>NC_088375.1:118015681-118318712 GCF_037993035.2 Macaca fascicularis | reverse complement strand
AACAACTCCCTTTGCCCTCTAATGCTTTCAGTGGGTACTGAATGACCTGAGGACTACATCAAATACTACATCTCACCACACTGGTGATTCTTTTTGAGGAAAACAAAGATCAACTATGATCAGCAGATGCCTTAAGGCCTCACACTTACACACACACCACCCCATTTCCTTGATAATATAAAATAGCAAAACAGTGACCTGAAATGAATTGTAATATCTATAATATGCCTGTCTCTGATGCAGCATGGTTAGACTGGAAAACTTAATTCTGAAGTTGACAGGGAAGAAAATTGGCAAAGGCAGCAATTTACTTCCAAATAATATTCTTTCCAAATTATTTGTTGTAATTAATTTTTTCTTGATAGTTTCCTCTGAGCGGATACTATAACCAAGGAAGAGCAAGAAAATGAAGAGTATTTTGCTTTTACAGGAAGAATGGCAGCCAGAAAGACCAGTGGTTAGGAAATGCCAATCAAACCAACTTTTCTTTAAAAAATACTCCCAAAGGCCTTCTTAGTTTTCATAAGTAATGGGGTCTTGCATTGGTTTTCTATTGATGCTATAACAAATTACCACAAACTTAGTGGCTTTGGACAAGATGAATTTATTTTATGACAGCTCTGAAGTCAGACTACGAAATGAGTCCTAAGGGGCCTGAATGAAGATGTCAGCAGTGCTGGTTTCTGGATTCCTTTTCTGCAATAAAAGGTAACATCCACAGGTTCTGGGGATTTAAATATGGATAGCTTTGGGGGAGAACATTATTCAGCCTGTCACAGGTGTCTCAAAGTGTGTGTCAAAAGATCCTAGGTAGACAAGATCTGGTAGAGTCATCAGTGTATGTTATTAATTTAATGAATAATTCAGTCATCACCTGGAGAAGCCAGACAGAAATCATGGGTAGCAGCTCCAAATCTCCATTTATTGTTGATCTTTTCTAACTATTTAACTAAGCCTGAGGTCTCCCACTGAGACATTTTGTCACTTGTTGTTTGAAAGAATACCCTGCTTACAAAATAATTTAAAACTCACAAGTCTTTGTTTTTGAGTTTCATTTGTTGCTGTATCTTAACAGTTTTTTTAGCAATTATCAAAATCAGCCAGTCACTTCTGTTATTACTTATACTTTTGTTATGTTCTCTGTAATCAACCTATACTTTTCCATCAAACTCTGTTTTGTTTGTTTTGAGACAGGGTCTCGCTCTGTTGCCCAGGCTGGAGAACAGTGGCGTGACCCTGGCTGACTGCAACCTCCGCCTCCCAGGCTCAAGTGATCCTTCTGCCTCAACCTCCCAAGCAGCTGGAACTGAAAGCATGCATCACCATGCAGGGCTAATTTTTTTGTAGAGGTGAGGTTTTGCCATGTTGCCCAGGCTGGTCTTGAACTCCTGAGCTCAAGAGATCTTCCAGCCTCAGCCTCCCAAAGTACTGAGATTACAGGTGTGAGCTATCACCCCCAGCCTTCTGTGAAAGTCTTATTGTGTCATTTAATAAATGATGATGTCTTCCCTACTAGGCCATAAGCTCTACAACAACAGAGTACATGTCTTTCTTTTTTCCAATCCATAGCACTGGGCCTAGTGTGTCATGGGCATTCAGATTACTCTTTCATATGAGCTCTATTGTTACACTGAACTCAAAGGCAAGCAGGGACCATATCTTATTCATCTTATTTACCCTAAAAACTAGCATGGTATCTGGGACACAGTAGTCACTTACTACATTTCTGAATGAATGGATGCCCAGACACAAGGCAGTCATGATTAGTTTAGTCTATTCAGTAATGTACTCAAGAGGGATACTCTTCCACAAAATCAATTTGAGAAAAGGACTTTTGATTATTTATGTCTGAGAAAGCTGTGTATAGATACTAGAAAAACCTTCATTTCACCTTAACCTTCTCATTATCTAATCTCACCATTTTGTGTAAAGTTGTAGTTAGGATGAGAATATATTTAAGAGAGCACTGATCCCTTTTTTATAGGGTTAAAGATGTCTACCTTGAGAAAGGAGGTAGGCAAAGAAAGATTAATTAAATAATAATCTTGTCCATGTACCTATAGACTTATTACTATGGTACTGTTCAGCCTACTGATTTGTAGAATGAATGAATTTGGTGATTTTAAAAAATTGAGATATCTCCCTGTCTCAATAGAGAGGCAGTCTATCCTATGATGGTATTCTTTGGACAAATTTTTGACATAGTCACCAATATTGTAGTCTTCAGGTCTTTTAAAATAATTCATCTAATGGAAACACCATATAAAAGGTTGAGAAATGATGTCTATTTGGTTCTAGGCATTTGAGGATCATCAAACACATTAAGAAAAAAGATCATTAGGTGTTTGATCAATGTTTAGGTTTTTCTGTTTGCTAGATAACTCAGAAGGTGTCTCTCATATGTTGACTAAATATAGGTTACCTTTGATTTGTCAGAGGAATGCTATGCTGGAGGAATGCATAAATGGCTGAAAACAACAGAGAGTAAAGCCTAAGGGGAAAGTTTGACAGGCTGGTTGTATTTATGTATTCATCCTGCCACATCCTCGAAAAAGGTATTTATTGTTAAGTAGGTTCCAAAACATCTTCAAGACCAGAAAATGCCTTGGATGCCACTGGGCTGTTGAATTCCTTAGTTATTGATTTACTAATGTCATCATGAAACAATTTATGATCTTCCCAATCCAGTACCCAGGAGAGGGAAGGGCTCGATAAGGATTTAGCTGATAAGGAGGAGAAGAATTGCAAGATTGAAGACCCAGAGCAGCAGCAAAGAATTTTGAAAAAGAAATTTCACTAAAGAGTAAAGTTAGTGTTATTTTGGTTATGTGGAATATTAGAGTGAATTAAGTAGAAGAATAAAATCACTAATAAAATTGATTAGCAAGGAGGTAATAAAATCACACCATTGAGAAACAGATGCTAACCTAGACTTTGTATATCTTCAATTTCCTTTCAAGCATTTCAAACCTCCCCAAATAGCTTCAAATTTATCCTTAGGTAGATGTGCACAAAAGGTTTCTTCAGCTACTTTCTAGTATTCAAGAGATTATTTCACGGAAAAATCACATTTATTTATTCATCAGTTATTTTGGTAAGTATTCTAGGTGCTCGATTAAAAGAGATAAATGGCTCACGCCTGTAATCCTAGCACTTTGGGAGGCTGAGGTGGGCAGATCACTTGAGGTCAGAAGTTTGAGACCAGCCTGGCCAATATGGTGAAACCCTGTCTCTACTAAAAATACAAAAATTAGCCGGAAATCACCTGAACCTGGGATGTGGAGAATGCAGTGAGCTGAGATCGTGTCACTGCACTCCAGCCTTGGCGACAGAGTGAGACTCTCTCTCAAAAAAAGTTAAAAGTACAATAATAAAATAGATAGCATGTCTTATTTTTCTTCAGGCTCTGTTTAATGGTGGTGATGATGACATGATGGTCATCACTGCCATCCATTGAGTACATGCACCGTGTCACCATGTTAAATGCATTCCATGGTTATTACATCATTTAATTCTCACAACTCTATTAGGTAGTTTTATAATCCCTACTTTATTGATGAAAACAATGAAGCTAAGAGACATTACATAACTTTCTCAAGGTTACAGTAAGTGGCAGTGCTAGGTCTAGACCCTATCTTTCATGTGTCAAAGCCTAGCATTTAATTGCCCCTTCTGCCCTGCTTCCTGTGAGAGTTAATTCAAGAGAAAAAGTGTCACTTCTTTTTCACAGATAGTTAGAAATTGTTCCAACACCTCCCTGGTTTTCAGGACAAGAATGCAAATTGAGAACAGACACTGGAAGCCAAGGCTCAGACATTTTGATTAGGCCCCATCTGGAGGAAGGCCTTTAGAAGGATTCTAATTAATTAAGGATTCTCCCTATATTTTATAAACATTTGAGATTGTTTTCTCCAGAATTAGTGCAGGAATATATTTGCCAGTCAATAATATGAATTGACTGAGAAGTTTGTCAAGATTCATTAATGGGCTCAGTTCAGTTAAGATCTCATAAAGAAGGTGGCAAAATTCTTCTCCATATCTCTAGGGTGCCCTTTGAGATCACTTGCTTTGGGGAAAGTATTACCCTGACATTCTGCCAAGTACATTCAAGAAATACTCACTGAGGGCCTCCTGTGGCTCAGGCACCATAGTAGGCTTGGGGCTGTCGAAGATCAGTGAACTGGGTTCCTCAAGCCTGAGCCTTTCCAGAGTCTGGCCTGAATGGGATATAGGTGATGGGAAGTAGGAGGGATTAGGGGAGGGGTTTGAAGTCAAAGGTAAAAGCCCTTAGTGAAATTAGAGAGAACCTCAGATATCCAAGTTTTGGAAACTACCTAGTAACAGAAAATGATTTATTTTATGGAAGAATTTCTTAAGAATGATAGCTCAGGCTAGGATTTCTGCTAGAGTTTCATGGAAATTCAAGTCACAACTTCTAAACTCTTCTTCACCCCATGCTTTAATTATGCCACTGGCTAAAGCCTGTTACCTGAAGAGAGTAGGCTTGCTGCTGTCAGTAAAGGGATGCATATACATATCCTCTTGCCTGGCACACAGTAGGCCCATATCAGATCAGCCAGGTTTCAAAGCCCAGAGTAAACAACCAGGGCTTCCCAACCACCACCAATTTTCTTTTGCATTCCTCATTAAATTTATTTGATGCTTAATAACTTTTAGCTTTGAAATAGTTCAAAATATTCCCCAAATATATTGTAAGTACCCTCTGAAGTTTTATCAATATCATGTAAATTGTAGTTTTAGAATCAGAAACATTCTCATTTTCCTCATATGTCAGATGAAATGTTAATAATACCATCTTTATTGTAATTGCTGTGATGATTACTAAGTGACATGTATATAAAATGCCAACTGCTATGTAATAGAGCTTCAATAAATTATACCACTTAGGAACTGTCGAAGATTTTAAAATAAGAATTTAATGCACATTTATGTATTTGGAAAAAGCGTAGCATTTATGTATTTTTAAATAGCAACATGAGAGGTCCCTTTTATTTAAAAAAAAATTTTAAGTGTTTTTTCAAGAGATATCTCATATTGCTATACCTTTTCCAGAAAATGAAATCGATATGAAATGTTTCAAGAAAATATTTTCACTTGATCCAGTTCATTTGCCAACTAATAATATAACTGAAGAAATGTGACTTTTGTAAGATTATTTCCCTCCTTACTGTCCTTGAAGATCTTTCAATCTTTCATTTCCTATAGAGGAATGCCTGTAATCTGCTTTCTCCTCCCACTTTTCTGAAGAATCCCTGGAGCAAAATCGGGGAGGAGGCCGTAGCCTCCTTGTGGGAGGAGTTGGAGAGACTACATGATAAAACGACTTTCTGACCCTAGACAAAAGACCTTCTCTCTTCTGTTTTTGGAATTGTTTTGGAAGGGTGAGTATGGGAGAAAGGTAACTGGGGAGTGTGTGTGTGTTGTGTGTGTGTGTGTGTGTGTGTGTGTGTGTGTGTGTGTGTGTGTGTGTATTCCGTCTGGAGCTCTACAAGGGAACCTAGGAGAGAAACCAGGAGCGCTGGCTGCACCATTCTCTAGGGAGAGAAGGATCCTGAAGATTCTGGCTAAGGGTGCCCTCAGGGAAAGAGTGCGATCTGTCTAGAGTGACATTTGTGTTTAAATTATGGAAACCTAAGGAAGCCTTAGATGAATGACCAGAAAGCAAATTGAATTGCACATTATATACACCACTCTTAAGGTGGATGGAAAAGTCTCATTGTTTTAAGAACAGATAAATATTACCAGACTCAGTTCTACCTAGTTGTTCACATAAAGATTCTATCCTTTGCCCTCTTTCCTTTCTACTTTATATATTTTCCCTGAGCAACTTTAATGCTATCTGCTCTGAATATTGAGCTTTATTGTTTGTATATTATTTATTTTTTATTATAAAAATAATACTGCATCAGTTGTAGGAAAAAAAAAAAGACAATACATGAAAGACTAACATGGAAAAGAAAACTTAAATGCAATTCTGCCACCCCACGATAACCACGCCTAACCTTTTCACCATCTGTGGGTAATGTTTTGTGGCCTGCTTTTTTCCCATTTGTTGATATGTCACAAACATTTTCCTGATATTATTATTTTTCCATATTATTTTAAAAGCTGCAGAGCCTTGTATTATATGGCTGTATTATAATGTATTTACCCGATGTTTACTTATTAGATATTTAGTTTATGTCCAATTATCCCTCTTGTAAATGAGGCATACAGGGAGTTAGCATACTTCCCATGTTTCCCTCAGTTAAATTTTAAGATACAGATTCATGGGGTCAATGAGCATGATTTTGACAATTTTAATGAAAATCTTCGTATCAGTTTAGACTGTCATTGTTAATATATAGGACCAGATCCCCCACACTGTCCTTTTCCTTATCTTTGCCAAATCATCAAAATATGGGGGGTCAGAGGGTTGAACAAGAGGGATATCTCATTTTTAGGACTTCATTTGCATGTTTTTGGTAACTAGAGATGTAATAGTTTTATCCTTCTTAGCCATTTGTATTTCTTTTGTGAATTGCCTTTTCAGATTCTCTGCTCATCCTGTTATAAAATTATGTTTTCTAATCTTGAAGTTTAAAGTTTTTACTTAGCTAACATTTTCAGTACCTTCAGCATAAGTTCCTCACGCACACAAGTGGAGAGAAATGTTCACCTCCTTTTACTTCTGGTTTCTTTTATGATTTGTTTTTATATTTAACTTCTTAATTTACATGGAATTTATTTTGGTGCGTGGAATGACATAGGGGCCTGGCTTTACTTTTTTCCGACCAGCAGAGCATTTTCCTTTCCACTATTTGCTTCATCATTTATTTGGTCCCCATCAATTAAAAATGCCATCTTTATCTCAGAACCTTAAGGATTCAGGGATGACCATGATTGTTTAGGCAGGAGAAGGGAAGTGGTTGGAAGGAAATGAGGCAGTAAGGAGACTTCAACTTTATGAGTAGCATTTTATGTGGTTTACTTTAAAAAAAGATCAACAGCAAAAATGACAAAGGTTTTCATTTGTGAAATCTGGCCATATGAACCCAGGAGTCTTTTCTTTTTCCTTTCCCTTTCCCTTTCCTTTCCCTTTCCCTTTCCTTTCCCTTTCCCTTTCCTTTCTTTCTTTCTTTCTCAGGGTTTCACTCTGACAGCTCACTGCAACCTCAAACTCTTTGGGCTCAGGTGATCCTTCTACCTCAGCCTGCCAAGCATCTAGGTATACAAGCATACACCACCACACCCAGCTAATTTTTGTATATCTTGTAGAGATGAGGTTTCATCATGTTGCTCAGGCTGGTCTTGAACTCCTGGGCTCAAGCAACGTGCCTGCCTTGGCCTCCCAAAGTGCTGGGATTCCAGGCCTGAGCCACCCAGGAGTATTTTCTGTGTTTCTCTGGTGCTCCTTAACAATATGTATACATACATGGGAACTGTATTCCCTGGGAGCTTAAAAGAATCACCAGTCAACTGAGCCCAGAATCTTCTAAAGAGGTGATACTTTAACAACTTTATAATTTCTTCTGTAGTGGTTTCCCTTAAAATATTCTTATTTCTTTTGAGTCAATTTTCCTAATTAGCTTTCTTCTGGGATATCATTCAGTTTATTCTGATTTTAAATAGATCAGAATAAGGTTTAGCGGAGTAATATCTATCTGTGACTATATCTTTTTGATACCTATTTTGCATATTGTTATTTTCTTTTTACCTGATTAGATCAGCCAAAATGTCTTTGAGTGTCTTTGTTGTTGTTTTTCAATTAATTTTAAAATTTTTCAAGCAGTTGGAATTATTTTATATATAATCATCATTTTTAAAAATTGTTTTGCTTTCTGGCCAAAGGATATGGCGAGTACAGTTTTTTTTAAAAGAATAAGGTTCTCTTTGCTGTGGTTTTTCCACATTACTTATTAGCACTTGACACCATTGTCCACGTCTCTATTTTAATAATTTTTGCCTACTTGATCTGTCAAGGACTGAAAGGGGTGTATTAAAACCTCCTCTGACCATTGTATTCTTGCCAACTTCTTTGACTATTCTTAATGTTAGCAATGGTACATAAAAATTTTTACTTGACTAATACACCTCATAATGTTTATTATAGATAGCAGAAAATTGTAATAATCTTGTTCCATCTTGAAGTCGATGGGGGGTTTAACCCATTGGCCTTTATTGTTATGATTGACATTTTGGGCTTCTATCCTCTTATGTTTTCTGGCTTGTATGTTTCCTTACCATATTATGTACTTTCTTTTTCTGTATGGATTGTGAGATTTTTTTTATTGTGATAAAATATACATAACAAAATTGGTCCTATTAACCATTTTCAAGTGTACAATTCTGTGGCATTAAATACATTCACACTGTCGTGCAACCATCACCACCATCCATTGTCAGAACTTTTTCATTCTCCAGAACTGAAATTCTATGCCTGTTTATTTATTTTTATTTTATTTTTTTTAGATGGAGTCTTGCTCTGTTGCCAGGCTGGAGTGCAGTGGCGCCATCTCGGCTCGGCTCACTGCAACCTCCACCTCCTGGGTTCAAGCGATTCTCCTGCTTCAGCATCCTGTGTACCTGGAACTACAGGCGTGCGCCACCAGGCCCAGCTAATTCTTTGTATTTTTAGTAGAGACAGGGTTTCACCATGTTGGCCAGGATGGTCTCGATCTCTTGACTTCATGATCCACCAGCCTCGGCCTCCCAAAGTGCTGGGAATACAGGTGTGAGCCACAATGCCCGGCCTCTGTGCCTATATAACACTAAATCCCCATTTTCCCTCCCCACAGCTCTTGGGAACCACCATTCTATGTTCTGACTCTGAATTTGACTACTCTAAATACCTAATATAAGTGAAATCATACAATATTTGTCCTTTTGTGACTGGCTGATTTCACTTGTATAATGTCTTTCAAGTTTCACTCATATTATAGCATGTGTTAGAATTTCCTTCCTTTTTAAGGCTACGTAATGTTTCATTATATGTATATATCACATTTTATTTCTTCACTCATCTTCAACAGACATGGTCACTCCCACCTTTTGTATATTGTGAATAATGCTGCTATAAACATGGGTGTACAGATATCTAAGTGGAATTGCTGGATCATATGATAATTATGTTTAAATATTTTTGAGGAATTGCCACACCAGTTTCCACGTTGGCGCCACCATTTTACATTCCTCCTAGCAGTGCACAAGTGTTCAAATTTTCCCACATCTTCCCCAACACTTGTTAGTTTCCAATTTTTTAATTATAGCAATCCTAACAGGTGTGAAGTGGTATTTCATTGTGGTTTTGATTTGCATTTCCCTAATGATTAGTGATGTTGAGCATCTTTTCATGTGCTTATTGGCTATTTATAGATCTTCTTTAGAGACATGTCTATTCAAGACCTTTCCCCATTTTTTAATTGGTGAGTTGTAGAGTTCTTTATATATTTTGTATTTTAATGCCCTATCAGTTATATGATTTACAAATGTTTTCTCCCATTCTGTAGATTGTCTTTTTACTTTCTTGATAACGTCTTTTGATACACAAATTTTTAATTTTGATGTAGTCCGGTTTATCTATTTTGACTTTTGTTGCCTGTGCTTTTGATGTCATATCCAAGAAATCATTGCCAAATCCAGTGTCATGAAGCTTTGCCCCTATGTTTTCTGCTAAGAGTTCTGTGGTGTTAGTACATATGTTTAAGTCATTCTTTCATTTTGAGTTAATTTTTGTAGATGGTGTAGGGGTCCAACTTCATTCTTTTACATGTGGAAATCCAGTTGTCTCATCATGAATTTGAGTAAAATTTGGAGGATGGGTATATAGTTATATGCTTTCTGAATTCTTATAGCTGATAATATATTTGCTGTCTTCACAAATGCAAAAGACCAATTTTTCCTAAAATTTTGTCAACTTACATAATTATAGGCTATCGCTTACTGCCATAGAGAAGACTGAGGCCAGCCCAATTTATGTTCCTTTTCAGGTTATTTATTTTTCTCCATCCTGCATATTTGTAAAATTCTTTGCTTATCATTTGAATGTTAAAGAATTGCTTGGACATGTCTAACTAGTATTGTCTCTTCATTTATGTTGTATGGAACATGTAAGTCATCATTCAGTGGATTCAGGTCTTTTTTAACTGAAGAAAGCCTTCTTCTATTACTTATTGAAATAAGTATTGATTCTACTCTGTTTGTTGCAGCAGTTTTCTCTGCTAGGCCTCCATTTGATGTTCTTCATATTCATCATCTCATAATTGTAGTATTTTTGTTCTTTTCTTTTACATTAGAAGAGGTTTCTCAAGTGTGTCTTCCACATGATTTTAGTAATACAGATTCTTCTCTTTCTGTTTTTAATTCTGCTTTAAATTCATTTTTGATTATTGTTACTTTCCTTACACTCGTTTAGCTCAGTTCAGCCAAGTTTCTCTTTGTTACCTTAGAATGTTATCATTCACTGTCAATTTAATCAGTTCCATGTTTTCTTGACTTTTATATACACCATGAAGTGGAAGCTGCCTAAATCTTTCTTAGAGTAAATCTTTCATAAGTATCCTCATGCTCCACCTTTTGAATGAAGTTTTTTCCTCCATGTTTTTAGGGTATATAATATTTTCATAATTTCATGTTAATTGTTAACTAATTTGTGAACCAAAATGACAAACCCAACCCTAATGTTTCCAAGAAAATTTGTCGGATTCTTGTTGAAACCCCTCACCTGGAATATTAAGAGTCTTATTCCCTGGATTTTAACTTGGGTAGATTGTTGATAGAAGTTTACCTGACTAATTCAATGTCCCAGGACTTGAAGGGAGTGGGTGCAGGGCTGGGGCTGCAGGCTGTGTCAGCAGGGGAACTTCATCTCCTCCATGCTCAAAGAAGCTTCTGAACCAGGCTCTGGTTTGCAGAACATAATTTTCTATTTGGCCTGGCTGCCATACCAATGGTTGATGTGGCTACATATAGGTTCTTACTAATTTCTTCTTCCCAGTTCTAGAAGGATCACTGTCTGTCTGGGCTTTCTCTCATCTAGGAATTTCCAGTGCAACAACTTCTAAGGCTGGTGGCCAACAACTATGAACTATGAATTGAGAGAGGTGAAATGCCTCTCCTCTGGCTGGATCCTACCCTCTCTTTCCAAATTAGGGAATATTAATGGGTTTTGGCAGAACCCATATCTACCTACTATAAAACATATCCCATCTTCACTTTATCATTACAGATAATTGGCTCTCAGTCTTCCAATTTGTATGCACTTGCCATTTGTGACATAAGTATAGTGTTGCACCTTTGGTCCAATGTGAATAGAAAACAGAAACATCTACTGAGAGGATCATGTGAATTTTTGTACTCTGTCATCTAGGCTGGGATGCATTGGTGTGATCATAGCTCACTGCAGCCTCGAACTCCTGGGCTTAAATGATCTCTCTGCCTCAGCCTCCTGAGTAGCTGAGACTACAAGCACATACCACCATACCTGGCTATTTTTTAAAAAAAAATTTTGTAGACATGGGCTCTTGCTTGTACAGTCCTGTCTTGAACTCCTGACCTCAAGCAATCCTACCACCTTGGCCTCCCAAAGTGCAGGGATTACAGGCATGAGCCATTGCACCTGGCTGGTTTTGTTCTTTTCTTAATTGGTTTTTTGTTTTTTTTTTTTAAACTCCAATAGCTTTTGGGGTACAAGTGATTTTTGGTTACATGGATGAATTATATAGTGATGAATTCTGAAATTTTAGTACACCTGTCACCAAAGGAGTGTACGTTGTACTCCAGTATGGAGTTTTTAAATCCCACACCCCTCTCCCACTGTCCCCCTTCTGAGTCTCCAAAGTTCATTATTTCACGCTGTATATCTTTGTGTACTTTGTGTATTGATAGCTTAGCTCCCACTTATAAGTGAGAACATATGGTATTTGGTTTTCCATTTCTGAGTTACTTCACTTAGAATAATTGCCTCCAGCTCCTTCCAAATTGCTGCAAAAGACATTATTTGCCCCTTTTTATGACAGAGTAGTATCCCGTGGTGTATATATAATACATTTTTGGTTTTTTTTTTTTTTAAGACGGAGTCTCGCTCTGTCGCCCAGGCTGGAGTGCAGTGGTGTGTTCTCGGCTCACTGCAACCTCCGCCTCCTGGGTGCACGCCATTCTCCTGCCTCAGCCTCTCAAGTAAGTAGCTGGGACTACAGTGCCTGCCACCATGCCCGACTAATTTTTTGTATTTTTAGTAGAGATGAGGTTTCACCATGTTTGTCAGGATGATCTCAATCTTCTGATCTCGTGATCAGCCTGCCTCAGTCTCCCAAAGTGCTGGGATTACAGGCATGAGCCGCCGCGCCTGACCTATACTACATTTTCTTCATCCCCTTATTGGTGTTGGTGCACTTAAGTTGGTCCCCTGTCTTTGCAATTGTGAATTGTGCTGCCATAAACATACATGTGCATGTATAATGACTTCTGTTCCTTTGAGTGGATTTAGTGCAATTGCTGGATTGAATGATAGATCTACTTTTAGTTCTTTATGGCATCTTCATACTGCTTTTCATAGAGGTTATACTAATTTACATTCCCACCAGCAGTGTATAAGCATTCTCCTTTCACCCACATCCACACCAACATCTATTGTTTTTTGACTTTTTAATAATGGCTATTCTTGGCAGGAGTAAGGTGGCATCTCATTATAGTTTTAATTTACATTTCTCTGGTGATTAGTGATGTTGAGCATTTTTTGTCACATTTTTCTTTCCCATTTGTGTATCTTCTCTTGAGAAATGTCTATTCATATCATTTGCACACTTGCAAATGAGTTTTTTTTTTGATGATTTGAGTTTCTTATAGATTCTGGATAATAGTCCTTTGTTGGATGCATAGTTTGTAAATATTTTCTCCCATTTTGTGAGTTGTCTGTTTACTCTGATGATTATTTCTTTTGCTATGCAGAAACTTTTTAATCAGGTACCATTTATTTATTTTTGTTTTTGTTCCATTTTCTTTTGGGGTATTAGTCATGAATCTTTGCCTTGGCCAATGGCCAGGAGACTTTTTCCAAGGTTATCTTCTAGATTTTTCATGGTTTCAGTTCTTACAGTTTTTGATCCATCTTAAGTCGATTTTTGTACAGGGTGAGAGATAGAAATCTAGTTTCATTCTTCAGCAGGCGGCTAGCCAGTTTTCCCAGCACCATATATTAAGTAGAGTGTTCCTTTCCCAATTTATGTTTTTGTATGCTTTGCTGAAGATTAGTTGGTTGTAAGTATTTGACTTTCTTTCTGGGTTCTCTATTCTGTTCCATTGGTCTGTGTGCCTACTTTTATACCAGCGCTATGCCATTTGGTAACTATAGCCTTGTGGTGTAACTTGAAGTCCAGCAATGTGATGCCTCCAGATTTTGTTTGTTTGTTTGTCTGTTTTTGTTTTTGTTTTGCTTAGGATTCTTTTTGGCTACTTGAGCTCTTTTTTGGCTCCATATGAATTTTACGATTTTTTTTTCTAGTTCTGTGAAAAACAATGTGAGTATTTTGATGGGAATTGCATTGAATCTGTAGATTGCTTTGGGCAGTATGGTCATTTTCACAATATTGATTCTTCCATTCCATGAGTATGGGATGTGTTTTCATTTGTTTTTGTCATCTGTGATTTCTTTCAGTGGTGTTTTGTAGTTCTCCTTGTTGCTGTCTTCCACCTCTTTGATTAAATATATTCCTAGACATTTTATTTTATTTTGCAGCTGTTGTAAAAGGGATTAAGTTTTTTATTTGATTCTCAGCTTGGTGGTTGTTGGTGTATAGCAGTGTTACTGATTTGTGTACCTTGATTTTATAACCTGAGACTTTACTGAATTCATTTATCAAATCTAGAAGTCTTTTGGTGGACTCTTTAGGAGTTTCTAGGCATATAATCGTATCACCAGTGAACAGTGAAAATTTGACTTCCTCTTTTCCATTATGGATTCCCTTTCTTTCTCTTGCCTGATTATTCTGGCTAGGACTTCCAGTACCATGTTGGATAGAAGTGGTGAAAGTGGGCATCCTCATCTTGTTCTAGTTCTCACAGGGAATGCTTTCCCCTTTTCTCCATTCAGTATGAAGTTGGCTGTGGGTTTGTCATACATGGTTTTCATTAATTTGAGGTAAGTCCCTTCTATGCCTAGTTTGTTGAGAGACTTTTTGTAATAAAGGCCTGCTGGATTTTATTGAATGCTTTTTCTGCATCTATTGAGATGATCATATGGTTTTTATTTTTATTTCTGTTTATGTGATATATTACATTTATTGACTTGTGTATGTTAAACCATCCCTGAGATGAAACCATTCCTGCATCCCTGGTATGAAACCCACTTAATCATGGTGTATTATCTTTTGTAATATGTTGTTGGATTTGGTTAGCTAGTATTTTGTTGAGAATTTTTGCGTCTATGTTCATCAGAAATTGGTCTGTAGTTTTTTTGTTGTTGTTGTTGCTGCTGTTACATCACTTCCTGGTTTTGGTATCAGGGTGATACTGGTTTCATAGAATGATTTAGGGAGGATTCCCTCTTTCTCAGTCTTTAGGAGTAGTTTAAATAGGATTGGTACCAATTCTTCTTTGAATGTCCAGTAGAATTCAGCTATAAATCTATTTAGTCTGGACTTTTTTTTAATTTTTAGTTGGAATTTATTTTATTATTACTAATTTAATCTCACTGCTTGTTGTCTGTTTGGGGTTTCTGTTTCTTCCTGATTTAATCTAAGAGAGTTGTATGTTTCCAGGAATGAATCCATTTCCTCTGGGTTTTCTAGTTTGTGTGCATAGAGGGGTTCATAGTGCTCTCAAATGATCTTTTGTGTTTCTGTGGTGTCAGTTGTAATGTATCCAGTTTCATTTCTAATTGAGCTTATTTGAACTTTCCCTCTTCTTAGTTAATCTAGCTCATGGTCTATCAGTTTTGCTAATCTCTTCAAAGAACCACTTTTTGTTTCATTGATCTTTTGTATTTTGTGTTTCAATTTCATTTAGTTCTGCTCCGATCTTTACTATTTCTTTTCTTCTGCTAGCTTTGGGTTCAGTTTGTTCTTATTTCTCTAGTTCCTTGAGGTGTGACATTAGATTGTCAATTTGTGATCTTTCAGACTTTTTTATATTGGCATTTAGCACTATAAACTTTCCTCTTAGCACTACTTTTGCTGTAGTCCAGAGGTTTTGATAACTTGTATCACTATTATCATTCATTTCAAAGAATGTTTTCATTTCCATCTTGATTTCATTGTTAATCTAAACATCATTCAGGAGCAAATTATTTAATTTTCATGTATTTGTATAGTTTTAGGGTTTCCTTTTGGAGTTGACTACTAGTTTTATTCCACTATGTTGGAAGACACTTGTAATGACACTGAGAAGACACTTGATATGATTTCAATTTTTAAAAATTTATTGAGACTTGTGGCCTATCTTGGAGAATGTCTCATGTGCTGGTGAGAAGAATGTATATTCTGTAGTTCTTGGGCAGAATGTTCTGGAAATATCTTAGGTCTATTTGTCTTAGCATGTAGTCTAAGCCCATTGTTTCTTTGTTGACTTTCTGTCTCAATGATCTGTCTAGTGCTTGCCAGTGGAGTATAGAAGTCCCCCTCTATTATTTTGTTGCTATCTAACTCATTTCTTAGGTCTACTAGTAATTGGTTTATGAATCTGGCAGCTCAAGGGTTAGGTGCATATATATTTAGGATTGTACTATCTTCTTGCTGAATTGAGCCTTTTATCATTATATAATGACCTTCTTTTATTGTTGTTGCTTTAAAGTCTGTTTTATTTGATATAAGAATAGCTACTCTTCCTCACTTTTAGTTTCCATTTGCATGGGATATCATTTTCCACACCTTTACCTTGAGTTTATAGGAATCCTTACATGTTAGATAAGTCTCTTGAAGACAGTAGATATTTGGTATGTTATTCTTTATCCATTCTGTCAATCTGTATCTTTTAAGTGAAGTATTTAGGCTATTTTTATTCAATATTAATATTGAGACATAAGGTACTATTCAATTCATCATGTTAATTGTTACCTACTTTGGGTTTTCTTTTTTTTTTTTTTTTTCGCATTATGTTATTGTTTTATAGGCCCTGTGAATTTTATGTTTTCAAGAGGTTCTACTTTTGTGCATATCAAGCTTTTGCTCCAAGATTTAGAACTCCTTTTATCATTTCTTTATAGGGCTGGTCTGGTAGTAACAAATTCCCTTAGCATTTGTTTATCTGAAAATGACTTTATTTTGCCTTCATTTATGAAACTTATTTTTGCTGGATACAAAATTCTTGGTTGAGTTATTCTGTTTAAGGAGGCCAAAGATAGGACCTCAATCTCTTCTGCCTTGAAAGGTTTCTGATGAGAAGTCTGCTCTTAGCCTGATGGGTTTCCCTTTATAGGTTACCTAATGCTTTTGTCTCATTGATCTTAGAATTCTTTCCTTCATATTGAGTTTAGATAGCCTGATGACTATATGTCTTTGTAATGATCTTTTACAGTGAATCTCCCAGAAGTTCTTTGAGCTACTTGTATTTGGATATCTAAATCTCTAGCAAGGCCAGGAAAGTTTTCCTCAGTTACTCCCTCAAATAGGTTTTCCAAACCTTTTGCTTTCTCTTCTCCCTTAGGAACACCAATTATTCTTAGGTTTAAGTGTTTTACATAATCCCATATTTTTTTGGAGACTGTTCATTTATTTTGATTCTTTTTGCTTTTTTTTTTTTTTTTTTTTTTTTTGTCTAGTTGGATTAATTTGAAAGCCTTGTCTTCAAACTCTGAAATTCTTTCTTCTACTTGTTCTAGTCTATTGTTGAAATGTTCCACTGCATTTTGTAATTCCCTAAGTGTGTCTTTCATTTCCAGAAGTTCTAACTATTTTTTATGATATCCATCTCTTTAGAAATTTTTCGTTCATATCCTGAATTGTTTTTTAAATTTCTTTGTGTTGGTTTTCACATTTCTCTGGTATCTCCTTGAGTAGCTTAATAATCAATCTTTTGAATTATTTATCTGGTATTTCAAATATTTCATCTTGGTTTAGATCCATTGCTAGAGGGCTAGTGTGATCTTTTGGGGGTGTTATAGAACTGTGTTATGTCATGTTACTAGAATTATTTTTCTGGTTCCTTCTCATTTAGGTAGTCTATTTCTAATAATTATTTTTGAGTTTAATTTTGATTTGACTTTTTTTTATTTCTTTTTTCCCCTTAAGGATGTGACTTTAATGTTTATAGTTTATTGTAGCCTAATTCAGATCTTGGTGCTTTTAGGGGTGAAGACTCTGTATGAGTTCCTTGGCTATAAAGAGTCTTTGTTCCTTGGTTATGGAGAGTCTTCCTCAGATGCTGGTTGTAGTAGCAATGTGATCAGTGTGTGAGCAAGTTCACTATCTCCTATAGCACTGGAATGGCAGAGGTCACTTGAAGCTTATCTCATTCCCCTGTGGTGTGTACTTTCTTATCTATTTATTTTTCCCCCAGTGTTTTATTTACTGGGTTGAACAGTTCAGGCTTTATGCCAATAGGGGAGGTGTCCATGGATTAAAAACTAGCTGTAGTTAAAGCAGGTGGGTAAATTCAATGGTGGGAAGAGGTCCTAGCCTTGACAGAGATAGCTGGGGGAGCTTTCAGTGAAACAAACTGAAGTCTTATCATAAGGAAGGATTGGATCTACCTCAGCTCCCCTACTAGGCCAGCAGGAATGCCATCCCACACCCAGACACACACCCGACCCAGTATTTCAACTATTCAGATCAGAAAGACACCTTTTTGCATCTGCAGGAATGTTGATGTTTCAAGTAGAAAAGAATTGTGACTCTACCTCTCATGTAAACCTGTACTTGGAGGATGCTCCTCCTGTGGGGATGCAGTTACCCTGAAGTATTCCAGAAGGGCTGCCTCTAGGTACACATACCAGTCTCCTCTAGGAAAAGCCCTAGCTCTGTCTGCAGTGGTGGATGAGGGGGGAAAGAAGTTTCCTTCTCCAAGATCCTTAATGAGCACCAGGGCTGCCTGAGTGTTGGGGTAGACTGTCAGACTTTCCCTGTTAAACCCAGCACTGAAACTGTGCTTCTACTGAAAGAAACTTCCCAGAAGCAGAAAGATCTGGGACATAAGTCCTGCCATCCAGGTTATTTTGTCCCATGGGGTATTTCCTTGATGTGATACCCTCTCCCTTCCCCTAGGTGTGGGAGTCCCTGAGAACCAGATTACTATGAATGTTGTTGCTCTTCTAGGTCCAGCCACCCAGTGGGGCTGCCACATTACAGGCTGGTGCTGGGGAATGTCTGCAAGGGACCCAGAGATGTGACCTGTCCTCAAGTCTCCCAGCAGCAGATACCAGCACCAGCTCTGTTGGGGGTGGCAGGGGAGTGACATAGACTCTGTGAGATTCCTTTGTTATAGATAACCTTGATGTGTTGGCTTTCTCAAATGCCAGTTGTAGATGTGATGAACTGGTCATATGGACAGACTCAGGACCTCCTGGTTAGCCTCCTGGTGCAGGCAAAGGTGATAGCTGAGGTCACACACAAGTTTTCTCCCTCCTGGGTGCTGTATTGTTATACCTGCAGATACTGTAATGGATTGTGTTGGTTGGCTTCCAGCCAGGAGGTGGTACTTGCAATACAGCACCAGCTGTGGTAGTAGTGGTAGGATTTGTGCTTGCCTTATGTTACCCAGAGATGTAAGAGTACCCCGGGAAGATACTCTGGTTTCTCAGGCAGTGGGTGGGGCCATAAAGCTCCCAGAAGTTATTTTTCTTTGTATTAAGCTGCCAGAGCGTGTGGAGGGGCAAAGCCTGGTTGGGGCTAGGTCAGTCAGGTTCATGCTCTGTGACAAGCCGCGGTTCCTGTTGGAGTTGGGGGGCAGTTCTCTGGCTGCTGGGGTAATGTTCCAAGAGCCTAGCTGCTTCTGCTGCACAGAAGAGTTTGCATGGGGAGTTGGGAGTAGCAGGTGTCAGTAAGCCCTACCATGCTACTACACACTTGGCAAGGCAGATCTCACACCCGCAGTTTTCTACTAGTAGCAGTGAGCGAAGTTCCAGGTTGTCTATGCTCAGAACTCACAACTGCCCCAGGCCATAAACTTTCCCCCACAGAGATAGCAACCAAGGCTTTCAGCCCACACCCCTCCCAGACACTCAGCTTCTGCACTTGTGGCTGCAGCACACTTCCCACTTACTCCCTGGTTTTGGCCAAGGGAGTTCTCCACTCAAGATTATTTCGTGAAATTCAGTTGGGAGTTTCTTTTAACCTGCAACCACTGCTTGAGTTAGTTAGTTGGGAGACTTCTATGAAGTTCCCTGTGAGGCAAAATAAGGAATGGCTTCTCTTGGCTAGTGCTGGAGACTGGGAACACATGCAAGATACTTCTCACTGCCACTTCTACTTTTATATTCTTTACCACTCGCTAAATCAGTTCCAGCACTGGGCAGGCTTCAGGCTTTCCCCTGTGGGTTGTATTTCCAGGTTCCCCTGTGGGGCTTTATATCACTCTCTCAAACTCTGGGGACTTAACAATTTTTTGCCTGGCTTACAATGTAGCTGCAGCCTCCTCCTTTCAAAGAGTCTGTGGATTTCAGTTTTCCTGTTAAGTGCCTGTGTTGCTTCTCAGGAAAAAAGTTCACAGTGTAAGTATCTACACACAATTTTGTCTGTCCGAGTCAAGGAAGCCTGCACACATTGCCTCCATTCCTCCATCTTGGAAAAACAGCAACAACAACAACAAGAAAATGGTTTTGCTCTTTATTTTATTCTTCTGCTATTGTTTTTTAATCATTTGGTAGAATTCCCCGTGAAGTCGTCTGATCCTGAGCTTTTCTTTCTAGGAGGTTTTTTTTTTTTGATTACTAATTCAATCTTTTTAATTGTTATAGATCTATTCTGTTATAGGTCTATTCTTGTTGAGCCAATTTTGATAGTTTTTATCTTTCTAGAAATTGGTCTATTTAATTTAGGTTATCTGATTTGTTGACATACGGTTATTCATCGTATTCCCTTATGATACTTTGTATTTCTGTAATATCAATAGTGATGCCCCTCTTTCATTTTTAAATTTTTGTACCTTGAGTCTTCTCCCTTTTCTTCTTAGTCATTGTAGCTAAAGGTTTGTTGATTTTATTGATCTTTTTAAAACAACCAACCTGATTTACTCTTCTTTTTCTAGTTTTTTTCAAGTGGAAAAAAACTATTGATTTGAGATTTTTCTTTTTGACACAGTCACTTAACAGCTATAAATTTCCCTCTAACCACTGTTTTACCTGCATCTCGTAGGTATTGGTATGTTGTATTTTCATTTCATTTATTTCAAGATATTTTCTAATTCCCCTTGTGATTTCATTTTTGGATGACTTATTATTTGGGATTGTGTTGTTTAATTTTTACATATTTATAAATGTCCCAAATTTCTTTGTTACAAGTTTCTAGTTTCATTCTATTAAAAGTTGAACATAATTTATATGATTTCTACCCTTTTAAATTTAAGTGTTGTTTTATGGTCAAGTATATAGTCTCTCCTGGAGAATGATCAATATGCACTCTGGAAGAAAGTCTATAATGCGGTGGTTAGGTGAACATTATATAGATGTTT
Organism: Macaca fascicularis; assembly: GCF_037993035.2. Taxonomy (NCBI): domain Eukaryota; kingdom Metazoa; phylum Chordata; class Mammalia; order Primates; family Cercopithecidae; genus Macaca; species Macaca fascicularis. Next base: position 118,298,114 of record NC_088375.1, on the reverse strand, counting down.
CTTAGTCTAGTTGGTTTATAGTATTATTCCAGTCTTCAGTTTCCTTCTTGATCTTCTGCCTAGTGGTTCTATCCATTATTGAAAGTGAGATATTGGAGTTTTCAACTATTATTATTGAATTTTCTGTTTCATTCTTTGATTCTGTCACTTCTTAGACATAGGGTCTTTGTTGTTAGCTGTGTATAAATGTTTGTAATTGTTATATCTTTGTGTGTGTGTGGGTGACAGGGCCTTGCTCTGTCACCCAGGCTGGAGTGCAATGGTGTGATCTCAGCTAACTGCAGCCTCCACCTCTCGGGTATAAGAGATTCTACCTCCTCAGCCTCCCAAGTAGCTGGGACTACAGGCTCATGCCACCATGCCTGGCTAATTTTTATATTTTTAGTAGAGATGGGGTTTCACAGTGTTGGCCCGGCTGGTCTCTAACTGGCCTCAAGTGATCCGCCTGCCTTGGCCTCCCAAAGTGCCGGGATTACAGGCATAAGCCTGGCCTTATAATTGTTATGCCTTCTTGATAAATCAACATTTTCATTGTTTTAAAATATCCTTTTTTATTTCAGTAACAATGTTTATCTTAAAGTATATTTTGTCCAATATTAGTATATCCACTCTAGCTCTCTTTTGCTTACTGTTTGTTTTTTAATTCTTTTACTTTCAACCTGTTTGTTTCTGACTCTAAAGAGTATGCTTCTTGTAAATAGCATGTAGTTGGTTTACAGTTTTTAAAATCTATTCTGTCAATGTCTGCCTTTTAATTGGCATGCTTAAACCACTTACATTTAATGTAACTGCTGATAAGGTATAATTTACATTTGTCATTTTGCTATTTGGTTTCCATTTGTTTTATTTTCTTTTTGTTCCTATATTCTGCCATTAACTGAATTCTTTGGTATTAAATAGATATTTTCTATTATACCATTTAAAAGTTCTTGTCATTTCCTTCTCTATATAATTTTTACTTATTTTGTTGACATGGGGATTAGAGTTAACATTCTTAACTCATAACAATCTAATTCAGATTAATGTCAACTTAAGTTGAATTGGATATGAAAACTTTTTTCCTAGTTCTGTTCCTTAATCCTGCTTTCAGGCGGTTACTGTCATACAGATTACATCTTTGTACTTTATTTGCCCATCAACAAAGGGTTATAATAATTGCTCTTTACAGTTGTTTTCTTAATCAGATAGAAGGAAAAATATATAACATTTGTACTCTATTCTTATATTTATCTATGTAGCTACCTTTATTGATGCTTTTGATTTTTTTATGTGGATTTATGCTACTGTTTAGTATTCTTCTATTTTAGCTTGAAGATTCATTTTAACATTTCTAGTAGGGCCAGCTTGCTAGTGATAACTTCTCTGGTTTTTTTTTTCTGTGAATGTCTTAATTTATTCATTTTTGAAAGATAGCACTGCTTAGTATAGTATTCTTGGTTGACATTCACAACCGAGAATATATAATTGTTAAATATGTTAAATTTTTATATGTATTATTATTAAATTGTTTTACGTGTGTTAAATTGTTACTATATTAAGTATTCTTGGTTTGAATGTTAACCAAGAAAACTATATTAAGTTTTCAGATACTGGTTTTTAGGGTTTTTTTTCTTTTGTTGCAGCACTTTGTGTTTGTCATTCCACTGCCTCTTCAGGCAGCCATGAAGTTAAACAATTGCCCACAATTGTTTAGACAAATGCACTCAGGGGAAGGCTATTTGCACTTGGGGAGCAATGAATCAGGTGAAATAGACCGCAGATGAGGTCTCTCAGGGTACCACTAACCAGGTTAAATGATAATTCTCTGGAATGAGGCTTCAAAGGAATTCTAGCCCTGTTCTTTGTCCTCTGGTGACTGCCAAGTGCTAGTTTTCAACATGAATTTGTGCTGTTAATTTTCAAGGCTACTGTGGAGCTGAAGAGTAAATTATGGGACAAGTTAAAATACTAAAAAGCTCACTCTTCTTACCAAGATTCAGCTGTTTTTCTTGAATAAATGCTCCCAGATTGCTGCAAGTCTTTTGTTAATATCCTGATTTCTGAGAAAGTTGATATTGGCAATCCAATTTTTGCCAGTTTTCTCATTATTTGTATGGATTAGAGAATTTTTGGAGATTTTTACCTTGCCATTTTCACTGACATTACTTGCTCCATGCTTTTTTTTTTTTTTTTTTTTTTTTTTTTTCCCAGACAGTGTCTAACTCTGACACCCAGGCTGGAGGTGCAGTGGTGCAATCACAGCTCACTGCAGCTTCAATTTCCAGGTCTCAGGTGATTCTCCCACCTCAGCCTCCTGAGTAGCTGGGACTACAGGCACCCACCACCAGAGCCCAGCTAAATTTTTGTATTTTTTGTAGAGACAGAGTTTTGCCATGTTACCCTGGCTGGTCTCAAACCCCTCAGCTCAAGCATTCCACCTGTCTCAGCCTCCCAAAGTGCTGGGATTACAGGTGTGAGCCACTGCACACAGCCCATTTTGTGCTTTTGAACTTGTTTTCTCTTCCTGGATCACCCTTCCTTTCCTAAACTCCTGCATGAATTCTTTCCACATTTCAATTATTTGTCTGTGTCTTTCTCAACATTAAAATGAACGCTTTCTATTTTATGAGTTTGCAACTCTTCAGCGTGGTGCCAAGTTTAATGTAAAGAAAGGTGTTATCAGTGTTCTATAGCTTAACTTAAATGCACACACCTATCTTGGGTGACTTCACTTAAGGCTTTAAAGGATAAAATGCAAACTCCACTTACCAAAAAAATAAAACTAAGTTATTGATAAACCTCTACATAATAGACAGATATGTCAATTATATATTCTTCTGCCTACCATACCTAGGAGTCTTTCTGGGTGTGGTTGGGCCTTAGATAATTCAAGGTTACAAACTATATGAAGAAGAATCACTGTGTGCCCAGCTTGGGGAGAAAAACTGTTATAAATCTCTAATTTCAGCTATGGCTGTGTAATCTCAGCCTGAAATATTTAGAGAAGATATTTGGTTGAGAAGACTTCTAGAGGTGGTTGATCAAAAGGAGTTATAGTGAGCTGTACTGGGCAATCAAGCTAAGGTACAAAGAGCTGCAGATGTGGTTGACCTATATGCCATGTCTTTCATTTCCTTTTTGATATAGCCTTTAAATGACTTATTTGCTGCACAGTGCTATTCAATGTTACTTTTTAATCTCAAATCATTTTCATCTCATTTGATGATTGAGGCAAAGTAAAACAGCTGGAAGCTGAGGATGTATATAATCTTGCTCTTAATTGGATGTTACAGAAGAAAACAGAATCTGAGTAGTCCTTGGTGCCAAAAGCCTAGAAGCCTCCTTTGCTAATGACTGGCTACTCAATGTTGTAATATGGCAAGAATTCACCAAGTGATAAGATTGTTATTTGAAATAAGGCCACATGAGCTAGGGATAAATGCCTGCTCTTTACTCCTGGTTGGTAGTGTCCTGGCTGCTTATGATTGATAGGGTTTCTCATGGTGATAGAGGAGAATGAATTGGGAGGTGGCTGTGATAGGTAATACATTATGGAATAAGATAATTTAACCTACATATTATCTAGTAGGACTTTGTTAATAGCCTTTCTTTGAATAGAGCTTGAAATGTCAAGTTGTCCCTTCTGATACTAGAGTACAAAAATGAAGACAGTAAAAGTATCCTACAGTTCTACAAATCAAACTTATCTCTGTTTTTATGCCATTTTCTGATGACCCCAAGGAGGCTTGGGTACTGGGGCAGAAACGTGGTAGTGAGAAACATTGTAATGTTTTCATGATACATTTAGAAAATAAAGACAAATGTAAAACAACTATTTCAATTGGTGCCTGTCATTTGGCACTTTGTTTCATGAGTTATTTTTACGAAATGTTTGACAATACAGACTAATTGCTGTTTAGGTATCAAACGTCATTCATTTCTATTCTTTCCTATCATTGTTATTGTTGTGTCTGGACAGGTTGAAATTGACCACTTTTATTGATGGAGCTCCTGCCCAAAAGGCCAAATTTTATTTTCTCAACATTGATTGTAGATTATAAACTCCCATAAACCTATGGTAAAAAGCCATGTTCTCTTGGTATTTGGTTTCCTCAATCATGTTTCAAGAACAAATATTGTGGTTTCTGAATAGTGAAACCAAAATGTGGGATCTGAGTGTTCCTTTTGGTGATGATGACTCCAACATTCACTTTGAGAGATTTTATTATTCTCAGAGGAAGGACAGGATATTATCTCCAAGGTAAACTTTGTGAGCTTTCTTAGCTTCCCAAGGTCCTGAGGGAAAGCTTAGAAGAAATCTTTTGATTCCTAATTTGGATGCCTGAATCAAGAACTTTACGTTATCATGACTGATCACCAGCAGACTGATTTTTGAAGAGTACCTGCCAGGTCTTCTAAAGAAAAATAATAAAGGAGGAATTGAAGTAGTGGTGGTAATAGTTAACTTCCTATGATACTAGGATTGAGACTCCTGAGTAAAGAGGGAAGATAAATCTGTGCCCAACTTCTGATGGAGGTGGGAAGTGTAGTAGAAACATGTACTTAAAAAGCAAAAAAACTCACCTTTCAGAAAATACCAGCTGAAAGGTTGTTGTCCCTGCCTGAGGTAATTGATTGGCGGGTAGTAGGGAGTGCAACAAAGGGTGGTGCCATTAAACTGTCTTTGTCTAGCTCTGGGAAACCCAAGTGAGTTCTTCAACAGAGGTATATTAGTCTGCGTGGACTGCCATAACAAAATACCATAGGCTGAATAACTTAAACAACAGAAGCTCATTTTCTCACAGCTCTGGAGGCTAGAAATCCAAGATCAGGGTAATTTCAGGCTTGGTTTCTCCTGAGACGTCTTTTTTTGGCTTTCAGATGACTGCCTTCTTGCTGTGTCCTCATGTGGCCTTTCCTCTGTGTACGTGTGTGTCTGTCTTCCTCTTATAATGACACCAGTTTTATTGGACTAGGGTTCTTATGATCTCATTGAACCTTAATTACCTCTTTAAAGACTCTGTCACCAAATACAGTCTCATTCTGAGGTACTGGGGGTTAGGACTTCAGCATATGAATTTGTGGGGATATAGTTCAGTTCACAACAAGAAGAGACAGTCAACTTCACCACTGGGAGGAGAAAGCAGGGAGCACACAACAAAGGAGCTGTGATTGACGTGGGAGCTAATGACCACTGAAGTATAGTCATGAGACCTCAAGTGTAGGCAAAAGAACTGAAACCAGGCAGGGGGGTTTGGACCTTTATCCTAGTTTAGCTTGCTCCTGATGCAGCAGGAGAAGGGACAGCAGCAGTGAGCACACAATATAAGGAGAAAAGCTAGTGGAAAGGAGGAACCCATTAACGTGTCCAATTAGAGATCTGTGGAGCACTCAGGAAAGCACTGAGAAGTGTAAGACGTGGACACAGACATCAGAGAGCACACAACACAACATGAGAACATGTGAAAAGTTATGAAATGCAGAGAAACGATCCAAATAGTTACCGATGTTTTGTTGAGTCCTCTTCGTGCTAAGCAGTGGGCCAGGCATGGAAATGCACTGGTGAGCCCACCGGACCTGGCCCCTGGCCTCTGTGGCCTCCACTCTAGGGGTGGGAACAGACCTTTGTCTAACGGTCACACAGATTATTTCAAATGGTAAGAAGTGCTCTGAATGCAAAGGACAGTGTGACAGGGTTGAGTGTGGCAGAGAGAATGAATTCTGATCCCTCTCAAAGGAATTCTGAGGGACCGACATGTAGGTTGAGGCCTCACGAATAAGGACTAGTCAGTCAGGCAAGAATTGAAGGCAATTGAAGGCACTCTGTTCCAGCAGTCAGGGTTACATGTGCTAAAGCATTAAGTGAAAGCTAGCTTTTAAAGAAAAGATAATGAGAAAGCTTTTCTGATTATATAAATGAGACATACTTATAGAAAATGTTTTTTTACACAAGAAAGTATTTTAAAATTACCTGAAATTCTGTTTCCTTGAGATAACTACTATGAGAATATATGCTGTTTTATGTGGCAATTAGCTTTAAGCCTTTTTTCCAGTTTCTTCCCATCCTTCCTGCCTCTTCCCTCTCTGTCTCCTACTCATAAGCCATTTGTGCCTCATTTATTACTAATATTAACCATGTGTGTATATTTCCATACTTTTCTGTTATTATATATAATATAAAATATATTTATAAATATATAACAATTATTTATATATAAATATTTGTCTTACATGTGATAAATATAGAAAATTATTTTTATAAACATTCAGATGTATTAAATGTATAAATATATAATATACATAAAATATTTATATATAATAAATATGTATATAAACTATACATTATATAGTATATATTGTGTATATTGTGTATATGTAGATATAGATAGATACATGCATAGATGAGTTTTTTAATATGTCACTGTTTTTAAATATGGGATTATATAATATACCCTTCTTGGCATCTTTAACAGTTTGCTTTGGACATTCTTCCAAGTTAACTGCCACATGTATAACTCAATGACTTCTGTCCTAACTGACCCTTAAACACTGATTTAATTGGTTTGGGGTGGGGCCTAAGCACCTGTGGTTTTCAAAAGCTCCCTAGATGATTCTATGTGTAGCCAAAGTTGAGAACCACTAATCCAAATCATTCTTTTAAATAGTTGCACAATAGTTGCACAATATCACATTTTATTCAACTATTCCACCATTAATAGGCAACCCCTTTGTCTCTATTATAAAAATACTATAATAAATGTTATATATGTATGTCCTTGTACATATATTTTAGAGTTTATTTGTATAATGGAAAAAATAATAGTACTTATCTCACTGGGTTGTCCATGTAGATAAAATGAGCTAATAATTGTAAAATATTTGAAACAGTACCTGGCATATCAAATGTGCCTAATATAGTTTAGCTATTATATGGCAGGTTTCATCATCATCACTTATATCTGATCATTTATTTCTTTGGGTAGGATTCCCAAGGGTAGGATTACTGACATAGATAGATAGATAGATAGATAGATAGATAGATAGATAGATAGATAGATAGACAGACAGACAGACAGACAGACAGATAGATAGACTCAGTAATCCATAGTGTGAGGCAGGGATTTTATCTAACTTTTCTTCAAGAGTAAACACATATAATTTTGCTAAATATTGCCAGATTATTTTTGAACAAGGTAATAATGATTCACATTTATACCAGCTGTGTGTCAGAAGTACCATTTCCCCTACATCCTTACCAGCAGCAGAATTTTCTACTGTTGAATATTTGTCTGTCAGATAGGTGAGAAGTGATATTACTTCTTTAATTTGCATTTCCCATACCATAAGGGAAAATGAGCTGAACATTTTTCCTATTTTATTGGTCATTTTGAGGGGTGTGTGTGTGTGTGAGAGAGAGATTCTCCTTTTTTTTTCTTTTTTTAATCTTTGATGTTTCTTTTTTAATACACCTAGCAGGAAAGTCTCATAAATATGCAGTCACTGTTCATGACATTGACTAGTCCTTGTTTTCTCCTCATCCCCTACAATGTCAAATATGCACATAAGCAGTCCAAAGCTGCTAATCTCCCTTGTTAGCGGCTTGTAATTTGGTACAGGTTTAGTTCTATTAAGTCATTGATTGAAGGTAGGTACTCATCTCTCTTAGCAATCCCTAGGTTGATCAAAAAATATATATATATATAATATAGTTATATATATTAGATAGATAGATAGATAGATAGATAGATAGATAGATAGATAGATAGATAGATAGATACTTAAGTTCTGGGTTACATGTGCAGAATGTGCGGGTTTGTTACATAGGTATACACATGTCATGGTGGTTTGCTGCACCCATCAACCCGTCACCTACATTAGATATTTCTCCTAATGCTATCCCTCCACTAGGCCCCCACCCCCTGCAGGCCCTGGTGTGTGATATTCCCCTCCCTGTGTCCATGTGTTCTCATTGTTCAACTCCCCCTTATGAGTGAGAACATGTGGTGTTTGGTTTTCTGATCATGTAATAGCTTGATGAAGCTGTAGACTCTCCTCTTATGATCTTTTGCCTATATTTTCTATGGGAGATTTGCCCTTTTTTTCTCATTTGTGAGAACTCTTGATTGGCACATATAGTGACCCTTTTTCTTTATTTACATTACAAATATTTTTTCCCAAAATATTATCTTTTCACTTATATGGTATCTCTTATTCACAGAATTAGTTGTAATGTTTATATTTTCAAACATATCTAACTTTTCTTGCATAGCTTCTGGATTTCTTGATTAAGAAGTTCATCCTAATCCCTAGATTATACAAAAATTATCTTACAATTTATGTCAAGATTTAAAATTTTCAAATGTGTTTTACATTAAAACTATATATAGTGTGAGGTAGATTTTAACTAACTTTGCTTCAAGATGCAGAGTCAGTTTTTATAGCACTATCCTTTCTAGCATGATGCTTTTGGAGAAACAATTTTTAAAAAAATGTCATTAGGGCTAAAACTTTAGAGGTGTGGGGAAGATAATAGTGGGAGATGAGAGTTGAAAAGCAGGCAGAAATCAAGTCATGCAGGGTGATGGGAGCATAGAAAAGGACTTCAGAGCTTAACAATGTAATTACATTTAAGAGACTTTCAGCAGGAGAATAACATGATCCAATATAAATTTTAAGACCACTCTGATTCCAGTGTGAAAATGCTGCATAGGCAGAAGTGAAGAAGTAGAGGGATACGTAGAAGGCATTACAATAGTCCAGAAAAGATATGATGATGACATTGCTTTTGAGACACAATGGCAGTGGTGGTCAAGAGGAGTGGATAGATAGACCTAAGAGCTATTTTCGAGGTGGACAGGACTGAATGGAAGATTGAATGTGGGAGGTAAGGCCTGAGAAAGACACAAAGATGACTTTAATTTGGGGAGAATGATGGTTTCTTGATCTTCATAAAACGAGGTAAAAGCAGACTTAGGGGAAAGAGCAAGAGTTTAGTATAAAAGAGATGAAAAGAATCATAAAGGAACATTGTGTAAAAGTCTATCGCAGTAAATTCAAAAGTTTATAGGAAATGGATAATTTCTGAATCAAACGTAAACTGACAACATTGATCCTAGAAGAGATAGAAAACTTAAATATATCATTAGCCATGAGGATGTTCCAAAATAATTGAGAGTTTTGATTAAAAAAAACAAAAACAAAAAAAAACAGGCCAAAGTGCTTTAGCAGCTGAGTCGTATCTAACCGGTAAAGAAAAGACGTTTGTTACATTATTTAAGCTATTCTGGATGATTGAAAAGAATAGAGTAATGGCAGCATTGTTGTTTCCAGGCAGAAACCAAGAGGCAAAGAGCATGCTGATCAGAAGCAGAGTTAAGTTATGGCACATTCATACTATAGACTGTTATATACCTATTTGAAGAATGAATTCTATCTATAGCTGTAGACATGGCTGGCTGAAGGAGTGGGAATTTCCATGCTATATTTTTAGGATGTGAGAACAGAGAGAGTATATATATATTATCCTATTTTTGTAAAATAAAACAACAAAACTGAAACCTAAATGGAATGTGGTGGTGCTGAATTTTGAATTTTCAAGTTATCTTTTCATATCTTTGAGGATTTTAAAAGAAAGAAAGAAAAAAAAAAGAAGACAGAGTCTCACTCTGTTGCCCAGGCTGGAGTGTAGTGGTGCCATCTCACTGCAACCTCCACCTCCCAGGTTCAAGTGATTCTCTTGCCTCAGCCTCCCGAGTAGCTGGGATTATAGGCACCTGCCATCACACCTGGATAATTTTTGCATTTTTTAGTAGAGACAGAGTTTCACCATGTTAGCCAGGCTGGTCTTGAACTCCTGACCTCAGCTGATCTGCCCACTTCAGCCTCCCAAAGTTCTGGGATTACAGGCGTGAGCCACCGTGCCGGGCCACTTTGAGTGGTTTTACTTGTTACTGTGAGAGTTTTTTTTTTGTTTTTGTTTTTGTTTTTATGATAAGAATAAAAAGCAATCCATGAGGCTTTAGCCGTGTTGATTTTGAGAAATCTTCAAGATATTTAAATAGAAATGCTGAGTGGTGAAGATGCTGTAAGATCTGATGTTCGGAAAAGATGTGTGAACTAGGGTCATCCAAAGGAGTCACACCACCCAAGGCATTTGAAGTCATGGGAGTGGATGGCACCACGAGGTGGGATGTGTAGGTGAGTGAAGTTAAACTCAGGACCAAACCAGGAACTCCAGCAGAGAGATGTTCAGTGGAGGAGGAAGAGCAAATGAAAGAGACAGAGATGGAGCAACCAGATATGCCACGGGAAAATCAGTGTTTCTGGGACAATAGAAGTTAAGTGGTAAAGGGCTAAAATGAACCCCACCTTGCTAGAAGTGGTCTCCATGAATGTCTCAGAAGGCTGTAAGAGAAATAAACACCCTCTGCCTTCATTTCCTTTCCACCACCAGAGAAAATTAGCACTTTTCATAGCTTGTTTTTAAGACAGCATGGGGCCAGTTATTTATATGTACTATTAGCTCTCAGGCTTAAACATCATCAACTGGGAGTGGAAGAAACTGGAGAAACTGGAGCCAATCTATGGAGAAGCCAATGCCTTTGAACAAGACTTTGAGAAGAGAATTTTCTAGCAGAGACATTATTGAGGAACTGAATGGAGCAATTTGTTAGAGAGGCCTGTGTTTATTATAGACAGTACCCAGCATCCTTTACGGCAGTGATTCCTGTTAAAATGCAAGGAGAATGTACATGTCTCTTAGACACTTGTCTTGCTTTTCTCCCCTCGTTTCCCACTGCCATTAGCCTAGTTCAGTGCCTAATCTGCTCACCTCTAAACCAGTCCCTTCCCTGTGGTTCCTTAGGGTCTCAACCTAATGTTACACAGGTTGCATACTGCACAAGGATGTCTGAGTGAGGGGCAAGTAGGGCTGAAATCTAACATGCTCTGCCTGCCAACCCATGGATGCTTGTGTAGGCCTGCTGCTTCCTGGAGAATTTTTCTCACAGGGGTGTGGCAAGCTCATGGAGCCTTGACCTTGCATGGCTGGGTTCGCCCAGAGGGGTTGCTTTCACTATTGGCACAGTGATGTTGAAGTGACTGGTAGCAGCCCTGAGTCCCATGGCAACAATGAACTAGACACAATCTCTGCCCTCAAGATTGACAGGTTAGTAGAGATGGCTAATTCCATAGACGACTAGCTGCAAAGCAAATACTTTAAAGAACAATTGCTCTCATATCAGTCTTCTTTCAAAATGCTTCAAAGGCTCTCTATTGCCTTCCTTAGCCTTGAATTCAGAACTTTGTATAATCTCTCCAAGCTAATCAGGCATCCTCTACTTTGACCCCTGTCCCTGAGCAAGACTCTATGTGTGTGCCCAGCTGTTATTTCTAGCTTAGGACACCCCTCCCACCCACCTCTCTGGGCAGTCACCGCCCCAGTGTGCACTCAGCCTTCCTGCCCATGCCTTCCTGAAGCAATTATGACTTGGGCCAGTTGGGACTCGACCCATCATTCCAAGGCTGGGGACACCCAATCTTTATGCTTTGGCCTTAATTCTCGAACTTTACCTAAAGTAGGAACCTACAGAATCAATAGTATCATTGCATTTTTTGCACCCAGCACAGGACTTGTACCAAGCAGGAGTGCAATGAATTTGTTTGTCTAGTCTGAAGATTCTATTAACATTTTCCAATGTACTTTCAAATATTTCTGTTAAATGCTTGCCCTTGAAATTGTGTAGCTACCTTGAAAAGATAGATGTGTAATGCAAAATGATTTATGAGTGTTCTATTACTGCCTCTGACCTACATGTATTTTTGTTTCTTTTTTATTCATATATTTTCTTCCTCAGCATGATACATCTTAATAAAGAAAGCCAAACACAGAAATACACACTTTACAGTCATACTGATAGTACTTTTTTGCTCTCAGACATTTATACATTGAGACTGGGTCTGTGTTCTAATTATGCAGATGAATGTTGACAAAACTGAAAGGCAAATAAAAAAGAAGCATCAAGAAACGAGTTCATTTTATTGTATTTTTAATGGCATTTGTAGCATTTGTACATTTTTCTGGTTATAAACATGGTTATAAACATATAGCATATGCTCTTTGTAGAACATGTATTGAAACAAATTCACATACACACATAGCCCTAATCCACCATTCAAAGGTAACAATTATTGATTTCTTTGTGTTCCTCTCTGTATGAGGGTTTTTCCTCTGAAACCTTTTATTGTTTTATGTTATTCATTTACATCAATGGACCATTTTGAGTTAATCTTTATTAACTTCGTATAATTCTGAGGTGTGAACTCTATATTAAGGTTTATTTCTTTTCCTGTGGATGACCAGTTGTTCCAACACCACCAGCTGGAAAGGATAAGTTTCCTCCACTGAACTGTGTTTACACATTGTCAAAGATCAAATGGCTGTATTTGTATGAGTCTATTATTGTACTTTCTCTTCTGTTCCATTGATCTCTGGGTCTGTATCTTCGCTATGGGTCTTTTTAAATTAAAACACAGACATATTTGTCATGTGTCATGAGTAATAGAGGCCAGGAGGAGAAAACGGTCCCATATGTGCCCATGAACTGGCAACAATTGCTTCCTCCAACTAGCTAGTCCCTGCCACCTCCCAACACAGAAACTGAGGTGAACAGCTCAATAAAGTTACCACTTAGATCCATCACATAACAAATTAATAAAACCAAATGCCTGTTTTTTGGTTTTGGGTTTTTTTTTTTTTTTTTGGAGAAGAAATCTCACTCTGTCACTCAGGCTGGGCTGGAGTGCAGTGGCACAATCTTGGCTCATTGCAACCTCCGCCTCCTGGGTTCAAGCGATTCTCCCTGCCTCAGCCTCCCGAGTAACTGGGATTACAGGTGCCCCCAACCATGCCTGGCTAATTTTTGTATTTTTAGTAGATACGGGGTTTTTACCATGTTGGCCAGGCTGCTGTTGAACTCCTGATCTCAGATGATCTGCCTGCCTCGGCCTCCCGAAGTGCTGGGATTACAGGCATAAGCCACTGTACCCAGCTTTGTCTTCTTTCTTAAAATCCTTTCTCACTGTCAGTGTTTTTCTGGTGGTGTCAACTGAAAAATATGCCAGCCTCACATGGCTCAGGTCTGAGGGAAAGGAGTTGCACATAGACTTAAGGAAAAGTTTCAGATAAAAATACAAATCTTTTTTTTTTTTTTAAACCAGGAAGGAAAATGTGAAAATGGAAACACCTTTTACTATTTGATTTGAAAATAAAGTGTCATCCAAGCCATAGCAGAAGCTTCATTATATTGACAACTGGTCTCTGTTAAAACTAAGTTTCTGGGTTGCCCTCCAGCTTGCACCATTTGAATGAGGAAGATCCAGAACGACATTCTAGTGTATAAAAATATAGATGGATGGACATGCGGAGAGATGGAAACAGATACAGTCTCCCTTCCCCCAGCCCAAACCGGGATTTTTTATTTATTTATTTTTTATTTTTTATTTTTTTAGACAGGATCTCGCTCTGCCACCCAGGCTGGAGTGCAGTGGCATAATCTCAGCTCACTGCAACCTCCACCTCCTGGGTTCAAGCAATTCTCCTACCTCAGCCTCCTGAGTAGCTGGGATTACAGGCGCATGCCACCACGCCCAGGGAATTTTTGTATTTTTAATAGAAATGGGGTTTCACCATGTTGGTCAGGCTGGCCTTGAACTCCTGACTTCGTGATCCACCCACCTTGGCCTCCCAAAGTGCTGGGATTACAGGCGTGAGCCACGGCACCCAGCCCAAACCAGGATCTTTTATAATGTATGATTTTGTAACTAGAACAGGTCATCTTTGCTGCATAGAGAGCTGGAGTTGACAGCACTGGTTACTTCTCATTCTTTCTTGTTGACCACAAGGCTCAACAGTGGTAGAATTGTTGGTGTTAAATAAACTTTTATTTTCCTCCTTCAGTCTAGTGTTGGGGAACTAGTCCTTTCTGTATGTATTGTGATAATAATTGCAGCTAGGAAATAATGTACTTTTAATTGAAATGGCCAGATGGAGCCATGACTTTTTACAAAGACATGAGTTTTTGCTTCTAAGTTCTACATGGCATGTTCTAATTATTGGGCAGTTTTTCAGCATTCCTGACACCTTTTGGCTGTGAATAGTGGCTTCCTTCAGGTACACAACATCTTACCTGTTTTGCACTTTCTGAGTTGAAATCCATCTTTCCAAGGAAAATTTCCTTATCCCTTTTCTACTTTTGTTGTGTTACCAAATGAACTAATGGTAGCTTATTCATTATTTAACTTTACTTTTCTCACTTTATCTTATGCCTGCAGATGGGAGATAGAATGGGATTAGATTGTAGAATAAGAAAATGGTTCACTGTCATTTAGTCATTAATTCATGCATTCATTCATTTATTAAGCAGCTGCTATATGTCCAATACTGTTTCCAGCAAGGTAAATCTTTTCCTTCAAGGAGCTTTTGGTACCACAGGAGCTAGATACAAGCAAAGTAGCAAAATGCAGTTTGATAAGAGCTAAAGTAGGAGTTTAGCACTGGGAGGCCCAGGAGCATCGTATAGAGTCCCCCACTCAGTCTTGAGAATCAGAGAAGGCCCTGGAGCAGGTGACAGCTAAGATAAATCTTGGAGAAAAAATAGAAGTCCAGTGAAGGGGTGGAAGGTAAGGGGAGAGTCCAAGCAGTGAGCATTGTTGGTGCAAGAGTTCAGAGAAGATGGTGAGGGAGGAGTCTTTCAGGGAACTGTTACTATTTTAGTATTGCAGGAGTGCAGAGTGCAGGGGGGAGTCTTGTGCATACTACAGTGTTGCTTTAAAAAGACAAACAAATTAAACAAACAACCCAAACAAGTTAGAATATCCCAGATAAGTTATGTACTCTTGCATCCACCACAGACCCCCATCCCTTTCCATTATTCCACTCTATCCTGATTAATTTTATTACCCACCTGGCCTATATAGTCATTTGTATTTGGGTTCCCTACCTCTGAACCCAGACCAAAGATCAAATTCAAACTATCTCAGTTACCATGTCAGATGTGAAAGGAAAGACCAGATTTTTGATGGAGCTGTGAAGACCAACCCAGTGAACAATCTTACCCATCAGGTAAGACCAGGAGAATTACTCACATACATTAAAAGAAGGATCTTTCATATGGAACCAACCTAATTGTCCATCGACCAATGAATGGATAAAGAAAATGTGGTACATATATACCATGGAATACTACTCAGTCATGAAAATAATAAAATTATGTCTTTTGCAGCAATTTGGATGGAGCTGGGGGCCACTATTTTAAGTGAGGTCACTCAGGAATGGAAAAACCAAATTCCTTATATTCTCACTTATAGCTGAGAGCTAAGCTATGGGTATGCAAAGGCAAACAAAGTGGTATAATGGACTTTGGAGACTCAGAAGGGGGACCTGGGAGGGGACTAAGAAATAAAAAACTACATATTGGGTACAATGTACACTACTTGGGTGATGAATGCACCAAAATCTCAGACTTTAGTACTATACAATTCATCCGCATAACCAGAAACCACTTGTATGCGAAAAGCTATTGGAATAAAAATTTAAAAACAAACAACAAAACCAAACAACACTAAAAAAAAAAAAGATCTTTTTCCTCAGGGAGTAAAATGGAGTATAAACACAAATATTTATTGAGCTCTTATCATGTGCCAAGTACTATACTAAATTTTTTTATATCGGGCCTTTCTATAAAAGAAGATAATTTAAGCAGTCACAGATGCATGTATATAATTAAATTTATAATCTGTAAGGTGATTTTACACACCTTAAAATATTATATTTTATTTACTGACATTCTAATAATGTCATTTTGCATAATGTTTAATGCAAACAAATAAACATTCAGTAACGCTTATTGAGGGTCAGTTGTATGTTAGGTCCTGAAGCTTCCCTGGAAATACAGAATAGACTGGCCCTTGCCTCAGGTTGTTCACTACTGTGGACTTCATCACATCACAGATGATTATCTCTGTCTGGTATTCTGCATTGTCAGATTTAATCTGAGTCATCCTGGGATTACAGGAAATCTTTTAAAAAGTCAGAGTTTGTAACCCTGGCTAACTTTAACAAATTTGCATATGTAAGGTTGATTTGGATCAAACTAACCTTCCTCTTTCTTGCAATTAAAATCTCAGACACTAAGTAAATCAGTAACAAACACTTCTGCTGGTAAACCAGGGCTAGCATTATCTCCCCGGACTTCTACGCTTGACAGCGTAGGGTTTTGAATACCTTGTTAACCTAACTTGTAGTAAGTTCTTAGTCTTCACAATGGAAACTGAGCCAAAGCAGATTTACATTTCCGTACTTGCATTTGGTGTGAGTCACGAGAAAGGAGAATATTTATTTCCTGAGGAAGGAAAAGAACTTGAGCTAACTTTGAATTTCCTCAGTGGCCTAGCATACAAGTGCCTTAGGCTTACTGTAATTCGATCCCTTTTTGCGGATCCCATATCCAATTACCCAGATATATACATCTAAAAAAAGCTTGCCTTCATCAAACTGTCAGACAGGAGCTGTCAGAGAGTCTGTATTTGTGGGACTGCCCTGTATTTCAGAGCATTTGTCCATAAGGAACTATATCATGGAGTAGGGAACTGAGTTGTGCTCCCACAACACACCTATTCCCTGGATATGACATCCCGGTAAAATCAGACTGTGTAGCTTCCCTGAGCATGTGATTATTTCTTCGTTTCCCAATTGCTCAGTTGGCCCTGTTGGCTGCTTTCCCTGCTCACATCTGGCAATTGTCTCTGGATCTTAGGGCAAGAGAATATTCCAGTTATAACATTTTGATCAGCTGCAATACTGGAGCAATCAAGATAAGGCAGTCACAGGTACAAAAATGATGAAAGTTTGTGCATCTGATGACAGGTGTCTGGGGTAACCCTCGAACATTAGGAAAGACCCTACCAGAGGAGAGGGACTCACAAGTTAATGATTATAGTGAAAGCAGAAGTAACAACAAAAATGAGCACAGGAGAGAAACAGTGGGACTTTGGTGATGTTGAAAATGAGGTGGAGAAAGAATTCTTGCCGTCTGTGAAACACAAATAGTTTGGCACTACTATGATAAGAAAAGCCCAGGGAATAAGATTCTGAAAAATTTGGGAGCACTTAATATCAAAAGAAGGAGATTTAGAATTACATATAGAAGCAAATGGAAAATCAAGGCTGTTTTGAGAGGTGCTATCAGAGGGTCATTGGAGAGGATGTAGCTTTACAATATTTATATCAGGCTGTGCATTGGCAGGAGTTCTGTAGAAGCTGGACTGAAAGCTGGAACTAATGACATGGGTGGGGCACAGAGCAGCTAGGGAGCTCTGATGTGGCTTTTGCTTGGGGCAGAGTATGGGAAGATATGTAAATGTTGGGGCCCCAGATAGTGGAGTGGCCCTTGTGGGTAGCACTTACAGGTGGGCTTGGAAACACTTGCCTTTGGAACATTGCTCAAAAGTGAGCAATGCTCCCAGAAGGACTGCAATTTCTTTAGATTATCTGATAGCAGACTCTGTGATGTTTACCAGCTTCAAGGAGATCAGACCATTGTGAAATTTTTTTTTTTTTTTTTTTTTTCTGTAGTAAAACTAGCCCCGGCCAGCCCAGCTGGGAATTTACTGCCTGAGCTGTTTTCCAACATAAGTTTTGCTGGCAAAACCAGACGTGAGTGTTCCCTCGACTCTCAAGGGATCTGTTTACACTGACTTTATTTTTACTGCCAGCTTTCGAGTTGGAAGAGGGAAATTACGTTGAAAGGTCAGCAGGTGAGCAGAAGGATTCCTGACCAGCCATTCCTGTGGGTGTGTGCCTGTGGGCACTCTGTGTACGTGTGTGTGCCTGTGTGTACGTGTGTGCCTGTGTGTACGTGTGTGCATGCTTTTCTAAATGCCAACCGTTGTGCTCTGCTCTGACTGACAAGACCTGATCACTTGTTTGTGGGCATAATGATGGGTGCCAGGCTGGATGTTGGGCAGTTTCGTATTTGTTTATTGTAAAGAAGGTAAATCTGTCTGTGGGATTTTCTGGATTGGAGAGCAAGGGGTGTTTACTGTCAACAGGATAAGGACGAGGAGATATAAGATACTGAGTTCCACGGTGCATCTAGTGTCGGGATAGGAGCATAAAAGGTGAGGAGAAACCAGCTACAGGGTATTTCTGACTTGGGTGGAACTTTTAAGTACTTGGGTGGGAAATACAATTTGGAAAATTGCTCTCTGGTCAAAGAACCAGTCAGTGTGGCTAAATAAGGTATAATTAGGTTGGACTCAAATTCAATTTTATCAACTCTTTTTTCTAAATTCTTTTTTTTTAATTTCCCAAAAGATGACAGATGGATTTTCACAATTTGGAAATAAAAACATGAGTGAAGGGTTCAGAAGGCAAGTCTCTGGTCCATTACACACTTCCAGAAAAATTTAGTACCCAGAGACTCACATTACTGGGAGTGCTGTTTACTCACAAGTGTTGCACTCCATTGAGAAAAAAAAAAAAAAACAGGAAGTTGCTGTTCTACTCAGGACTGACCAAGAAGCCATGAAATCCCTTACTGTGGGAGGCTTAGAAGATTGCCTACTGAATAAGGTAAGGACAGACCGGGTCTCCCCCATGTACCTCCTCCCCATTCACACTGCTTCCAAACAAACCTTCGTCACTGAATAAGGTAAGGACAGACCGGGTCTCTCCCATGTAACCCCTCCCCATTCACACTGCTTCCAAACAAACCTTCATCCAGAAAGGATCTCAGGCTGTTTCTAAAAGATACATAAAATGCTCCTCAGAAAACAGACTGTCCCCCATAACAATGTTGGGGGACTTAACATATCTCAGCCTTACTTCTCTTTGAGGGTCCAGTGTCCAGAGACTTGCTGGGTATAGAATGGAGAGTCGGAATCTGGGGAACGGGGGAGGAACTCCAGCTCTGCCACTGACACTTGCGTGGTCGTGAGTCACTTAACCTGCCTGAGCCTTGGCCTTCTTCTCTGTAAAATGGGAATAATAATAGGAGCTTCATGGGGTCATGGAAAAAGAGCTAATGAAATCAAAACAAAGCTTTTTAAAATCTCTGAAACTACTAGGTTTTTAAATATTATTACATTTTTAGTACACATCAGTTAAGAACTTAATTTCTTCTAGATGGTCTAGATGGTCATGTCAAATGTTAGAACTTGAAGGAAACTTAAATATTATCTAGTTTAAGCCTTTTCATTTACAGATGAACCTACCAAGGCATGATGTTAATGTTAAAACCAAAATATTTAAATTGACTAAGAAGTAGGCACTGGTCTGTAGTTTTCAGGCCTTTACAAGTACAAAGGCAAAGGTCATTATCATAGTGATAAGTAAAGTATATTTCTTAAGCAAAACCATTAAGAGAGATAAATCAGGACAGCCTGGCATGATAAAAACTAGAGTAAAGAAAGTGATTTCCCATTATTCCTCCCTTTGAGGACTCTAAATGGAAGAGATATTGGCTGGCATTTTTTTCATGGGTCCTGTATTTTTTGTAAGAAAAAACTCCAAAATTTTTAGTGTGGTGTTCAAGTAACTTGAACTGCTCTATCTTTCTACCCTCTGCTCCCCCTGCATTTCCAATGGCAGAAATCCTAAACAGTGTTTGACATGTTGAATCCAGCTTGTGCTCATGTTTTGTTTGGCCTGTAGATTATTTCTAATGTTTTTCACAAACATTTCAAAATAGATTTTGCATAGAAATCCATATTTCTGTCTTTCCAGGGGAAAAAAAAATCAGAATATTTGGCAACTACAGGTCCCAATTTCTTGCCTGGAAACCGTGTGCTGGGGCTGAGTGTTTGTTAGCCAGAGCATGTGCTGGCCAGTTCTCAGGAGGCTGATCACTCCTGTGTCTGACACTTGCTCCTGGCCCCCGCTGCCTCTCTCACGTGTGTCCCCTACTCGATTCCTGTAGGTGGTTGAGTCTTCCATTTCTGCCCAACAAGAACTGGGCCCTGAGCAGGCCAAGGGCCCTAGCTCCTCCTCGCCACTTTTCTGGCTCATATTCATCCTTCAAACTCAGAGTCCACTTTCTCAAGAAAGAGTCCCTGACACCCCAGCACAAAATTATTTTGCCCACATATTCACTCCCGTTATAATTAGTATTACTGGCACCATTTATTTGATCATGAGTTTGTATATCAACTCCTGACACTTTTCTATTATCATCTTGGTTGGCAACTTACATGTCATATCATTTCATTCTTTATAAGTTTCTGGAGGGGAGAATAGTGTCTTGCATGCCTTTCTTGCCTTCAACATTCAGAGTATCTTGCACATATATGATCACAAATATCTTTAGAGTTCATTAAAGATAAGGCAAGATTGGTGTGGAAGGCGACAGATCAAGGTGCATACAGGATCTCATTTAATCTAATCAACAACTATGTGGTGTACATATTGCCTCCGTTTTTACCGAGGAGGAAACAGAGGCTTGTGGAGATTAAATAACTTGTCCAAAGTTACACAGCTAAATTGAGAGGGCTCTGAAGTTTCAGCCTTGTCTTTTTTAGTCCAAAGGCCGAATGTCCTCTGCTAAACTCCTCTGTATCTCTGCAAACACATACTAAGCACCTGCTTTGTGCAAAATACTGTGCTACGGTTTTAGGGTAGACCAAGGCCTGAGATGTGGCCTGCTAAATGAGAGAGAAATTTTGGTTTTGGTCTCTAGGATAGCCCTGTCCCATCTGCAGATTTTGTACATAACCCCAAAGGAAAAAGGAGGGAATTTCACATGCAGTCAGGCAAGTGCTTAATATAATGCATGGTAGACCATAAGGGATGCAGTAGAGATTTCAACAGACTGCTGGAGGAGAACAGAGGTGCATTCGTTCTGATGGGAAAGGTGTCTTACAGAAAGAAGAGTGGAGACAAAGCCTTGGAGGAAGTGTAGGGTTTTAATAAGTGGAGAAGTATAGGAAAGGTCTTCTGGGCTAAGGGAACCCCATTCAAACATTCAAGATGTGTTTCATTCCCAGTCACCTTTTTCTTTTAAGGAGACAGAACAGGGCAGTGGTTAGAAATATGGGCTTTGGAAGGATATGTTCTGTAACTTACTAACTTTGGGAACCTAGGCAAATTATTTAAATGTTCTGAACTTTGGTTTCCTCATCTATAAAATGGGAATAATCATAGCATCCACCTTAAAGAATGATGGATAGGCACAAATGAGCCTTCGAGATTAGGATTAGTCTAAAAAGGAAGGGATATGATGATGGAAAGCCTATGGTCTCGTGTGTATCTATCACTGGATTTAACTTTCCATTTCTTTACGTTATTAGCCCCTGAAAGACAGAGATGGTGCCTGTTTTTGTTTTGTTGAAATTTTTCTAACTGATGATTGGATTTAATGAAATTCTGGAATTAGAGTCTGACTTCTTGTTTTCTGGAAGGAAGTCCTCAGCCTTTTCTTCTCAGTACACTCATTGGGAATGACATACACATAGGCTGTGTGGTCATGGGTGTGACCAGGCCTGTGTGACATTCCTGGCATGCTACTTAGCACCACTACTCTGTCTCTCTCGCAAGGAAGTGTATCGGAATGCAAGTGAGTCAGAGTGATATTATAGGGGTTAACCTTGAATCCCCATAATTTATATTTGAAACAGTAAACTATTCACAAACTTGAGCTATTAATAGCAGCAAATGACTTGTGGGGCAACAATGAGCCTGATGCTGTGGTTAAGGAGGAGGAGGGGAAAGCGGCCCAGGATGGGACATGGACCTGCGACAGCATGGAGACATGCCTTGGAAGAGCGAGGCCCAAACAACATTTGTTTCCATGTTTTGCCATGAACTGAGTTTGGTGACAAGGTTGCCTCAAGGCTGCCTTGAGGCTGCAACTGGTATCTTGCTGGCTTCCTAAAGTTTGAGAGGCAGTAAAGGAATTCCAGGGTTGGGCTTGCAACGGGTCTCTACTTGTGTTAGAGCCTCCTTCTTTAGATCACTGTACAGCTACCCCAAGCCTCACTGCCTGCTTTTCCACACCCTGAAAAGAACTTCTTGCTGTATCTGTTCAGGGTGTGGCCAGAATAAGTGGAGAGAAACAGTCTGGGGGTTCTGTGTTGTCACACCATGAGGGTGACAAGAGGTGTCTGGGACTAAGCCTGGAAACTCCCAGCACAAATCACTTCTGGGGCTACCAAATAGCACGGCGATGCTGTGTGGGTAAGAACGTATGCAGGAAGTGTAGCCAGAGACGTGGGAGGGACGGGACTGCCCATCACCTAGAGGAAGAGGCTTCCACTCAGGTCCCACAGCAGGGGCATCACTGTCTGGCCCTTGCTGCATGACGCTTCGTGCTTGTTAGATGCGGGAATAGTTGCTGACGCCCAAATACATGGAGACTTAGGACTCCTTATTTCATGAGTCTTGACTTTAAATTGAAGGCATTTTTAGGTTCAGGAAGAGGATAAAGGGTAGGCAGTACTTCTGGTACATCAGTACTTAAGGGTGTGGCAAAGTGTGATGGAAAGAAGTGTTGGAGAGCCTGTCTAGTTCTACCTCTAACTGCCAGTGTGATGTTAGGAAAGTCACCTTGTCACTCTGATCCTCCGTAAAGTCACACCAGACAAGGCAACTTCTGGGATCTCTTCCATTTCTAAGATCCTGAGTCTAAGTTGCAGCAGAAGTGATGCAGGAAGAAAATTAAAACTGGAATTTGTGGTTCTGGGTCTCAGAAAGCATTCTCTTACTCTGACTTTCACCTTTGGCAATCAAAACAGGTCATAAGGGTGAGCTAATAACCTGTGTAACAAGTGAGAGATTATAGTTGTTTTCCAGGAGTGTGTGACCTTGCCTGCTCGGTGTGATCTTGTCCTGCTTGTGTCCTCATTTCGCCATCAAATGAGGGCACAATTTGTAGAACAGATTTACAATGAAGTACTTTTTCCAATAGGCTACTCTTCACATGTGTTATGTGCATACCTACACACACATGTACATACATACACACATGCACACACACTGTTAAGCTTCTATTAGTTAAAAATGATTTGATGGTGATGAATCTTTCATGAGTTTATTAACTCAGGAAACAAAATATATATATATAGTCACTGCTATGTTACTAACATTCAAGTTCTATGGAATTACATCAGCGGGGCTGGCAGATTCAGGAGGCTAGTCTTGGTCTTCAACACATTCTGAGAACTAAACTGTTAGAGAATACTATTTCTCAACCACTCTGCCTGTAATGTTCTATCTAGTTAACCCTTGTATTACTTTTCCCCACTGTACCTGCTCAGACTTCAGGTCCCTAAAGTTGCCTAATGTTCGCTGTTCTACCACTAGCTTTATCTGTTCTTTATTCAGGCTGGAAAATATAGCCCACTACCGAAACCCTGTTGCTTTTATATCTTTCTCCAGCTTTTGCCCAGCAAGCTCCAATCTTAGCACCTCAACTCTTACCTTTGGAGGGCTAAGAGATGGTGGAGAAGATCTCACAACTGAGCCTACTGATAGCCCACAGCCTCAGGGACCCAGCCTCAGCCAAGTCTTGATACTGTCGGGTTATCTTTACGCATGTACCTAAACAATCTCTCATTCCTTATAGCAGCTATTACAGCAGTCTATCGCCTGAAATCTCTTGCCTTCCACTTCACTCTTAGCTCATTAACGTCTCCTGCTCTATAAAGAACATAGACAGCAGACTGGAAATCTCTCTGATTTTCACTGCCCCCTGCCCTTTTATCTGTATCTGCATGCACCCTTTTCCCCTTCTTTCCTTCTGCCACACCAAGATGAATTCCTCACTCAGGTTTCCAGATGTGCATGACTCCTTTCAGGTGGGAAATCCTTACCAAATGCTTTTGCTCTCTGCTACCTCTTCTTTCACCACTGACTCTTTTCTCTCAGCATTTAAACATGTTTAAGCCTGTGTGTCATTTTGTAAGGAAAAAACAAAACAAAACTGTTCTCATCCCTGTTGTTTTGGTTTTCCCCATAGTAAAAGTTCTTGGAGCCGGGCGCGGTGGCTCACTCCTGTAATTCCAGCACTTTAGGAGGCCAAGGTGGGCAGATCACGAGGTCAGGAGATCGAGACCATCCTAGCTAACCTGGTGAAACCCCATCTCTACTAAAAATACAAAAATTAGCCAGGTGTGGTGGTGCGAGCCTGTAGTCCCAGCTACTCAGGAGGCTGAGGCAGGAGAGTCACTTGAACACGGGTGGCAGAGTTTGCAGTGAGCCAAGATCACGCCACTGCACTCCAGCCTGGTGACAGAGCAAGACTCCGTCTTAAAAAAAAAAAAAAAAAAAAAAAAAAGTTCTTGGAGGGGTTGCTTACCTCTGTCTTCACTTGGTTGTCTTCCATTCACCCTTAATCCACAAGTAATGCCCACCTCTCCCCCACCATTAATGCTAGTGCCCAGCGTTCCCCCAATGCAGCCATCCTATTCTAGCTGTCACACTCCATGGACATTTGGGAGTCTTAACTTACTCAGCCACTTACTGTTGACTTTGTTCTTGAAACTCTTCCTTTACTTTCGGGACCTCTCACTGTTTATTCTCCCACTTCACCACCTCCTCTAAGGCAATTGTGTTCTAAAAATATCACAGGAACAATTGCACAGGCATGAGGAGCACAAATTCTCTCTTTGTGCGCCTCAAGCCTGGCTCAATACCTGCTATTTTCTCTTTCTAGAACAACTTTCATGCCCCCTTTTTCCTAGCTAACTCCTAGTAAGCTTTCAAGATACAACTCCAACACACTGTGCCTCCAGGAAGGCCTCCCACCCTCCAAACTGGATGAAGTGTCCTTTTTCTATGTATTCATAGCATCAGTGCAAACCTCTACCTTGCACTAGATTGCCGTGATTTTAATTTCCAGGTTATTTGTCTTGCTTTGTCAAGTTATCTGTAAACCTCGTGGCAACATGTGTGCACAGAGCCCAGCATAAAATGGATGCTCCACTCAAATTACTCAAGTGGAATTGAATCACAACACAGAGGGGAAGTCCTGTGCTGGAGAGGACCCTTAATTTTGGACTTCTAAAACCTTTATTTTTGTCATTTGTTATTTTTCTCATAATAGCATCCCCACACTTATATTCTATACAATTTGTCTTCCTCACTGCTGTGAATGCATGACCACGTCTATCTTGTGCATTGCTGTGTTCCAGCATGTGATGGTGCCCACCACAGAGGATGTGTTAAAAAAATACTTACTGATGAATTGACCCTATGTGTGCTATACAACATGTGTACCAGTAGGTGCACAGTCACATTCTTATTCTGTGAACATATGAAGTTGGCTTGCTGGTTGATGGGAAGTATGAGTGAGATCTCAGGTAACTGGCCTAGTTGATGACTTAGTTTAGGAAAACAGGAATCTCTTTGACTTGGGCTTTTTTTTCTGGCTGTCGTGATCCGTTTATGGATGTCTCAGAATGACTCTAGAGTACGTAGAAACAACTGTTATACCAAATTTGGAGAGAATATAAAGATTCATGGATGGGCGTTAGATTGCGATGTATCAGATATTGCCTGAAATTGGCCCCTGGCTGAAGGAGCCTCTGAAGGAGAGTCTCCCTGTCATGACAGCGGCTTGCGGGTGCCTCCTGAGCAAGATGACAAAGCGCCCCCTCCATTTCAGAAAAAATCTTGCAGACCCTTCCGTCTCTTACTTGGATTTTTCTGTGTCTCTCCTGGAGTTCACTAAAAGTTCCTTTGTGTTTCCCACAAACATCTATTTCCCTAAACTTTAAGTATCTGATTAGTGTTCAGTTTTCTATGAGAATTTCCCAGTTCTTCCTAACTCGCTGTGGTAACTATCTTTCAGCAGAAACATGCCTTTTCTTAAGGGTCTAGAAGCAAAAGGCAAGGGTGAGTACAGAGGCAAAGAGAATCATCATTTACTGATGACATCAGTGGGAAGCAGGCTGCTGGGTGCTGATACATGTTAAGCAGTTTAATATTCACACTATGGGCAGCAGGCATGACGATACCATGGTAGAGTCTCACCATGGTTCACAAAACGCTGTGTGATGATCTGGCCCCTGCTTTCCTTTCCCAACTCACCTCCTATCACTTTCCTTTTGCCGGATCCAACCACAGTGGCCTCGCTGCTAGCCTTAGAGCATTGCCTACGTCAGAGGAGGAGCATGGAATCTGCTTTCCTAAGCTGTCTTCAGCCTCACTCAAATGTCACCTCTATAGACAAGTATTCTTTGTCCATTGTCCACCCTAACTAAAATAGCTGCCCCTTTATTCTCTAGTCCCTTATCATATTTTATTTTTCTTCCTGGGACTTATACCTGATATTATAACATATACACACATACAGACACATATACATACACATACACACACACACACATATATACACACAGGAATACATATATATATACACATTTATATGTGTGTCTGTGTGTGTATAATATCAGGTATGATGCTATATATTATAATATTGATATTATATATTATAATTATATATTATGTATTATATCTACATGTATTCCTATATTTTCAGCTAGAGGACAAGTATCTACATTGTTCACTGTTGTCTTAATCACTGTTGTGTCCCCAGCACCTGGCCTGGCACCTGCTACATAGTAGGTCCTAGATAAATATCAAATGAATGCATCTGTTACAGAAAAGAACATTGAGGCACCAACCAATGTCTTCTCAGTGGAGTCAGACCTAAGTCCATCTCCCCGGCGTCTTGGGAAGGCAGAATTTTTGAGCTGAACTCCCTCGGTCACCCCTCGCTGTACCCTTGTCTCCTCACTATCTTATGCCAGTGCCTTGGGGCCCACAGAGGAAATAACCACCTTTTCTGGTCCTTCTCACACCCAGGTGGACTTGAGGCGCCAGCAGATTTCCCAGGCTGTGGAGGAGGTGCAGAAAGTCGTTCATCATTTGACCACAAACATCAGCAACCAAGACATTAGATTTCAAACTGTGCCTTACTCTGACACATACAATGAAAATATTAAGGTAAGCAAGTCTCACTGTCTCTAAGTGCCACCAACAGAGCCAGGATACTTGGGCAGGTGAATCTCAGTGTGTGACAGATGCTTGCCTCACTCAGAATACTCATAACAATTCTTGTTTTCACAGGTACTCTTAGTTTTTAGTATTTACAGTCTCATTTTATACATGTCGTTTCAGCCAGTGGCGTGGCTCATGCCTATAATCCCAGCACTTTGGGAGGCCAAGGCGGGAGGATTGCTTGAGGCCAAGAGTTTGAGACCAACCTGGGCAATGCAGTGAGACTCTGTCTCTTTAGAAAAAGGAAAAAAGATAGATGTTATTTCCTTTGAGCCCCCACATTCCTAGATGAGAAAAACTAGGCTTAGAGAAGTCAAATGACTTGATCAAGTCATATCAGGCACTAAAGCCAGAACTCACACAGAAGCTTTTGATTCCAAAGCACATTCTGCCGTCACAATCAAAGCTCAGTTAAATACACATTCATTTATTAAGCACCTACTTAATAGATTGGAGGTATGGTGGAGGGAACTGAGGGCATCCATAAGAAGACCATTGAAAGTCATAGTCTGTGGGTTGCAGATGGGGAAGGAAGAAAGTAGAAGAGGTGCCACTGAGAAGCTGCAGGAGCAGACTGGCAACCCCTCCCCCTGCTGAGGAATCCCACCCAGTGTAAGCCAATGGGTAACACCAGCATTCAAGCAACACGGTAGTGAGGGCAGAGCTGAACACACAGAAACGACCTCACTTAAACCTGTAAACCACCTTGTGGAAAAGACACTCTGGTTATTTCAATTTTAGAGGTGAGAGAAGTGAGATTCTGAATCATTCTGAATCTCCACCATTCTTTATCTTGATTTATATTATGCCACATACCTCTTTCACTTTGTGTTAAATTTGTGTGTACTCATGGCCCATTTCTCACAACAGACTGCACATCCCTTGATTGTAAGGACCATGTTTACCGATTGTTTTGCTCCTAGCACCCAGCATGGTGTGTGGCACATGGTAGACACTTAACATATGTGGAATGAATGAATAAATGAATGAGCAAAAGAATTAGTACCTGAACAAAAGACCATTGCTGGCCCATTACATCTCAAGTTTGGTGGATGCAAGAACCACCCAAGAGATGCTGGGATTTGTGGATTTTGAAACAGAGTCAGATTGTAGGAAATTAATCCCAGGGTGAAAAATATAAAACTAGATTGAATCCTGGAATGCTAGAGCATCACTTGCCCAACTCTCCCACCCAGGCCAATCTAACTTGGTCACAGTGACTGGAAATAGAGATATTACATTACTTTTCTTAGCACTACACCCAAGGAAATTTCCTTCCGTGGTCCTACTTAGAATTCATAGCTTAAAATATATCTTACATTTATATATGTCATGTCTTACATATTAAGTTTCAAAAATAGCTACAGCATAGCATATAAAATTGCTTTTAACTTAGATCAAATTCAACAAGTTTTTTTTGTTTGTTTTTTAAAGATAGAGTCTCATTCTGTCACCCAGGCTGGAGTGCAGTGGTGAGATCATGGCTTACAGCAGCCTCAACCTCCCAGGCTTAAGTGATTTCCCACCTCAGTCACCTAAGCAGCTGGGACTATAGGTGCAAATACCACCATGCCTGGCTAATTTTATTTTTATTTTTTTATTTTGTAGAGATGGATTTTGTCATATTGCCCAGGCTGCTCAACAAATATTTACTAAGCACCACTTACATGACTAACAACATGATAGTTCTGCTTTTGAATTCACATGAAAGTAAATTGAAATAATGTACAGATCTGAAATTCCAGGGACTTTGGATGTTTTTTTCCTCTTTTTAAATCCAGCTACCTTTCTGTGGGTACCAGAAGTCATGTGGGTACATCATCTAAAACATCAAACTATTGTTTTCTTAGAGTTAGGCAGATCCAGCTGGGGCTGATTAGGACATTGACCCCTCAATGGGTCAATGACTGGCCCTGGGCAAGAGTTAACCAAATTCCATGGTCAGAGCTTTCCGTGAGGAGGAGGCAGCTGACTCACAGCTGAAGGTGTGTGTGAAGTGGGACATGGTCAGAGTTCAGGCTCCTTTGGCTGCTCTGTTTACCCACTTGTTCTATCTCTTGGCTGCTGGTCTGCCTGCTTTCCCCCAGTCATTGCTTCACTGGTTCCTGGAGAAAGGGATTAGGTGGATTCTGATTGTTTGCTTTTTTTCTTTAAACTTAGAATTATCTCAACAGCTCACATTGTCTCAACAAATAAGCTTTCATTTTCCCTTTGATTTTGGAAGGGTTAGTCATGAACACTGACCATGGGTCATCAGTACAGGCCCCCCCAACCCAAAAATAGGAGACATTTTACAAAATCTTTTAAACTCCCTTCCTGTTACTTCCCACCTTTTATTTGTGTCAAAACATTCACCATTCCATGTCATTCATTGTTGGCTGAGTGCCAGCCCAAGGTAGAGAAATAATAACTGAACAAGCTGTCCAAAGACCTAAACTCGAATTCTGACTCTTCTACTTACTGGCTGTGTGTCCCTGGGGAGATCTCCAAGCCCCTCTGCATCTTGGATTCCTCATCTGGAAAATGGCAACAAAGCTCACCTTACTGTGTGATTGTGAAGTTGAAATGGTCAAATGCATTAGAATTGCAGTGTCGCGACTGCAGGGAACTCAATGCATACTCATTCTTCTTTCTCAAACTTTAGGCCTCCTCTGGAGTTCCTGGTCTAGCTCACTGTCTTTACTTGTATAGTCATAAGATAATAAACTCAGCGAGCTAATTTACTTGCCCAAAGTATTTACAGTGATTCAGTAGCAGAACAAAGAGGTAATCCACTTGTAACACCCAGGTCTATGTCTCTGTGTATCAGGTCACACTACTGAGGGTGGAGTGGTGAAGAGAGCTGCCTGGCGAGACAGGTCGGCTCCCAGGACTTCCGTTACCTCCCGAATCTGTGAATTCATGCTTGTTTTCAATCCTTTCCTGACCCTAGGTTTTGGCCCCCAGTCAGTTCCTTGTCACAGTCCCAATAAAAGGCTTGGCTGGGTACAGGGAGGCCAGGGAGCAGCGCTGGCGGTACTACACCCTGCAGGGCACCAGGCTGCCCTGCCCGTTGCGGGACCCTGAGGGTCTGCAGCAGTGGCTGGAGGTGGAACAGTTTATGAAGAGCCTGTGGCAGTGGCATGAGACAGACGTGAACATCGACGGAGACATTGTGCCCGCTAAGGTCCTCCTGGTGTTCCGGAAGCTGGTGGAAAACGCAATTAGAACCTGTCACCTCTCAGGTGAGCTGATCAGGAACAAGTGCAAGGGTAATTGCTGACATTCCCCTTTCGCTCTACAAAACCTCTGTTTGGGTGTTACCTGCAGCTCACAGCCTACATTTGAGAAGATAATCATGTGCTCTTCACATTTATTTAATCTTAATAAGATGAATCAGCTTTTTTCCCCTGCCATTGATGCACAGAAGGTTGGAATTCATTCTAACAAAATAGTGTTGTGGCTTTGAGAAAGTTACTGTGCTGGCATAGATATAAAATGCTGTGGATTATGCACCTTAACCAGGCTTAAAAACTTAAGCATATTTGTTTTAAAAGCAAATTATTCACAAACCCCAGGTCTTCTTTATTAGTACATTTTTACTGCAGCACCTCCATGTGACTGCAGTACCACAGTGTGCTGAGATTCCACATTTGGAAACCACTAACTTGAACCAAAACAGAAAATCCAGGAGCCAAAAGAACTGACTAAATTTGACAAAGTCTTAAGCTACTGTACAGCATATGCCCACACACACACACACACACACACACCCCCTTTTTGTTCACACAAAGTGAAAAGGTGAATTTCTAACTGGAAAGAAATGGCCAATTTTCTTAATTATATAATTAGGAAAATATAAATTTTCTTAATTTATAAACCAATAAGAAAAAAGATGAGCTGACCAATAGAAATAATTATCAAAAAAAAAAAAAAAAAAAAAAGGAATCACAGAATAAGAGTACAAATGGCTTGCAAAAATAAGAAAAGACATTCCATCTAATGTATATTTCAACATATATTAGAATATACCTCATGTTGGGTACATTAAAATACCTAACAAGTTAAAAGAAATGAAAAGTTTGATCATGCTTAGTGTCGAGTGGGCATGGTGAAATGGGTATTTTCCTGTTGTTATTAGAAGTGGAAATTGGTGTCTCCTTTTTAAAGAGAAAGTTGTCTATATTTTATTTTCATAATGTGCTCACTTGACAATTCAACAATTCCAGTTCTAGAAATATATTTCTACAAATTAAATTCTACAAATATATTCATAGATTTATAAATATTTATTTTATATATAAATATATATTATATATTACATATATTATATAAATAATATATAATATAATATATATTAATTACAGTATGTAATATATAAATAAATATATAAATATATTAAATTCTACAAATATATTCTACAAATACACAAAGAAATATGCACCAGGATATTCTCTGCCATAGATTTTATAATAGTAAATAGAAGTAATCTAAATGGCTAATAAAGGAAAACTGGCTAACTTAAATTATGCTGTCTCTGCCTACTGGACTACTACGCAGCCTTACAAAAGAACAGGCATATGCCCATGCATACATACAGAGCTATGAAAAATGCATGGGCTAGATAGCTAAGTGAAAAACCAAACTGCCAAATAATATGAGATTCCATCTGTGTGAAAATAAAAGGATGTATTCGTACATACATTTGCTTGTCTAGACAGAATAGTTCTGAAAATTTCCATAATGGTAATAATTTATGTTTAATAGATTTTTTACTAAGTAGAGTAAGTTTCATGGGTTATTTAATTTAATCCTCATAACCACACAATACAGTAAGAATTCTTTTCCTACCTGTTTTAGGGATGAGGAAACTGAGACTTAGAGAGATTAAGTCACTTCTGA
Source organism: Macaca fascicularis (assembly GCF_037993035.2). Lineage (NCBI taxonomy): Eukaryota > Metazoa > Chordata > Mammalia > Primates > Cercopithecidae > Macaca > Macaca fascicularis. The sequence continues at coordinate 118,266,202 of NC_088375.1, read as the reverse complement.
AGGTTGCACACCTCGTAAGCAGAGCCAGCTGCAGAGCAGGGTGGGGGCCAGTGGGCTGGCTGCAGCATCAACTCACCTCTTATGCTGTGTGACATTATTCATAGTGAAAGTGCAAAGCAGAGATTCAGACTGGGCAAGGTTGATGAGACGCTTTTAGTAAATAATGCTAAAGTGCCAGTTGTCATGTTCCTGTCTGGGCAGCTCTGATGACATGCAGACAACAAGCCCTTTATCCCACCTCGGCCAGGGAATGTTTCCATTTTGAAAAGCCTAACACAATTAATGTGCTTCCATTTTCTTCTGTGTGCAAGGAAATGCAAAATAATAGATTCTGATCTATTTCAAAAATTGGGATGAACAAATAAGGATGAATAGATCCTGATCTATTCAAGACTGCTTATCTTTATCTGCAATGAAGGCAAACAAACAAACAAAAACTGTATCTTTTGAAAGAAGAAAGAGCAAATTGGAAATGAGGAAATTATAGTATGTGAGCTGGAAAACTACTAGATGCATAGTTTTCTCTTCTTCTCTTTTCCTGGTTGGAAAATGCAGTGGCGGCTTCTTTCAAATCACTCAATCCTCTGAAACAGTGGTTGTGATGTGCTTTGATGTATTTTGTGGTTACAGGGGTTTCTGATGATAGATACCTCTGAGGCTCGGCTAGCTGAGTGGATGGTAAAAACAAATACCATCTAAGAGACTGAGGCCTAGATAAAAGACAGGTGAAGCCAAATTTCACCAAAGGCGTATGAATAAATAAGGAGGCTGATACTGTCCCCAGCCAGTGTCAGAACATCTAGGTGAAGAAGGAAAAAAAAAAAAGAGCATTAGCCTTCCCTATGTTTGCATTACTCTGAAAAACCAACATTTAGATATTTGGGTGGAATGGAGAAGGATATAGAAAAATAGTTAGGTTTCATTTTACAGTAGCAAATACAGACAGTCCCCAACTTGCCATGGCTCAACATATGATTTTTTTTACTTTACAAGGTTGCAAAAATGATACATGTTTAGTAGAACCTGTGCTTCGAGTACTCATACAACCATTCAATGAATTCCATGAAATATTCAACACTTTATTATAAAATAGGCTTTCTGTTAGATGATTTTGTCCAACTCTAAGTTAATGTAAGTGTTTTGAGCACATTGAAGGTAGGCTAGGCTAAGCTATGATGTTTGGTAGGTTCGGTGTATTAATACATTTTCAACTTACAATATTTTCAGCTTTATTGCGATGTGACCCCATCGTAAGTCAAGGAGCATATGTACTACACTTTTTCTTTTTATTCTATGGCTTTTACTTTCAGTTGAGCCTCTTGAAAATAATCTATTAATTTAAAAGAAAAGGTACCACAAAAGCCTTGGGATTGGGGGAGAAAGAAAAACCCACTAGCAATGAGACTTCTTAGTAATGCTCTGATGCTGGCTAGGTGACTAACCATCTGGTTTTGATGTCACAACCTTGACCTGCTACAGGCATTGTGATCCTTGATGTGCTACAGACATTGTGAAAGTTGCCATACCAGTTGCAAGGTGCTGATCAGAGCAACTGCTCACAAATTTCTTGTTTGAACGCTTGTAATGTGCAAGCCTTTATCTTCTCCTTATCCATTTGGTCATTTCCTATCAGGTAAGGTCAGCATGCTAGGAAACCGCTCTGCAGTTTGGATTGCTGTGGAAACATCTGCATATCAGGTGGAATTGGAGCTGGCCCCCGCGGTGGAGATCCCCACCACCTGGTCCGAGAAAGCCCGGTGGCCTCGATGTCTGCAGCGCTGGCCTTCCCAAGAGAGAGTGGAGTGCATCAAGGTATCAGTGGGCGGGACCCAGCTCTCCAGAGCAGTGGTGCCAACAGCTTAACCAGTCACAGCATTACCGACTGCCAAAGAGTTTCAAAGGAAAGTTGAGGTGTCACTAGATCAGTAGTTCTCAAAGTGTGGGCCCTGCACCAGCGTCACCTGAGAACTTGTTAGAAATGCAGCTTCCCGGGCCCCCACTCTGGACCTGCTGAATGACACCCTTGAACAGGGCCCAGCAATATGTGTTTTAAGAAGCCCTCCGGGTGATGTGATTCTGATGCGTACTCAAGTTGGAGAACTGCTGCAGGAGAGGAAGTGGGTACCACCTTCTAACTGTTCATATCCAAAGTGGCTTGTGGTCTCCCTGACATCCCCTTTTCATGCCCACATAGGATGTGCTGTCTGCCTGGTGAAAACTTCCCCAGACCAGCAGACTGCTTCAGAAATGGCTTTCTACACCAGTGAGTGTTGTTCTTCTCATTTCCCAATGTTTTTCTTTTTCTTCCAGTCGTTTGGGTTTAACTTGTTGCCCTGTTCAAATTATCACTGGCAGCTGAGCTTCCTCCGTGCTGAGCAGGTGTTGCTAGAACAGCTGGATGAGGATGGGGGCTGCCGTAGGAAGTGTTTTCAGGTCATGAGGCAGCTGAAGGAGGATGTCTGGTGCCCAGGGAACAGGCCGGTCATCACGTCCCACCATCTGCAGGTGAGTGTGGGGCAGGTGGGAGAAGGCCCAGGGGCAGCTTTGGATAGATCATTCTCCCTGTGGCCTCTTTAGGGCCTGGCCAGAGCCACTCAGTAGGGCTGGCATGTGTGAAAAATGAGGCTCTAGTATCTACATTGGCCATCCAACAAATGCCTACTTATTATGGAAATATGTAAGCTAGCACCATATGGGAGTCCACAACACCCCTGTCCAGGGTAAAATTTCCTCCCTTCCTTCCCTTTTCCAATTCTCTTCTCTCCCACTTTTCCTCCCCTCTCACTTTTATTTTACCACCAAACCAACCTGAGTGCCCACTAGGTGCCAGAAACCCTGCTGAGGTTCAGAAATAAATTACAAAATGTGATTCGTGCCTCACACTTTGATGGCTTTATGTTTGTGCCAGTCTTAGAACCCACTGCAGCCTAAGCACAACTCCTCATGCACACAGACCCACTAACACAGAGGGAACCAGGAAATGCAACACAAAGGTTACCACACATGTACTGCCACACACCTCTTTCTAGGGTCCAAATCACTAGGCAAGGATTTTCCCTTGCTCTGCCAGCACCTGCCTCTCCTTGCCCTAAACCCAACAGTAACATCCATTCATGCCTTCACTCACTCATTCAGCAAGTGTCTATTGAGATTACTCTGGGCCAGAGGCCTGCCCCAGTACCTGCTGTGGGCTCAACCCCTGCCAGCACAAAGGTGAACAGACACAGATGTGGTTCCTCACTCCGTCACTTCTGGTCTAGCATGGGAGATAGACATGGGTAAGGCAAGCCAGTGGGTGCATGTACAATCACACAGTGAGGAAGCACTGGAACGGGAGGAGCATGGCTCTGTGAAGACTCAGAGCAGCAGAGCCTGACCTGGACTGGGCAGTTAGGGGGGCCTCCTTGGAAAGGGGGCCTTTGACCACCCTCTCGACTCCCTCTTTCTCAAATTGTGGACCACACAGAGTGAAGTGGACTCTCATGTAGCAGTTCTGTGCAGCCTGCTGGGGTAGGGAGGTAGGAGACTCTTGCGGGACACCGCAGCCAGCCTAGCTAGTGTGGGTCTAGGAGCTTCAGCCCTCCTCTCTGGCCCCAGAAAGGATGGTCTGCCTTTCCACTCAGGCAAGCACAGGTCCCTGGGGCAGTCACCTATCTGTGAGGTGCCTTCCTCACATACCTGTTCCTCCTCTCATTCGATAGACAAAGCTCTCTTCTTGCCCCATGTTACTCCATCTGCTCTAAAGTAACTTCTTGAAAGACAGATACCACATTGGTCTTGTGCAGCTAGCATGCTGACCTTACTCAGTGCTCTTGTTCCCTGGGAGAAGGATGAATAATACCCCCAGTATCTCTCCCAGTGCTTTGTACATAGTAGCACGTTAAATATTTGTAGAGCAAATGAATGAGTGGCTTCACATCTTGCTCAACTTTTCTCTTCTTTTTTGCACAAAATCACTAATCTTTGCTTCACCTTCTTATCTTTCTGATAACCTATCCATTTTGACTTGCGGAAGAATCTGTTAACATCTCATTCACATGCACTGGGGCTTTTCTCTGGAGTTCCAATATTCTCAACGTGTCCCAAACACACTCCCCTAAAAACACGTAGGCTGTTCTCCTGGATGGAGGGCATGTGCTTGCAGAAGATACTTTGATTTGTTCTGTAGATTTAGCTTCTCTTGCTTTCCTTTATACAGCCCACACTAGAAGAGGCAGAGCTGAGACACAAACTCAAGTCTATCTCATATCAAAACCTCATAACCTTAACGATTGACTTCATTACCTCTCAATTAAGATGGATGGAAATACCATTCAGTGACATGAATATTTCAGGCATGATTGAATGGGGCCACCATGGATCTCCCAACCCATAGCTGTTTGCAAATCTGTACTCCCCACAAGGGCTGACTTCTATTCTGATAGTTCCTAAGTCACCTAGTGGATTTTAAGGCAACTCCTGAAGGATTATCTGTTTCAGTCTTCCCTGACCCACCTGCATGGCACAATAGAATTGGGCAACATCAAGGATGGGCATTTTTTTAAGGGGGCTATTTCTGGAGTAAGATAAACAGAAAGTGCTAACTGCCTTTTTCTCTGGTCTTCCATCCTTAGTCCACAGACAGAATTATCTTCCATTTAGGCATCCTCACCCTTGAAATGAATGTGGCTGGTGACAAATGTGGTGTTAGACACCATCCCAGATGATGACTTGAGTGTGCTGGATCCTTGCCAAGTCTTCATTCTGGGGAAAGTGGAAGAGGCTGGGTTGCAAAACAGCATTAGGAAGCTGTGGCACTCAGCCTCGCCTCACCTTAAGTCTGACACTCTCTTACACTGTCAGAAAGGCTCTGCCCCAAGACTGTTTCATGTGAAGGAAAAGCTTACCTTTTATTGACTTATTTATTCCTGAAACCCACTCAAAGTACATTGGCTTGCTTATAATGAGCTTAACTGCCCCAGTTTGCTTAGGATGATAAAAGCTTAATTAACAAGAGGAATTAACATTTTTTTCTGGTATCTAGGTTATCTTCACTTGCATGAAGTTATCTCTAACTCATTTATTCATAATCATATAATCTAAATACATAGTTGCTATGAACTTACAACTGCTCTAAAAAATAAAGACTGTATAAAAATAATCAATATCTAAACCATAACATGAATTCATTAATTCACTTATTCAGTAAATGTTTATTGACTTCCTCTCATGGGCTAGCCTCTGCTGGGTACTGGATAGCTTAATAGTGAATAAAAATAGGCATCATTCACTGTTCTCATAAAGTTTATAACCCAGTAGGGGAAATGATACAATTAATCACATAAATATAAAAACTACTACAGTTGTCACTGCTTCTTATGAGAAGTACATGGCTAAGAGAGTGTGCAGTGGCTGTACTAGGGAAATTTGATCTGATGGACAAAGAAGGGAAAGAAGTTTGTCCTATGCAGCTGAAGCAGGAGGTGCAAAGGCCCTGTGGTAGAATGGGGCATGAAACGGCTGGTGTGGCTACATGAAGAGAGCAAGGGAGGATATGGGTCAAGATGCATCTGGAAAGGAAGGCAGGGACCAAACCTTATAAACCACACCATGTTAAGCATGATGTTTTTAGCTAACAAACAATGGGAAGAGCTTAAAGTATTTTAGATGAGAAGGGAAGTGGATGTATATTGGCAGCAGTGTGGATGGTGATAGTTTGGATGGTGGCAAGAACAGGGATGGGCTGATGAGATGGCTACTGCAGAGGTCCAGTGAGATGTGGAGGCAGTGTGGAGAGGGATGGTAGAATAATACTTGAGGTGAAGGTAAATGGGTAGACTCGAGAAATACTCAAGCAAGAGGATTGCAGGACTTGACTGGGGGCGGTAAGGGAGAAGGATGACTCCTAGGTTTGCATGTTGCACAACTAGCTAGTTAAGCAACTCTGGAGGCAGATCAGGTTTGTGCAGGAAGAGCAGGGGTTCAGTTTGGACATGTTGGGACTGAGATAACTTTCAGATAGTCAAGAGATACATGGTAAGGAGGTCAGAGGAGAAGTCTGGGCTGGAGACACAAATTTGCAAGTCATTCATTTGTAGTGAGAATTAGAGCTGCTGTTGTGGAGGGAACACAGAGCTGAGGAATGAATGTACAGTGAGAGGGGAAGAGGGCCTAGAACTGAGCCTCCAGAAACTCCACCCCTCAAAGGCAGGCCAAGGAGTAGAAGCCTGCCAAGGAGGCGCTGTAATGCTAGGAGAAAACCCAGAGAGTAGATTGCTTGGAAGTCAAGTGAAGGATGGCTCAGGAGGGAGGGTGTGGGCGAGAGAACCAGGTCTGCTGAAAGGTCAGGTAAGGTGCAGGCTGACAAAGGCCTGTTGGATTTAGAAACATGGAGATCACTGGGCCTTGAAGAGAGGAGCCTTTGAGGATTAATGAGAGAAGAATCCATCCTGGAGCGGACTGAGGCGAGAAATGGGAGGAGAGGAAATGACGACAAACAATAGAGCTGACTCTGGAGAAACCTGGATTTGCAGAGGGAAGAGTGAGGGCAGGAGGCAGACGTGGCGTTGGGGTGGCAGGAGAGCTTTCAACTTGTGAAAAGCAGTTGAGGAAGAGAGTAATCCGTCATATACAGTTCCTGGAAGATGGCATCCGGGACCCTGTGGAGGGATCAGCCCCACAGGCAGAAGAGGCAGAAGCAGGGAGGAAGAAAGGAGGGTGCTGCAGTAGGCAAGATCTGTCTGGTTTGGGAGGATGAGGGGTTCCATTTTCTTCATAAAGTAGGAGGCAAAGACATTGCCTGGAGTGGTGACCACTGAAAATGTTGGAGGAGATTAGGGAAGAGGTGCGGGAGACCAACTTGTAAACTGAAGGCCCACCTGAAGTTGGGGATTGTGAATTCGTGGTAGATCCAGTCTGCCTAGGCAACTCTTTTCTCCCTTGTTCCAAGGCCACATAAACTCAATAATTGTTTCCAAGATATCCTCCTCAATTGCCTGAAACAATGTCTGACAGCACTTCTTCCTTCCACAGACTGTGCTCTTTTGGACCTGCGAGAAATATCCCCACTTTAAAGACTGGAAGTTCTTCAGCAAAGCGTTTCTGCGCCTGGTGAGGAAATTGCACAAGTGTGTGAGCCAGCACTTCCTGAAACACTATTTCGTCCGGAACAGCAACCTCTTTCAGTGCACCAACCCGATCGAACTGGACGCTGTGGCCCAAAAACTGGCCACCTTCCTGAAGAAGCCCCAGATCAGCCCGCCCTGATGGCTGCCCCAGCCTGGGAGGCTCTTGGATATTTTATTCTGGCTTAACCTTGTTCTTTGGATGGTTCCTAAGTCAGGTGCCAGGATCCTGCCTAGGAGAAAGGCCATGAATGGCAGCAGAAATTACATCAAACCAGTAACACTTCAGCAGGGAGGGAGGAAACTGTGCCCCAGGCTGTCTGGCCCAGGCCTCCCTGGAGCCCAGCAAGCATTTCCACCCTAGCTACCTCTCCTGGAGACGGCTCTCATCAGGCTTCCTCAGGCACAGATTTGGAACTGGTGACAGTTCTGAACTTAGTTTCCCTTGTTCAGGCTCTGATCGTCTCACAGTGAAGATAGAGACAGAACCCCTGGAAGACATGAGCCTGCTGGCCAATACTGTGCCCAGCCCACCGATCATGGGTGCATTCTCCTGCCATTTGTAAAATGGGAATGTTAACGTGCCTACCTCTGAGCAGGGCTGTGTGTCTATGAGACTGTGCTGGCGCCTTTTCAAGGGGAAGACATTGGATCAACACAAAGTGTTCCTGGTTGGTTGAGCAGCTGGTGTTTGCATCCTGGATCGGTACCCACAGCACTGACGCAAAATTGCACCTGTTGAGTTAGCAAGCCTGTGCTTCCTTGCTGCCCTCCAGCTTCCTTAGCATGTGGGTCAGTGGCTCCTGAGGTTCTGTCTGCTTCTCTGGTATGCTCTAAGCAGGGAGGGGAGTGGTTTTGATGACAAGTTTAAGTCAAAGATGAAAGCACAGCTGTTGGCCTGATGCCAACCACAGCCCTCTCTTTGCTTCCCAGGCCATAGGCCATGGATGGAACTTCCTTATATATTTATGTAAATAACCTAGTACTATGATCTGCATGGAGTGACCTTAGGTGTCTGTCACCACTCATTGTGTTCCTTTACTCACTTCATTCACTCACTCACTCATTGACAAATAATGCTCATTAGGCACTGGGAACACAGCAAAGAGCAAAGTGGATGAGGACCTCCCCCTGGGGATGCCGCCTAATGGTGGAGACAAGAAATGAACAACGGATAAACATGCACAGTTATTACAGATGGAAGCAAATGCTCCGAAGGAAATAAACAGAATGTTGAAGTAGAGTCCACAGAAAGGTCCCCAAAGGATGAAAATGCAAATAGCTGAAGGGGAAGGAAAAGTGACCAAAGGCAGGCCTGGTGGAGCTGGCATGAGTCAGAGCACCTGGCCTTGTAAAGCCAGGAAGGAATCAGTATTTTATTCTAAGATCAAAGGTGTGACATTTGGCCTCTGCAGAAGCAAGAGGAGTATCACCATCTGACTGCATTTTAAACAATTGTTCTGGTAACTGCATGAAGAAGGTCTGAGGACTCACACATGAGCCAGGAGCTCTTGAGCCACCCATTTGGAATTTCACAGAGGCCCACAAGGCAGCATATTCTATGTGGCACAACTGATCAGGAATTCTAGGAGTTCTCGGTGAGATCAATGGTTTTTTCTGGCGTTTACGTAATGCTTCTCAACTCAAGGGGCTCCTTTATTACTTTGGAATGTTTTTGCTCAAATATCTATACCAAAGATAAATTTCTAAAACATGAGCTACTGGTTTTGTTTTGATGAAAATTCACATTTGAAAATAAAAATGATTATTTTTCAAAAGTACTGTAACCAAATGGTGGGGTCCCTAGGCTATCGCATAACAAGTAATGAATTTTAAAATATTGAAAACAAGTATTTCCAAACCAACAATGAGTTTACAATTTTTGAAAACATAAAGGCCTGGTGCAGTGGCTCATGCCTATAATCCCAGCTCTGTGGGAGGCTGAGGCAAGAGGGTCACTTGAGACCAGGAATTCAAGAGCAGCCTGGGCAACATAGCCAGACACTGACACCCCATCTCTACAAAAAATTTAAAAATAAGCCAGATGTGGTGCTCAGGAGGCTGAGATGAGAGGATAGAGACCAGGAGTTTGAGGCTGCAGTGAGCTTTGATCGTACCACTGCACTCCAGCCTGGGTGATGGAGTCACCAGGAGGGAAAGCCTGTCTCTAAAAGAATAAAAAATTTTTAAAAAGCATATGAAATGAACAAACTAGCATTTTGTTAAATCATCAAAACTTGTATTTTAATTCTCATATTCCTGTATCTTAAGAAACATCATCTTTGAAAAGGTGGCAAATGTAAAAAGTTTTTAAATTTAACCTTGGCTGGGCAGGGTGGCTCACGCCTGTAATCCCAGCACTTTGGGAGGCCTAAGTGGGCGGATCCTTTGAGGCCAGGAGTTGGAGACCAGCCTGGCCAACATGGTGAAATCCCGTCTCTACTAAAAATGCAAAAATTAGACAGGCATGGTGGTGTGCACCTGTAATCCCAGCTACTTGGGAGGCTGAGGCAGGAGAATCTCTTGTACCCGGGAGGCGGAGCTTGTAGTGAGCCGAGATGGCGCCACTGCACTCTAGCGTGGGAGACAGAGACTCTGTCTCAAAAAAAAAAAAAAAAAAAAAAAAGCAACAAAACAAAACAAAAAAACCCATCTTAAGCAACTTTTAAAACAGCTACACAGTCACAGAATGCTAAAAAGTGAAAATTGACTGTAATATGTGTGTATGTATGTGGAGAGGGAGGAACTGACATGCGCCACACTCTGATTCCAGTATATTCTTTCCGTCTTTCCCAGGAGATTTGTGGGTTTTGGAGGAAGTAGGGCTACCCGCAGCTTCCTGCGTATTCCCAATTCTTGCCAGAAGAGGGCAGCAAGGGACCACATATGACAGGAGCCAGGTCCCACCTATTCTTGTCCTCGGTGCCCAGCAGGTGTCACCCTTCTCAGCCCATAACTTACACCTGGTCCCTCCAGAGCAGGGATCAGTGGATTTCAGCCCATGCTAAGTTGTTGAGCTTTCCTGCCGTTTTAGCCGAGATTTACATCTTTCTACTTAAAGCCCAGATTTTAAAAGGGAGCCTATGAGAGGACCGTCCATCCTGGCTCCTGGAGCATTCAGCTCCATTCTGTTTCCTGGGACAGATTGCACAACTCAGAAAAGCCTGAGAATATTATTCCTTTATTCTGTTCTGTTTTTTGTTTTTGTTTTGTTTTTTGTTTTTTGTTTTTTTTTTTAATTCTCCAAAAGACCTTTCCATCCGTCTTCACTCTTCCAGGCCCAAAACTAGATGTGTGGAGGAATGGTTGGTGTTCAGTCACCTCAGTTGACCTGCCTGCGTCTGCATCCCAGTTCTGGTGCTGAGGAGCTGCAAGCTGTTTGACCTTTCTGTGTCTCTAGATCCTTCTCTCCAAAATGGACATTGTGATGGCCAGAATTGTGTCGCCCACAATTCATAAGTTCAAGCTCCAACCCCCAGCACCTCAGAATGTGACTGTATTTAAAGAGGTGATTAAGTTAAAATGAGGACTTTAGCTGATTCAGTCTGATGGGTGTCCTTAAAGGAGAGGAGATTAAGCACACGGGGAAATGCCAGGGATGTGCACGCGCAGAGGGCAGCCACCCACAGACTAAGGAGAAAGGCCTCAGGAGAAAACAACCTGCCCACACCTGCTCTTGGATCACAAGCCTCCAGAACCGGGAGAAAATACATTTCTGTTATTTAAGTCACCTAGTCTGTGGGATTTTGTTATTTTCCTATGGCCCTAGGAAACTGTTACAGACATCATGAAAGAATATATACCTCGTAGTGTTAATGAGAGCAACAAATGGAATGATGGATGCAAAAAGCTCTTAGTTGAGTACCTGGCATGGGATAACTGCTGAACACACGTTTTCCTTTTAGATGCCTACCCCCTCATGCCATTTGCCCATCTCTGCCATTCCTGGTAACTATACCAGCCCATAGATAAATTATTTGTAAAGAAAATATAAACCATCACAGGGGAAACATGAGAAAATTTCACTGCAAATTCTGTAAGCCCATTCTCCCCTTTGTCCCTCTTGCTAAAATATAGAAGGTATCTCCCTGAAGGGCCAATTTCTCCACATGTGACAGCTTGGATGCCTCCCAGCTCTTCAGTCTTTCCATTTATTTCCTGTAGTTTCCTCCACATCCTCCCGCAATGGCTGCCTCACTCTTTTCTCCCCTTTACTGTCCAGCTTCCTGAGTTACTATATGTGTGTCTCCACCTACTCGCCTCATTCACTCTTCTTTTAAAAAATTGTGAAATATATTTATATATGTGAGAAACTAACCTATTTAAAGAATAATAACAAAGCAAGCTGGGCGCGGTGGCTCACATTCGTAATCCCAGCACTTTGGGAGGCTGAGGCAGGGGTGGGGGCCACATGAGGCCAGGAGTGTGAGACCAGCCTGTCCAACATGGCAAAGCCCCATCTCTACCAAAAATACAAAAAATTAGCCAAGCGTGGTGGTGCACTCCTGTAGTCCCAGCTACTCGAGGAGGCTGAGGTGGGAGAATAGCTTGAACCTGGGAGGCGGAGGTTGCAGTGACCCGAGATTGTGCCACTGCACTCCAGCCTGGGCAGCAGAGTGAGACCCTGCCTCAAAATAATAATAATAATACCACCAATATGCTGTACCTTGGTGAAAAATAGCACATTGTCAGTATATAGAATTCTCCTTGCTTCCCCTTCCTTCCTGTAGCCTCCTCCCTCCCAGACATATGTAATCATAGGTGTCCCAAATTTTATGTTAATCATTCTCATGCTTTTCTTTATAGTTCTACTTCCTACTATATTTAATTGAACTTAAGCTCCCAGCATTGTAAGATACATTATTATTTCAACTCTAAGAAAGAGACTCACAAAATGAATGGTTTGGTTACAAAATTTTGGTTACAAAATGAATCTCAATTTTGAAAAGTGTTTGAAATGTCAAAAAAAGAGACATGGCTTAGCATCAACAAAATATGATCTGCATGCATCCCAAATTGTGTTTTTAGTTTTGACTGTTTCATTTATCTAAAGGCTTTACACACAGGAAATCATACTGTATAAAGTCTTCTGTGATTGTTTCTCATGGCCACAGAGAAACAATCTTTTGAGATTGTTTTTTATGCTTTTGAGACTCCCATGTGTCTTCATGTAGCAGTCGTTTATTCCTTTTCACTGATAAATAATATTCCACTGTGGAAATCTGCTGCTACACTTTATATATTCTTGTTACTGTAATTGGACATTTGCATTGTTTCTAGTTTTTGTGATTAGAATGATGTTTTTATGCTCATTCTTATACATCTTCAGATGCACACAAGTCTTTTAAGGGTATACACATAAGAATAAAATGTAGGTTTGCAGAATATATGAATGTTTAAATTTACTAAATATTGTCAAAATATTTCCAAAGTGATTACGCCAATCTAAATTCTCCATTTTAATATGGGTGGATTTTCAGCTACTTTCTCCATTATAATGGAGCACATTTTGCATCTTGTTTAAGGAATCCTTCTCTCTTTTCAGGTCACGGGAGTGCTCCTATATTGTTCTCTAGAATTTTATAGCTATGGCTTTTAGGAGATGTAACTGTTCCTTATTTTTCCTATTCTATTCCAATAATATTGGGGTAATCTCTTTGCTGGAAAGTTTGGTATAACTCTTGTAAAGAACTGGCTGGACCTTCAGTTTTATTTGCCAGGACATACTTTACTATTAATCTTTTTTGGGGGGTGGGGAGGCAGAGTCTCACTCTGTCGCCCAGGCTGGAGTGCAGTGGCGTGATCTTGGCTCACTGCAATCTCCGCCTCCCAGGTTCAAGCAATTCTCCTGCCTCAGCCTCTTGAGTAGCAGTAGCTGGGATTACAGGTGCACACCACCATGCCTGGCTAGTTTTTGTATTTTTAGTGAGATGAGGGTTCACCATGTTGGTCAGGCTGGTCTCGAACTCCTGAGCTTGCGATTCACCCACCTGTAATTACCCTCTCATGCCTGTAATCCCAACACTTTGGGAGGCTGAGGTAGGAGGATCACTTGACTCAGGAGTTGGAGACCAGCCTAGGCAACATAGTGTGACCTCATGTCTATATTAATAAAATACATAAATAATTAAATAAAATTTAAAAAGAGAAATTCTTACCCTTTCTTGTTTTCTAAGTATAGAAATTTTTAAATGCCCTTTTAGTGCAATTCCACAGGTTTTTTGTAATGTATTTTTTATTGTCTTTAAGTTCTACTTATTTTCTAGTTTCTACACTGATTTTAAGAAAATAGTTTCCAAACCTGTTGGGTTTCCTAGTTATATTTTTGTTATTGATTTCTCATTAAATTGCATTGTAATAACAAAAAGTGATCTGAATGACCCCAATCCCTTGATATTAATTGAGGCCAGCTTTTTAGCTTAGCACTTCTTCATTGCTCTATGTACATACAAAGAAGATATACAAGTTTCGATGTAATGTCTAATACATGTCAGTTAGATCATGCAGTGCTCAAATTTTCTATATTTTATAGATTTTTGGGGGGGACTGTATTTCCTAACATTTACTGAGAGAGTTGTTTTAAAATGTCTCATTATGATAATGGACTTTTCAATTTTTGTTTATAGTTTTGTCAAACTTGTGTTTAATGTACATTGAGATTATATTATTAGGGATATATGATTTAGAATTTTTATAAAGTTGAAGCTTTTTCACTATAAAGTGACCTTTTAAACTCTTGTAAGCATTTTGCCTAAATATTGATTTTTGTCAGTTATTAATACAATAATATCACTTTATTTTGGCTAGTAGTTTCCTGGTACATATTTTTCCATCCTTTAACTTTCTGTTTGTATATTTATGTTGTTGATAACCGCATTCTTTATAAATGGCTGATTTTTTAACAATTCCATCTGATGGTTGAGGTCTTTTGACTCTATGTTTAGTCCTTTTATATTTATTCTAATTGACAATACATAAGGATTCATTTCTATTCTCTTATTATTTACTTTCTATTTGACCTATTTCATAAATCCTCTGCCCCCCACTTTTCACCTTTTTAATATTAAGAGGTTTGTTTCTTCTTTTTAAATTTATTTTTCTTCTTATTGGCTTGGAAAGTCCATACTCTATCTCTGTCCTTTTAATGGTTACCAAGACTATTTACACATACAGACTAAATTGTGTAGATTAAAGTCTAAAGCTAATCAATACCTTCATTTTCCTTTATGACAAGGACTTGAAGACTTTGGCTGCTATCACTCTCCCTACCACATTGTCTGCTGTTGTCATCTGGATTTTGATTCTAGCCTATTTGCCATACTCCTACACACATACACATAAATGAAATAGATATTTTATTACATTATTTAATATTTCTTATTTTATGCACATATTAGCCACTATGTTTACTCGCTACTCTTTCTTGCATCTTGGATTTTCTATTAGGGATCATTTTCCTTCTGCCTGGAGTAGATGCTCTAGCATTTTCTATAGTGAGAGTATACAAGAGTAAACAATTTTTATTTGTTTGAAACTGTTCTTATTCACCTTTATTCTTGAAAGGTAATTTCAATTTTATGTTGAAAAACAAATTTTTTCAGCATATTAAAATTTTTTTTCACTGTCTTCTGGCTTCTATTATTGCTTTTTACAAGTCAGTCATTAGACTATTTGTTGTTTCTTTGTAGAGTATCTGCGTTATTCCATCTAGGCTCTTTTAATACTCTTTCTCTCTCTGTCTCTGTATCTCTTTCTCTTTTTCTTTGGATTTATTAGGCCTCTTGAATCTGGGGAACTATTTCCAGTAATTCTGTATTTCCAGCCCTTAACTTTAAAGATTGTCTCTTCCCCATTCTCTCAGTATTCCATTGTAGAAGGAAACTCAATTTACATGTATAACACATTCTATCATTCTACCCTCTCTTTTACCTTCTTTTTTTAGAACTGGCATCTTTTTTTTATCTCTTAGATCTGCATTCTCAATACTTTCTTTGGATATAGCTTCCAATTGACTAATTCTCTCTTCAGCTGCATCTAATATATTGTTTAATCTGTCCACTGAATGTTAAATTTCTAATGTTTCTAGGAAGTCTGTTTGGTTATTTCTTAAACCTGCCTGTTTGTTCTTTAAGGTCTCATGTTCCTGCCCATGTTTGTAAGATTCTCTTTTGTTTAAACGTAATAGACATAATTGTTCTACATTCCATATCTGAAAATTCTGTTTATTTTCCTTAAAACTTTATCAGTAGGAATTTGTTTGACATTTGGTTTGAAGTTGAGGTATCTAAAAGGATTTGCTTTTAATTCTGCTACTTACCCAAGAGCATACCAACTCGAGACCATTTAAATTAAACTTGATGTTTGTGGTTTTTCAGGCCAAGAGGTAGATGAATCCATATAGAAAACATTTGAGACTATCTTGTGGTTAAAAATCCTTAGGGAATTTATCCACCCTCTTTCCAGTGCTAAGGTCAAGGTAAGCAAGATGCATTATTTATGGCAGGTTTATTCCTCATTCACCCTTATTCTGAAAGCATGGGCATTTGGGCCAAATTTAGGCAGGGGAATCTTAGTCGATTCCTTACCCTTTGCAGGCCATAGACATTCTCATCTGTTCCCTAGACTAGTACTGCTGACCATGAAAGGTTCCAGATTTCTAGGATCAGCAAACCTGTCAGGGAAAAACTTAGTTTTGCTCTGTGCTCATCTAAGGTTCTTAGTTTTATTTCATTTTTGGAGTCTGTGGATTTCTTTCTTCCTGATATTTTTCCTTCTACCTCAGAGACTTATTTGTAAAGCTTTTAGAGTCCATATATTTAACAGCATTTTAGCTCTTTCAGTTGGGAGGTCATCCAGAGTGCCTAATCTGCTATACTGCTGAGTACACAGAAAAATTCATCCAAACAAAACCTCAAGCCAGCTAGAAACTTCATTCAAACATAAACTCTTCCCACCTTATGTGCAAAATCAAGTGCTACTTATTGCTCCTAATTGTATACAACTTCTTAGAAGCATTCAGCAGTCAACCCCTCCTCCTTGCATCCCTGTTTTCTCGGTCCTTGTGACACCACTCCCTGCTTCTCCTTCACCTCCCTCTGAGTCTCTTTTGATTCCTTCTCTGCCCTCCCCTAAATCTTATCATCCTCCCTGTAAGGGCTTGGTCCTGGGCTCTCTTCTTTTCAGACTCTACTCACTCGGTCTAGCAATTTTAGCTACTCCTGTGGTTTCCAGTACTATCCACACTCCAAGGATGCTCACATGTACAACTCCAGTCTGGCCTTCCTGTGCACTGCAGGTGGTTCCTATGAAATGCCACCACCTGATCCTTCACAAGCAGTTCCAACAAAACGAGGTGACCCCCAAGGGTGAGTACCCCTCACTTTGCTCGGATAGAATAATGTAGTTAATAAAGTTCCTCAGGCTGATACTCTACAGGCTATCAGTAGCTTTAAAGGCAACACTTCTATCTTTTCCCCCTAATTGTACAAAGGAAGCTCTTCTATTAGAATACCTGAGTACAACCTTCTCCACTGCCCACCACCTCCAAAGAGTGAAGACAGAAAGGAGAGAAATAGACTGGCTAAATGTGGGATGGGAATAAAATGAAAGGAAAACTAAAAACCATTTCTTAATGTCTTTTTTACATAAAATATAAAATATGATGGTAAAAATAGCCTAAAGATTTTTTTTTCACCCACCTCCTTAAAGTAGACCTCCTTAAAGAAATTGTTTTAAAAGGTCAAATATAATAAGTGGGTCTATGATATTTTTGTAACCTGAAAAAGGCCAGGGACATGAGTCTATGAGAGTCTATGTGAGGAGGTGGAGAGAATGTATAGACTCTGTGATGTGCTGCTCAGGTCCCTCTGGATGGAATGAAAGGCTTATTTCCCAGTGTGATACCAGTGTCATTCTTCTTGGAGGATGACCTCACTGAAGAAAACTGCCTCAGCCAAAATTACTTCCCTTCTAGGGGCAGCCAGACCCAAAGATTGATTAACGTGGGTGTGTAAAGGCCCAGGCCCCTCACCCCAACTCAGGACAACTCTGAAGGCCTGTTCTTAGCTGTAGAGCTTCCTCAGGATTGGCCGAGGCCTGTGTTGGGCTTGCATCAGAGCTCAGTTATATCCTCAGCTCAACCCTGCTTCCTTCCTCTGCCTTCACAGGTTGCTGTTGAGGGCGCTCCCTACTAAACATTCTGCTACGCATCTTTATCACCAAGCTGCCTTCCAGGGATTTCAACTTATGGCACCGTGACAGACAGTCTATAGGCATCCCTTTAAAATCCAGCTCTGCCCTTTAGAGTGTGGCAATCTTGGGCAAGTCTCTTCATTTCTCAAAATGCTTTTCCTCATCTGGGTATCCTGCAGGATTGCAAATGTGGGTTCCCCCATCTAGAGTCAGAAACCCAGGATTGGAATTCCAGCTCTGCCACTTACTAGCCAATAACTCACTAAATTTGGCAAGACCTCAACATCTTCGTCTGTAGAACAGGTAGAGATTATGTCTTTTATCTCATTGAATCCCCAGTGTGTAGCACACAACAGACAACCAACAACCCTTCAGTAGATAAACAGATGAAACTTCCAGCCAGCTGCACACCAAGGGCCAACAATTTTGTTTTAAGCATTTGCTGAAACAAATATCCCCAGTTGCTTTAGAGCTTAGTGCATCTTGACATGGTGTCTGATATCCCAAGGATTCTTTTCCCCCCACGTTCATTTGGAATTTGGGTCTTCCTTCAGTTTTTCAGGTCATGTTACTCATCTGCTCGCAATCCTCCAATCACTTCCCACCTCATTCATACTACAGTCCCAAGGCCCTGGATGACCTGGAGCCCCGATCTCTCCAAACCCATCTTCTCCTTTCCCCATTTCTCACACACATCCCTAGTCACATTGGCTTTCTCACTCTTCTCAGAATACCCCAAATATGGCCCTACCTCAAGACTTTTGTGCTTGTTGCTCCCTCCCTCTGGAGACCTTCCCTAAGTTTCCCATGTAAAATAGTATCCCTGGCTCCATCCCCACCCCACATCAGTCTTGATAAGCTCTACCCCATCCTCTGCTTTATTCTTCTCCATAGCACTCAGCACCACCTGGACTTCCAGCTCTCCAGCTACCATCTGTCTCCCACCACAGTGAAGGCTCCATGAGAAGGGGCTTTATCTGCATTTTCAGGGTTGTATCTTTAGAGCCGAGGACAGAGCCTGGCACATTAGTAAGTATACAATTAATATGTGTTGAATAAAAATGTTTGCAATACTTCTTCAAAGCTATCGTTTTAGATCTTTAAGTTCTTGGACTTTTCATTTATTAGTTCTTTAAGGCAATAGAATCACAAAATTTTCTATCTTAAAGATACAGTAAAAGTGTTTAAAATTAAAAAAAAAAATGTAGAGTGGATATGATGAGGTCCATACAGACTGAATGATTGTCTTGGGCTTTAGAGAGTTAGTGATGACTCCCAGGCCAGCTCTCTTTCCACTAAACCACAAACTGAGGTAGTTTGTAATTGAAAGTCTAAAATAGTTTTCCTTTCAGAAGCCCTTGAATCTTCTAAAATGCAAACATAGAAAGTCTAAGAAATGAACTTTAACTCAAACTGTGGCCAGTCACACATTTCAGGTCGTCCTTCCCCGCCTGTGTCCTCCATCCTGACTGGCTCGCCTCGCCCTCCTCCCATGCTCTCTCCCTCATGGCTGCCAGGACATCAGCCTCCGTGGGACCCCTTATGGGAAACACAGGCTTGTTTCGTCTCTTCTCCTCACCCCCAAAGAGAATTGAAACAGTTCCATCATTTCTATCCTCTGAATTCAGAATATATTGGTAGATTTGAAAGAACACAGAAAAATTAGAAAAAAAAATAGCTCTAATCACCACAGAAGAGATGCTGGTTATCAGCTGGGCCAACCCCTTCATTTTACAGATGCAAAGGCAGAGGTCCAAAGAGAGGAGGGAAAACAATTTGCTCAAAGCAAATGCATTATGTCCCAGGCTGAACTCTTCATTTTCCCTCTCAAAGCTCCCATTGCCTCAGTAAACAGTGTCACTTCAGCCACATGCTTCAGCCAGAGGCCCAAGAGTTAGCCTTGAGACCACCACCCACCACGTTCAAGCCACCAGAACATAACTTGGCTCTCCTTTCTCAATGTAGTCCAGGTAGGCCTCCTCATACCCTGCAGGTCAGCCCACCCCAGGGCAGGTCATGCCTCTCTCTTCCAGACTGCTGCAGACCTACTCTTGCCACCCCACCCCAACCCATTCCTCCCCACAGAAAAGCAACGATGGCCCCTGCAACCTGCAAACCCAATCATGCTTATTTTCCCTGCTCTCATCCTCCCAATAGCTTCTTATCACTCTTAGAAAAAAATGTGGAACTCCCCACCAAGGCCCACAAGGACTATGTGATCTGACTTGGGCCATTCTCTCTTTCCTTGCCACCTACCACACTCCTTCAGCCTGTTCCAACCATACCACACTGGCTTTCTTGCTTTGCTTCAAACACCCAAGCTCCGTCCTGCCCAGGGCCTGTTTCCCCCTTTGCTCAGAAACCCATGCCCCATATGCTGACATGTCCCAACCCTCCCCGACCAGCCTAACACAGCTGGCCCCTCAGCACTCTGCCCCGCACCATACTTCACTCTCCCCATAGTGGTTTGCCGGTTCCCCTATTAGAATATAAACTCTATGCAGGGGAAGACCTTGTCTTGTTCACTGTTGTATTATAACTCCTGCACTTGGAACAATGCTCAGTGGGTAAGAACTCAATGAATAGTTGTTAAATAGATAATTGCATGAAGGAATGGATGAATAAATGATTTTGTTCCATAACATGTTTCTGCTTTGTGGCAGGGCTTGGATTTGAACCCAGGTCTTCTAGTTTTCAGGCCAGGCTCTTTCCTCTACAAAATAACATTTTGAGAGTTTGAAGAATCCCACATCTTTAGTTTTAGGGACAGAAAAATTGCCTGTGGCTCCAGAAGCCTGTTTTCCCAGAAGGGCCTGGCTCTCCTCACTGTGCAGAGCACAGCTTGATGCAGCAGAGCTTGAGAATGCACACTCATGCTGCAGAGGGGCCAGCCTGGCAGCTCATCACGGCAGCCGCTGACAACTGTGGGCACTGGTGCATACTTTATAGCAGGTGTTTGCTGGACATGCTTAGCTTAACTGAGCTCCAACGTGCAACATGTAGACTGTGTGAGCAACACACACACACACACACACACTGCATTTAAACAAAGCACATCAGAAAAGAGTTCAGGCTTTCACCCTCCCTTCCTGCCAAGCACGGAGACAAACAGTAGTGGTCTTGGTTCTCTTTGTCTCTGAATCTAGACCATTCATTTCCTCTCATTCAACCAGCTTTATTTTTGGCGGTGTAACTTGCTTTCTTGAGCATGTATCTTATGTTCTCAGACTTTGTAACCTATGAATCTCCTGTGAGGACCGACCTACCAATGCTCAGAATACAAAGGCCGGAGTGAGCAGTGCCCTCTGTGAGACAGAATGTTACTGCAAATGAAAAAACCACCTTCACCACCTGAGCAGGATTCTTGCTTCTAATGCAAAATGTAACCTGTCTCTATAGGAGGGATAGAGGGATATTAGGTTGAGCACTCCACACACTGGGGTGCTTACTACAGAGTACCCCAAAGTGTGGTTTAGGTCTGAGGGACCCGGTGAGCAAGGAAGGCTGCACCGGTGTAGGGACAGGCACAGTCTGGGTCCTTTGGTGGCCGGGTGTACAAAGGAAGCAGAGCCTGGGCTCCCGTCGTCTCCTGCTGTCACAGCCCCTCCATGGGGGCGCTGGCCCCTCTCTCCCCCTCTCTCCTGCCTCTTTCCAGGATATTCTCCTTTGCCCCACAGTGAGATGTGAGGGGCGTCAAGAAGACTCTCTGCCATTGACTCTCTCTGTCCAGGGGCTGCCATATGTGACTTGTGCTGTCTGTGACCAGGACGCGGGCTCTTGAAGGAGCAGGGAGGAGCAAGAGAGAGGGGAGAGGAAGCCCCGGCTCGCGCGGGGCTGAGGCTGGAGGGAAAGATGCACAGGGACTAGGGTCTAACGGGGAGGCCGCCTTGCGCGCCGCGGCTCGGAAGCGGCAGGGGGCGCCCGCGGCTCCTCGCGGCGCGGAGCCGGGAAGGGCTGGGGAAATTCCTCCCGCTGAAGGCAGAGCCCGCCCCAGAGAGCAGACTGGGACACTGCGGTTCCCGAGATCCGCAGCCCCGCCGCCTCCGCCCACGCCAGCCCTCGGGAGGCGGAGGACGCGCTGACGGCGGCCTCCACAGGCGCTCTGCAGCCTGGGGGTAACCCTCAGCCCACCCAGTGCCCAGCGAGGGGACTCTGATCCACAGGCTCCGCCCAGCTCCTTGGGTCCTCTTTTCAAGTGGGTCTCTTTTATTGCCTAGGACTGGGGGTCGGGACGGGGGGGTGGACAGCTACCCCAGTATAGATACTGGCTCATCTGGACATATCTGTGCTGCTGCAGGGCGCCCAGCCTCCTTCCCTGCAAGATTAAAGGGGCTGTGGAAGACAGAAGAATGATGCTGTGTGTGCTCTTATGGACTCCTTTTCCTTAGACTAATGCCCACGGGGAAAGGAAAGGAAAGGGAAGGGAAGGGGAAGTTAAGCGCTCCATCACCCCCAGGCCAGGCGTCATGGTAGGAAGGTCATAAAGAGGGTGGATGGGTCAGAATGCTCCAGGAAAGGAAAGGACAGGACACCAGATTTGCAGATGCTGCCTATGTGCCTGGCACATATTTTGGGGGCTTTGTGTTTTATCTCATTTAATCCCCTCGGCACTCCTTTGGAGTAGGTAGGCAGCATAAACCCATTTTGCCAATGAACACTTGGAGGCTTACAGAGAAAAGAGAACTTGCCCAAGGTCATGGGCTGTAGTGGACAGAGCCATATTCTTGATGCATTTGTCATAATGAATTCCTTACAGTGCAGGTGACAGGAGAGACGTGAAGGCACAGCCTACCAGGACCAGAAGTCCAGGAGGAAGACTCAGGCTTTCCGCTGGGCCCTACAACCCAATGAGCCCCGCAGGAACCAAGAGAGAGGGAGTTGAGCAGAGAGGGACCCAGAGGCACCCTCTGTGGGTGCTGTTCCCTGACCTTGACATAGAGGACATTTCCCAGCGTGGACATGGGTCAAGGTCCTTCCCTGAAGGTGGAATGGGTGGAGCTCGTAGTGTGCCGGATGGTAGAGAAAGGTGTTCTTAAAATTGCCCTGGGCTAACATTTTCCAGTTGTACCTTTGAACTCTCTAAAAAATCCTGAAAAATCACTTTCACAAAAGTTAATCATTCCCTCCGCAGGCTGGATGACCTTTGCTATGTAGTTGGGGTTTTGTTTGCTTTTCTTAAAAGTCCTGTAGTTTGTAATTGGACACATGTCCTTTAGGTGAAAAAGAAAATAATTTAGGGTCCAGTAAAAGGCTTGCTTTTCTTCCTGCCCTCCATTTCCCAGGAGTTTAGAAACATTTTCTCAGTGAGAGGCTACAAATTGAAGACTGAAAACAAATTAATCTTCCATAACTATGGCCTTCACAGAGTGCTATATACAGGAGACCCCAGAAGACAAAAACATACCAAAAACAAAAAAACCAATAAAATCCAAGCCATCACCCACCCTGCACCTGATTCCTTAGGCCCCTGCTCTCATCTAGGTGGCAGCTAAGTTTACCAACAGAGACGATTCTGGAAATTTCATTGGTACGGTACTCTAACTAGCTTTGCCCTTTGAGAGATGGATCCTGGAAATTGCATTGGTATAGTACTCTAACCAGCTTTGCCCTTAGAGAGATGGACTTTGGAAATTTCATTGGTACAGTAACCAGCTTTGCCCTTTGAGAGATGGACTTTGGAAATTTCATTGGTACAGGACTCTAACCAGCTTTGCCCTTAGAGAGATGGATTTTGGAAATTTCATTGGTATAGTACTCTAACCAGCTTTGCCCTTAGAGAGATGAAAGTGAGGAGCTTTTCTGTTTCAATATTTCAATCACCTAAAAGTTAATTGACCTCCTATAATAATTTGGGAGGTCAAATTGGCTATGCAAACTGGGCAAGCCACCCAAATTCTTTAGGCCTCAGATTCCCCTTCTGTGCAGAGGCTGGGGAGTGAGCTCCAAGTTCTCTTCAAAGGCTAAAACTCTGCAGCCTGTAATCCTGCAGGCTGCCTCAACAGGCTTCCCAGCTCTGTTCCATTAACTATTTTTGGCTCAGTGATTAGAAGGCCTCGTTGGGCCACACCCCTTACCTCTGACATTCTGACAACTGGCTGGACATTTTCACTAGGCATCCCACTGGGCACTCAAACTCAAGATGCACAAACCAAACACACTTCTCCTTTCCTCTCCTCCTCTCAGCCTAACTCTGACTTCCCTTTCTCTTCTCCAGGTATCTGAGCTGGGAACATCAACATCATCTTTAATGTCTCGCTATCCAACAGCTTCCACATTCAGTGAGTTCCCGAGACCTGAATATCTGGCTGTGAAGAGCCCTCCTCTTCATAGTCCTACAACTTCTGTCCAGTTCAGGCCCTTGTCCCCCTCACATGGGCTCTTGCCACCACACCCAGCATGCGCACCAACCTCCCCTCCTTTCTCTCCCAGCTCTGACACAAAGTGTCACTACCAGATCATCACACTCACCCACAGCTCCAGCCAGCCTCTCCCTTCTACAGAAACTTAAATGGTTTTCTTTTGCCAGCTGAGCAAACAATTGCCATTCGGGACCCCTGTGATATAACCTCAACCTAACTTCCCTCCTGCACCCACTCCTTACACTTCAACCAAACTCAGTGTCCTTCACACACAGGCCAGCTTTTCTCGTCTGTCTCCATACTCTTCACATTCTGTCTGGAATGTGCCTAGCTCCCATGCCTGCCTATAAAAACTCTACCTCTTCATTAAGGCCCAGTTCAAATGATACTTTCACCTTGAAACTTCCCAGGAGATCCCACTAAGGATCAATTTCTCATTTATTTATTCAGCCAACAAATATTTATTGAGCACCAACTATGTGCCAGATTCTGTTCCAGGCCCTGAGAATTCAATGGCAAATAGGAGGGATGCGTTCCTACTCACAGGGAGCTTGCTGTTGGTGGGTGACAGAACAAAAGAAAACAAACAAACAAATAAAGGGTAGATCCCAGTAAGGGCGATGGAGGCACTCTTGGAGTGGTTGGCCTTTATTATAGTCTACTTGTAACATGCCTTTTTGCAATCAAATACTACCTCGTACACCCTCTGAGGGAAGAATCTGAGTCTCATTTATCTGTGTGACTTCCACAGTGCCTGACATCACCCCATCCGTGTAATACCCCTTCAGAGTGCATTTGTGGAAGGAAGGGAAGAAGAAAGGAAGGAAGGAAGGAAGGGATGGAGGGAGGGAAGCAAGAAAGAAAGAGAAGGATTTGAAAAACATTTAAACAAATACTCCAGGTCAGCAGTGAAGCACCTATTAGTATCTTATCAAATTAAAAAACGAAAGGAAATTCTCCTTTTGCATTTGTCAAAGGTTGTCAACTTTGCAATCCCTAGAGGTGGCTTTCAGTGTAAGAGCCTCGCTGGAGATAGGAAAGGCAACATGGGGCAGGGGTAGGGCACTACACGGATCTGGGATTTAGTCCCTGCCCTGCCACATCATGGTTGAGAGGTTTTGACAAGTTCCTGAATCTCTCTGAGTCTTAATGTCCTCATCTGTAAAATGGGGATCATAAAACCTGTCTCACAGACTTGGAAAACTAAATGACAAATTCAGCACACCAAAATCATAAAATTAATTCAGGAGTATCCTAGGTACTTATACTGGCTTTGTTTGGAGGATACGAAAGTAGGCTATCTGCCTCCAGAAGCAGAAATCCTTTGGATGTAGGAATATTTAAAAATATTATTTTTAAATCTCTTGTTCTGGATTCTTAAGGAAGAAAGAATCCTGGGCTCTCAAGATAACCTCAGGTTGCCTGAGAAGCAACTGGGTCCTTTCTTGCTCTCCCCTAAAACATGTCCTCCCAGAGTTGCCCTCCTTCCAACCAGTAGAATTTGTTGCTTCAAGCACAGGAGTCATACAATTGCCTTCCCTAAAAGGCATGCTCTGCTGCCTCCTGCTCCTAGAAAATATGGCATACGATGAAGTCATCTATTGCCCTTGGCTATGTTTTGCTAGTGCCAGTGTGTGAAATGTGGCTTACCCATATGTGCCTTACTCCCCAGACACAGATTGCAAAGACCCTGCAAAGGTCTCCCTTAGCCCACTGCCCTATTCCAATACTGTCTCAGACTCAACTTTACATCTTCTGTGCCTTCTAGAATTCACTCATCTCTGTACTCCCTATGTCAGATTTCCATGGGTTTAGAATGGTAGCAAATGATTTAGCCTCCAGATGTTTCATCCAGAATTAAGCCTCTAGAAACACATTATCACTCCAACATGATGTGCTTTCAATAGAGTAAGGACTATGCTGGTGACCACTAGGAAATACATTCACCCCTTGCTTGTCCAAAGTGTGTCAGGATAGGCTCCAGAGTTTTGGCAAAAGTTCCTTGCAGCATCTTGAGCTGTTATTCTGTTTTAAAATTAAGTCCACTGAAAATGGCTCTTGGCAATCAAAATCTGCTTCTCTGACGAAGACAGCATATACGCAGTTTCTTGGACAGATAACCCTCTGGATATTTGATGAGTGTTCACTGAATTAAAGAAGGGAGAGTTACTCAAATATAAGCAATCTTTCATCAGCACGTTCCTCACTCGAGTGTTCCTGGAATATCACCCCTCATCCCTCATTCCTCCTGACCATCTCAATTAACCAGAACCCCAGTGGTTATGTTTCCCAGTTTCTTGGTTTCTCTTCCTTCCTTAACACACACATGATTTTTGTTTTAATCGGTGGGATTGAGAGGAGTAGGTGGTCTCTGAGATAAACGCTTCTTTAAACCTTTCCTATGGTGCTGATATCAGATAAATGTTTTAATGAAGTTGCAGGGAATTGGAGAGAATAGAATGGAATACTCTGGCAACTTTCATTCTTGCCTGAGAGTACCCTTGCCCCTCCACTCCCACCTTTCACCACTTACTTCAAACATGGTGGAATAGCTCACACTCATGGTAAAAGAGATAATCACAAAAGGAAAAGAAGCATCTGGAAAGCAGGTATCGAAGGAGTGGCAAAGCCTTCTCTGGTGTGGGTGAACTGAACTCTCGATTTTATGAAGGTTAACTGGAGCTGGAGCTGAAGAGCTGTGAGTTCCTGCTCCCACTGGAAACCTTTTCCAGCGAGGCCTGGAGCTGCTGTCCTTGGGTGAAATTGCTCATGGGCTCGCTTTCTATTTGGGGGACTCAGAATTTCACTCTGTCACCATCTGGGGACTTAAGGGCAGAGTCAGGGGAGAGTCAGTGGGAACCTCTGCTGGCAGGGGCCTTCCACTGAGGGCCCGGTCCTGTGGCATGGTTCTGCTCGTTAGTACATATGAAGCCATCTCAATTCTCTAAGGCAGTTTTCCCATCTGTAAAAATGGGATCAATAATACACTTCATATGGTTGTGGTTGAGTCAACTATGTGAAATGTATTTGAAAGCACATTGTATTGAAAGTGTAGTACAAATGTTAGTTACTGTCATCATAGAGATGACACATATAAAAACATATAATTTTTTGAACTTTATATTAAAAATTAACAGACAGTAAAACCGATTGGTTTGTATGTGAACAGTTCTATGAAATGTAATACATGTATAGATTTGCATAACCATGACCACAATAAAAACAGAAGTTTTGTTGACCTATTCATTCATTTAATAACACTTATTCATGATGTATTATTATTTCATATATTATTGTTGTATATAGTTTATATTGCTGGATTCAATTTTCTGTGTGTGTGTGCGTGTAACAACATTCAATATGAGACCTACCCTCTTAACAAATTTGAAGTATATAATACAGTATTGTTAACTATAGGCACAATGTTGTATATCAGAGCTCTAGAATTTATTCATCCTGTATAGTTAAAACTTTATACTCATTGAATAGCAACTTCTATTTCCCTTGAGGGATATTGTTTTAAATTTTCTTTCTTTGTACTGTCTTTGTCTGGTGTCAGGGTAATGCTGGTTTCATAAAACAAGCTGAGAAATATTCCTTTCTTTTTTCTGGGAAGATCACTGTTATTTCTTGTTGAAACCTTTGCCAGAATTCATCAGTGAGACCATCGGAACCTAGAGGTGTCTTTTTCAAAGGATTTTTAACTCTGAATTCAATGTCTTTAATAATTATAAAACTATTTATATTATCTATTTCATGAAGGCTAGATTCTGGTAGATTGAACTTTTCAAGAACTTGGTGCATTTTTATCTAACTTGCAAGATTTGTGTGTGTACAATTTTTTGTAATACTCATTATTATTTGTTTTAAGTGTCTGTAGGGTCTGTAGTAATACCCCTTCTTCCATTTCTGATACTGGCAATTTGTATCTTCTTTTTAAAATAGATGTTTACCAATTATATTAAACATTTTCAGTTTTATTGATTTTTCTCTATTGTTTTTCTATTTTTAATTTCATTGATATATACACTTATTTTGTTATTTCTTTCCTTTTGTTTGCTTTGAATTGAATTTGCTCTTAATTGAATTTGATCTAGTTTTGTAAGATGGAAGCTAAAATGATTGATTAAACACCTTTAGTTTTTCTAATATAATCACCTATTCCTATAAATTTCCCTCTAAGAACTGCTTTAGGTATATCCCATAAATTTTAATATGTTATATTTTCATTTACATTCAGTTTAAAATATTTTCTAGTTTCCCTCAAGATTTTCACTCTGATCAAAAAATAATTTAATAATAATGTTTTGTCTCAAAATGTTTTATGATTTCCCCACATGTGCTTTTAAAACCGTTAAACCTAGGAAAGTTGCAGAAATCTAATGAAGCCATTATTTTACAAACTAAGTAATTTATTGAGCACATTCTGTGTGCAAACCCCTAGGCCAAGTGCTGTTTAGGGTGTAAGGCTGCATTTTGTTCCAGCCTTTGAGGAGCTGGAAATCCAGGAGGGAAACCAAGATATCCATATAAACAAGAGGGGTGTATGGTGGTGGGTGACACATGCTGCTGTGTGGTTCATGGCGCAGAGCAGCTCTGTAAGAGGGGTCTCTTCCAGCAGACGTGCTCAAGGTCAAGGGTGTGAGGTAGGACTTTAGAATAGGTAGTACTTACATAATGAAGGTTTTAGGGGAGGACCATTTCTAGTTAGTGGGAGCTTTGTCTAAACGTGGCAGTAGCTCCTGCCCTTTGGGCACTTTTCCCTCCCAGTGCCCAGCTAAGCCTGCTGCTGCTTGGCACACTTGGCCTGCTGAATTACACACATCTTGGGAGTGAATTAATCAGACTCACTAGACTGAGCTTTCCCAAAAGTGAAAGCAGCTCTTAAAGCCTTTAGAGAAACAGATATTTTTCACTGCTTTCTGGACCAGCAGAGGTGACGTTGGGAAAGGGGGACAAAAATAAAGCTAATATTGAAAGAGTATTCTACTTCCCACACATCCTGCAATTTCAGAGATAGAGTTCGTCCTTCTGCCTTGTCAGGAACAGAGCTAAGAAACAAGGATGCAAGATAATAAAGCAACTCATTGGCAAAACCTGGAGCATGCTGCCATTTTGTGAAAGTAAATAAAATTAGCTTTAGAATATTGGTCTCTCTGGCCTCCAAAAGCAGGAGGAATATTGGGGTCACGGAGGCCAAAGGAGAGTGGAGTGGCAAGGGGAGGAAGAGGAGGTATTTGCTTAATCTCTGAAGGCACTGGCTCATTGCACAAGGGAACAGAATGGGAAATAAGAGACAAAAATAGCTCCCATCCCTTTGAGACACATGACAGATCAACCAACAAGAAAGAATTCTGAGGAAGGTAAGAATTGACAAGCCAGAAGTCCTTGTAACCAAGTCTTTTTCACCTTTCCTGATGTTTTTGGTCATATTTTACCTTCTTCATATTTTTCTTCAAAAATTGACTTGCAGGATTTGCTTTCAGCACCTGGGAAGAACCGACTAAAAGCAATGCTTCTGAAATTTTTAAAACTTACATTTTTGTCATTTTTTTTTGCACTTGCATAATTTGATTTTTACTGAAGAATGATTTGTGTTTATGTTGGTGACTTAACAAGAAAAAATACTTTTTAAGTCTTCTAGGAAATATTTAATTTATAGAACACTAGCACTAGATTTAACTTTATAGAAAAGAAGATTTTTTTTAATGGTTACTTTCTCATTAAATTTTCTTGGACAAGTCACTTGAACTCTCAAAATCTCAGTTGTTGTTCTTTTTAATCTGGAAATCAGAAATAATAATACCTACCTCATGGGGTTGCCATGACATGGGAAAGATAGCAATTTAAGAGTGTTAGCTGCAACTGGGCAAATGTAGATCCCTTGATATAGATATGGCCTGCATGAATAAATCAACAACAGAATAAATTAACCTAATGCTTTATGAAATCTTATCATGGAACTTCCAAACAATGCTATGAAATCAGAACTAATCTTGGTACCTTAGTGTCTGGCCACAAAATGAAAGGTCGGTATGACCTGTTTTCTCATGCAAGTAACTAATCTGCTCTGAAGAGGAATAATTCTAAAGCAGAAGGAAGTTTTGTGAAGAAACAGATTGTGATTCATGTAAAAATAAGACTTCCTAAGGGATTTTATATTTTATGGTGCTTTATAGCTCACAAGAGACTTTAACCTGCCTCATGTCTTTTGGATTACCAAAATCACCCCCAGAAAAAAGCTGGAAAGGGGTCAATCACTTTGGTTTTACAAAAGGGGAAACAAAGGCTTCAAAAGAGGAAAGAACTCATCCACAGGCCAGGTGTGGTGGCTTACACCTGTAATCCCAGCACTTTAGAAGGCTGAGGTGGGCGGACTCAAGGTGAGGTGCTTGAGTTCCGGAGTTTGGGACCAGCCTGGGCAACATGGTGAAAACCTGTCCTTACCAAAAATACAAAAAATTAGCTAGGCGCGGTGGTGTGCACCTGTGGTCCCAACTACTCAGGAGGCTGAGGTGGGAGGATTGCTTGAGTCTGGGAGGCAAAGGTTGCAGTGAACCAAGATCATGCCAATGCATTCCAACTTCACGGTCAATAAAGGCTAGAAGTAGCCTCAGTCTTCTATGTCCAGCTCTAACTAAGGTCGCTTTAGTTTAGGAACTATAGTTAAAGCTATTCCAAAGTATGATTGAACCCTTTTCTACTTATGGGTATATTTTTCTGTTTTCCTACATATAAAGTGGCTACAAGCACTTGAGTAATGGTTTAGATAAATGTTTGATTAGTTTTTATGATGAGAGTATATACAGTTTCACCAAAGTTCTTGAAGTACTCATATGCGAATAAACTCCCAATGTATGATGGAGTTGAACTGAAGGAGAAAGAGATAGTCAAGTGGTCTATTCTGCAGGGTTGCTCTGAGTTATTGCATATCATGCTGCTATGATCTGAATGTTGGTTTCTCCCTTCAAATTAACATGTTGGGACTGAACACCCAACATAATAGTATTCAGAGGTGGGAAGTGATGATGTCATGGGGGCCCCCACCCTTATAAATGGGATTGCGTCCTTATAAAAGAAGTGAAGCTGTTGGGCCTCTTCCACTGTGTGAGGACACAGTAACCACGCACCATCTCTGAGGGCCTTCACCATACACTGAATCTGCTGGTGTCTTGATCTTGGACGTCCCAGCCTCCAGAACTGTGAGCAATAAATTTCTATTGTTATAAACTACCCAGTCAATATTATTTTGTTATAGTGAGCCAAATGAACTAAGACAATGATAACCAAGCCTTTCCATTGCACCATTCCTGCTGTTTTGTTGTGCATTTTCAATGAAGCCTGCAGACATGCAGCTTTGTGCCTTTCAACATTCAGCATGGGACAGGACTTTCAGGTGACTCTGGCCTACCTAAGACTGATTTTGATCCATTTTAAGGGATCTCTATTTCAGTTCCAAGCCCTCAGGTGATCTTCCAGTTCCTCCCCTTCTGACAACCCTACTTAGGCAATCCTACTGAGACCTCAGAAAACACAATAAGCTACAGCAGGTCTTGAGGCACTCTACTTTTCTGCTAATCCTCAGCAGCACTGGTGGGCAAGATTCAGGGACATGGAGGCCTCTGTGTGTTAGGCATTGTGCCAGGGACTCAGGGAAGAACCTAAGAGGGTCCTTGCCTTGAAAGCCCAGGGATGAATTCTCATTTCTTTTTATCCTTGCTGCCTAAACAATTGGATCTGTGAAGGAATTGGTTCTCTAATGACTTTTCTTTCAGTGAATTCCCAAAGCAGTTTATTGCTACCAGAAAGTACAAAAGGAAATCAGCAAACAGCCCGCCCATGCTCCTCAGTGAGTACCTGTGGCAGTTTTGGGGACTGT
Organism: Macaca fascicularis; assembly: GCF_037993035.2. NCBI lineage: Eukaryota > Metazoa > Chordata > Mammalia > Primates > Cercopithecidae > Macaca > Macaca fascicularis. The sequence continues at coordinate 118,234,670 of NC_088375.1, read as the reverse complement.
GCTGCACACTGCTACTTGTGCTTCCTTGGAGCATAGCATCCCTGGTTCCTGGGCAGAACGCATTGCTAGCCTCCACCCCCAGCCATGGTGATGATGAAAAAATATACCCATCTCCATACCCTGCATTTTGAGAATCACTGAATTAGTTTGACTAGGAATTGTTTTGTTTAGAAACATCTTACCCAATGACAGTGGAGTCAGCAAACTACTAACTGCAAGCAGAATTTGGCCCAGAGCTGGTTTTTTATGACTCTCAAGCTAAGACTGTTTTTTTGTTGTTGCTCTTTTAAAAAAAAAAAAACAAAAACCAAAAAGCTTTTCAAGAGTTGGAAGAGTAGGAGGAGGAGGAGGAGAAGAAAGGAGAAGAGTTTGCATGTGGTCTGCAAGGTCTAAAATATTCTCTGGTTCCTTATAGAAAAAGTTCCCAACTCAACAAACAATGACCAAGTGCCAACCTAACTACCACATACTGGTGATAGTGTGATGGATAAGAAATCATTGTGGTCCTTAGGAAACCATAGTCATGTGTGGAGAAAATAAATGCCCTGTAATAGCACATGCAATGTGTGCAATGATTGGGTTATACATATGTTGCCATGGAAGCACAAAAGAGGGGCACCTAATTCAGCCTTGGGACTTAGGGCATGCAGATCAGGGAGGCCTTCCAAGAGGAGGTGGCAGGTCAAATGAATCTGGAAACAGAAGTAGGTATTAGGCAGGAGAAGGGTGCAGTGAAGCTGAGGGAAGATGGTGAGGTGAAAAAGACAGTGGAGGGAGATGGAGAGAGGTACAAAGCTATAGAACACACGATAGGGCATGTCAAGAATGGAGGCCAGAGAGGAAGCAGAGGCCAATGCCACCACCAGATGCTTGGACTTTACCCATTTTCAAATGCTGGCCCCACCACTTAGTAGCTGTGTGGTCTTACACAAAGTATTTGACCTTTCTGTGCCTCGATTTCCTTATCTGTCACATGTGGCTAGGGGTCTGTCTCACAGAGACGCCGAGAACATTAAATGAACAATATGTACAATGAATACAGAGCTGTGCCAGTCCATAACTGGCCTCAGCAAAGGCTGGTTACTGTTGCTGTCAGTGCTCTTACTATGCTATAAGCAACAGGAAGGCATTAAAAAGCTGTGAGCACCTACTATGTTCCTGACTCTCCACTGGCACCAGGAATATGGTGGTCTTACTTGTTTTATGACATCTGTGTCAGACCTAGAGCTTGCATGAATACAGATAAAAAGTGTTCTGACTATGGAGTTCCCTGGTGCCAACTGCCACCGTGTTCAGGAGGTAGTAATGGTCCATCTGCTCTTCTGCTGAAGCTGCTTAGAAGTCAGCCTTAGAGCAGACATTTGCATCTGAAAGCTCAGGAAAGCAGGAGCTCCAGCATAAGGGCATGAAGGACTCCTTAACTCAGGAGCCACATGCTTCTTGCTTTCTCCTAAAAGGAAAATATCAAACATGGCTTAACAGTGGAGAAAAGTATCACGTTGTCTTTGCACTAGCTTCATACTTCATCCTGGGCAGCATTTTTTTTTGGGGGGGGGGTGCCTTAAGGACCCTATCAAGTCATCAACTCTCTGAAATGTCTTAGGGTCCATGCAGTCCTTAAGTGGGTCTCTGCTTCTTCACATAAAGGAAAAAATATCTCTCCCTGAACATGAAGTCCAATCCCACAGCAGAAGTCACCCTGGAAACGGAGTCCATAGTGCAGTGAGGGCTTGTGTAGGACAGAAGAGGAATCGCTTCCTGCCCTTTCCTGTGGGTTCTCCCTCTGGTTGCTCTGCCCCAGCTCCAGTGACTGCCTCAGACACAGACAGAACCTGCAAGAGGCAGGAGAGTAAGCAGCAGTTTGGAGCAGACAGGTCTGTGAAACCCCACTACCGATTTCTCCTGTTGACAGTGCAATGAGCAGAGACGGCTACCCTCCTTCTGCCCCTCCAAGGCTTCTGAGTTGGCGGTGGCCCCCAGGGTGGGCGACCTGTCTGTGTGGACTGAGGATGCAGCACTTCACTGAGTGTGGCAGCTCCCGTTACACCCTTGGCTCAGGTTCTGCCTTCTCCACCGCAAAGCAGCCTGGTGCAGACAGCTGGCAGCCTCGGCCACCCAGCCTGGGGCCCCTGTGAGTTGGGCACTGAATATGCAATCTCTAAGTGCTCTGGGCTTCTTTGAGGAGCAGGACATCATTATATTTGATATTATTATATAATAATGCGAAAATGTTCCTGCCTGCTGTGGCTTTCTGGCTGAGTACACTGTGCTCTGTGAGGAAATAGGGTTACAGGAATTATGCTCTTATTTACTGTCCCTCCAGAATATCAAAGTTGACAGCACAGAGACACAGGCCTGTGGTCATTTCCAGATCATTTTCCTGTTCCCTACTTCTCTATCCATCATCACTTACTCTGCCTCCAGTCCCTGGGCCTCAGGCCCCTCACTGTCCACCCACTTCCTCCGAGGGCAATTTCCTCATTTAATTCTTACTTAGTCCTAGGAGTTAGGTATATTATTGTTTTCATTTCACAACTGAGGAATCTGAGGCCCAGTTAAGTAATTTGCCCAGGGTCACACAGCTAGTAAGTGGCAGGGTACAGATTGAAGCCCAGGCAGCCTGGCTCCCTAATTTGTGCTTCTAATCCTGGCTATTCAGCCTCCAGGTTTGGTGCTTTTTGTATGTGGTTCTAGGGACAGAACAAACTGTGGACACCATGAGACTTGGCATCCAGAGGTGGGGACACTCTGGAGACAAGGAGCACTGTGACTCTGCCTAGCCACCCTGCTGTGTGAGATGAGCCCCTGTGGAAGCTTCAGGCCATGCAAAGGGGACAAAGAATCCTCTCCCCTTGGGGCATTTCCAGAGCTTCTTGGATAATCCCATGGTTTGGGTATGGTTTGGGTGTCTGAAATCCCTACAGAAAGCCCAGCACTTCCAGAGTGACTCCTGGGATTCTCAGAGCTTCCCAGAACCAGCTTCGATTTGAACAGCTAAGCTATGCGTGACCAGCTGCAGAACACCCTGGTTGCAGGCCAGCTCTCTGGGCATGGCCAGCAATGCGCCATGGGGACCTCCCTAGGAACACGCAGTCCACACGTGCTGGAGTCTGTCACTGAGCATCTCTGGGTATGAGCCTGTGTGTGGGTGTAAATGGACAAATGTGCATCTCCCCACGGTGAACCTCACTGTGTCGTCATGTTGTGTCTTCACTTTTGTCCACTAGCGTGTGTGTGTGGGAGGGGACTCATGTCTAGATAGGGGTATATACTGATAGGAGCGTACGACATGTCAAAGTTCGTGTGAAAGGGGATAGGCTGGGGTATGTAGATGTGTAGCCGTGTGTGTGCATATGGATACACCCTCCTAGTGGTTCTTCACCCAGTTGTGGCTTACAGCTGTCTTAGCATTTTCCTCTTTTGCTGCCCCAGGATCCCTGGCATGTTCCAATGTAACATGGGCCCTGCCTTGCAGAGACCGGCAGTTTGGTGCACCGTCGGCCCGCCTTTGTTCCTGCAGAGTACAGCTCCTGTCTGCTTTCCCTTGCCTCCCATTGGTTTCTGTTCGCCTCTCTTGCACCACCCCAAGCCTTGCTGACGTCCCCCTGGCCACATTAGAAGGGAGCTGGCAACTATTCGGTTCAGAGGCAGTTTTTCAGCCAATGAAAGGGCAGTGCCCAGACGTCCCTGGAGCTATGGCAGGCCTGGATCCATGAGTTTCTGCAACCCACATCACCATTTCCTTCTGACCCAAGCCTCTGCCTCCACCCTAGGCGGGCACAGCTGGTGGTTGAGGGCCCTCCCTGTCTAGTCGTTCTGTCTTAGATTGGTTCCCAGTGGAAAGCAGCATCACTCTCTGGCATGCCGACAGCCTCTCCTCTAGGTTTCTGGGGATTTCACTCATAGCTTCCATGTTGCCCTGCAAAACTGGGAGAACTGGGAACTACAGTGGCCATTAAAACTTGTGAATGTTCGGGGTTTAATGGAGAATATTCTAAGCTGCTGATGGGCTCTTAGGAGAGGAATGGCACATTCAAAGAGGCAGATCTGGGAGATGTTTCTGCAGCCTGGCAGGGAGAAGCAGCTCTTGGCACCAGCTCTTAGAGGCCTGGTGCAATGCCACTCCCTCTGCAGCAGCACTGCTGCTGAGGCCTCAGGCTCCCCATCCTCAGCAACCCCTGCTCAGGTCTCCCCAGTGCATGACTGGCCCTCAATGCTGCTCTTTGGCCAGTAGGGCTGAGGCAGGGTGCCTCCAGATGGGGACTTTCTTATAATGAGGAAAATGATCAGAAAGTTCCATGACCTTGGACAAATTGCTTAAGCCTTCTGTGCCTGGGTTTTTCAAACTGCAAAATGGGAATAGTAACAGTATGTACCTCACAGGGTCATGGTGAGAATTGAGTTACTCTATGTAAAGCACTTGGAACAATTTCTGGCTTGTAAGCACTCAACAATGGTTTGCTACCATGAGACTATCCCACTGTCAAGCTAGCCTTTTCCCTGGGTCTGCTGGGTGGGGGAAGAAGGAAGGGACAATGCCCTTCCATTCCAGGAAAGGATTCCCACTGACCTAGCATTATAGAGTACATGCAGGCTGCCTGGTGAACCCAGCCCTGAGCTGCCTTCCTGTCAAGGCAGGTGAGGACATCCTGCCTCTCCCTGCTTTAATATCTCTGACGTCTTTTCTTAAAGGTCAGCAGAGCGGAGAGACCCCTCTAGAATTGGTCTCTTGTGATAAGGCCAGAAGACCTAGGCTCTAAAAATAAACCTTAATAAGATTTTAAGTAAACACTTTCTCTACAACAATTCAGATCACGATTCCTTTCCTCTCCTAGAGCAATGTGACCTATAGCGAAGCCCATTCCCGCCGAGTTGAAAATGTCAAAGGCTTCCAGAGTGCGAGGTGAACTCAGATAAGACTCGCTCTGCCTCTAGCCTGCCTTGCAGCCTTCGTGTATGAGCCCCGGTCTCACCCCAGGGTGCACCAGGCGCTCCTGTCCACCCCACCCCCGCAGCTCACTGGGCCGGGTGAACGCCTGAGCCCTGCTGCAGTGTGTCCGCACTACAGCCAGGCAGGAGAGGGAAAGGCGTCTGCTGTCACATTCTGGGTTTGCCCCAGCGTGCTGCTCTCAGAGGTGGTGTCTGGGTACCACCGAGTCTATCTGCGGGTGGGGGCAGCCTGGATAGCCCGGTGCGGCGCAGGGCGGTGCTCAGGGCTGTGGCTGAAGGGCGTAGGCTCCGGGTCTCCCAGCCAGGACACACAAGGCAGGCTGGGGAGCCAGGGCCAGTCAGGGCACGCTGCTCAGATGTCTTTCCTGCTCCTTCTCCCCGGAAAGCAAAAGGCCAGAGGAGTGCTGGGATCGCTGTCCGCAGCACCAGCCTTCTCCTGGCACAGCACCAGCCTCCTCCTGGGACGTGTTCAGAAAGGAGGCTGCAGTGGGCGGGGAGAGAAGAAGGAAGAGAAGGTGGGCAGAAAGGGGGCAAGATGAAGCGGGAAGGAGGAGGGAAAGGAGGAGCTAAGGGGGAGGAGGGGGAGGGGGCGACAAAGGCCGCGCTACCCGTCGCCCGCTGTGCTGCGGTGGGTCGGGGCCCACTGCCCCTCTCTGGGGCACCTGGAGAGGGGGTGCAGTAGCAGCGGGCCAAGCCGTCTGCGGAAATGGGGTGGGAGGAAAAGAAATGAAGACACAGAGGAGCAGAACAGAGGCGGGAGCACCCCGCCAGGGGACCGGGAAGGGGCGAGGAGAGCAGCTGCCGCGCCCCGCCAGGTTTTAACAACGCCCGGGGTGGGGGAAGGGCTCCCACTCGCCCCCAAGCGCGTGCGGAGATGGCTCGGCAGCGCCTCCTGCCGGCCGCCCGGAGGTTCCGCGGTCGCGCCAGTCCGGGTCCCCGCCGCGCAAGCCCGAGGGCCCTACCCGCCAGCAGAATTGCCTTCCACGCAGTAGTATTTTCTCCTCGCTTTCAACTGAATGGTGGAATTGGTTTCACTATTTCCTTCCTGGAGCTGTGGTTGAGGCCGACTGTCCCAGCTAGAATGAAATATTATTGTTGTACTCTTGCCTCTGTCTCTGGTTTGGTATTTGACGATTTCAGAAAAGATGCATTCTCTCATAATTAATGTAGGTGGCTGTCACTGCGGCCACAGCTGGCCCCAGGCAAAAGAGCATAGACTCAGAAATTGAGGTGAGAGAAAGGAAGCAATAAACACAGCTTAGATGGACCACAAATGAAACCTTGTTTAACCTACTGCTGAGTAGTGAAGCCAGCGGGGCACTGCACCGTCCCCACTCCACCACTCCACCAACATTCTACCAAACGCTTTATATATGTTGCCTCACTTAATCCCCAGAGTCACCCCGTATATTAGCTAGTATTAGCCCCGTTTTACGGATCAGAAGACTACAATTTCAAGAGGTTAAGTCACTTGCTCACAGTCACGCTGCCAGCAATAAGAAGGGCTCACATTTGAACCCGGATCTGACTTGGCAGTGTTTTCCTGTCTCCCATGGAGCCCTTCCTCGCACACCGCCCCTCTTGATTCCTTCTCTTGGAGGCCCAGCTTTCCCAGTTTTCTCCGCACCCTCTTTCCCCTACCTCATCCCTAGCCCAGCCTCAGGCACCCATTTGCTCTCTCTAGCTCCACTTCTTCATTGTAGTATGTTCTATGAGGAGGATCTGGAATTAGTTCACACCGAAGTTTCAGTGACTGATAGCAGCTTAAAGGACCTCCCACCCCCACAAAGAGTTGCCTTTAAAGTAGAATCTAAGCCTCCAGTTAGAAAAAGTTCTTAAGGACATTGATTCAAGCGAGGGCCAGGAAAGTGGAGCAGCACTGTGGGTGCAGCAAACCTTATAGGTGCTCCCCAAACCCATAAGCAAGGCCCACTCCTTCTGTAAGCGTTAGCAGATGAGTCTGGGGAGGAGGTGTGATGGGCCCTTAGTTGAGAACCTACTGTGTGCCTGGTACATGCTCCCACACACTTCACAAATGTTACCCCCTTTATTCCTCAGAACTATCCACGAGCTGGTTGCAACTTTTCCCTATTTCACAGAGGAGGAAACCAGGGCCTGCTTAGAGATTCAATAACTTGCCCGAGGAAATGGTGCTAGTAAGTGCCTAAATTGATATTCAAACACATTCTTTCAATCAGTTATTCAGTAAGCATATTTTTTTTCTTTAATTTTTCTTCTCAAATTTTCTTTTTAGAGATGGTGTTTTGCTCTGCTTCCTAGGCTGGAATGCAGTGGCACAATGATAGCTCATGGTATCCTTGACTTCCTGGGCTCAAACGATCCTCCTGCCTCAGCTTCGTGATTAGCTGGGACTACAGGCATCTGCCACCAGGCCCACCTAATTTTTTTTTTTTTTCTGGCGTTGGGGTCTTGCTATGCTGCCCAGGCTGGTCTGGAACTCCCAGTCTCAAGCACTTCTCCAACCTCGGCATCCCAAATTGCCAGGATTGCAGGTGTGAGCCACTGTGCCTGATCAAGCATATTTTTCAGTCTTTAAGTAGTATTTGGCTGTCTGCCAAATAGATGAGATATATTTTATATATCTGCCATGGAGATGAGATATAATTCTTCTCTCCCTCACTGCTTATGTTCCCAAGGGGGCAAATGGACATGTCAACAAATCACCATAGTGAGGTGTTGTAGGCTAGATGTTGTTTGGAGTACCATGGGTGGGCCATAAACACTAAATACACAGTTCTTCCTAAGGGCAGGAGGTAAGGGAACTATGGAACCAGGCCTGTCCCATTCCCTCCAGAAGTACTGTGGTGTTGGGGCGGGGACCACAGTGGCTTCAGATGGGACCTCTTAAAAAGTCCCTTGATTCCCCTCCTGTGGATCATCTGGCTTCACTCTGGCATCTGGAGATTATTAGATCATTATAAAGTGCTTGCATTTCTTGGTATATTTGGCTCACTGCAACCTCCGCCGCCTGGGTTCAAATGATTCTCCTGTCTCCAGAGTGAAACAGGTTGGGGTCACTTGGTGGTTTAATGTATAGGAATCATAATTTTTCTTTGCTTTTCCATTTCAACAGAGGATGATTTTAAAATATACTTGACTTGAAGAATAAGGATGAAAAATAAAATGTGGGCGCCTGCGGTAAAAATGGAAAATAGATGAAACTCAAAGTATTTTCAAGGTGTCTTTTTCTCTCTGTTTCTATTTTGCAGGTTTTAAAAGCAGAATTAAAGTGTAAAGTAGAGGGAAATTTCTCTGATGCAGCATTTACATAAGAAACACATTCAGAAAAAGAGGCTGTGATTCTGAACGTGTCCTTATTATACTGCACTAAAAATCTCCCTTGGGATGAGGGAGGTTTAAATTAGTTGCAGAGAGAAGGAAATAAAATCCTCTTTTTCAAAATGCAAATCTCTCCCAAACTAAAAATTCTACCTTAGGAAATGGCCACACTGTGTTCATCAGCAGACAAAGCCCTCATTGTGTAAGGACCCCACCTTCTCAAGCCTTCAGCACAATTCACCGGCTTCTCCTATATCTGCTCCATAAGTCCCAACATAGAACTTGGTGCCACATCATAGACCTCAGTGCAATTCACAAGGAGGTTCTTGTTTTTAGTTGTTGTACATTTTGCTGTGGAAATGTATCCACAGGCCATTTAGTTGACTTGAGAAATCAAAGTTAATGGGAATAGCACAGAATGGCATGCACCTCCACAAGCCCATATTATGTATGTGTGTATTTGCGTATTTTTCTCCAACGTCTATCAATATGTGCATGCTAAACTGCATAGAATTTCACAGACAAGTATAATGCCATTAACATCATGTGCTGGTTAGCTATTGCTACATAGCAAACAACCTCAAACTTAGTGGCTTAAACAGCAACCTTTTTTATTTTATTTTATTTATTTATTTATTTATTTATTTATTTTTGAGACGGAGTCTTGCTCTGTTGTCAGGCTGGAGTGCAGTGGTGCGATCCCGGCTCACTGCAACCTCCACCTCCTGGGTTCAAGTGATTCTCCTGTCTCAGCCCCCCAAGTAGCTGGGGTTACAGGCACGAGCCACCACGCCCAGCTAATTTTTGTATTCTTAGTAGAGACAGGGTTTCGCCATGTTGGCCAGGATGGTCTTGATCTCTTGACCTCATGATCTGCCCACCTCGACCTCCCAAAGTGCTGGGATTACAGGCGTGAGCCACTGTGCCCGTCCAAACACAACCATTGTATTATGTATCATGATTTTCTAGATCAGGAATTAGGGCAGGGCTGGGCTGGGTGATTCTCCTGCTCCAGAGTGACACAGGTTGGGGTCACTTGGTGGTATTCAGCTAGTGGTGAGACAGGTCTGGAGGACCCAAAACTATTTGACTCACACATCTGGCACATTGGCTGGGATGGCTGTAAGGCTGGAGTCCATGGGTCCCTCTCTCCATGTAGACTCAAGGCCTCTCCACAGAGTCTCTCACATACCAATTTACTGTGCCCACAGCTGGCACATTGTCACTTCTTCTGCAGTTATTATTGGTCAAAGCAAGTCCCAGTATAGCCCAGAATCATGGGGAGGGGAAATAAACCCCACATCTCTAGGGGACACTGATCAAATAATTTGTGACCATCTCTAATCCACGACACCCAGTATCAATAAAGTTTATGTTTAGACTTATTTTTCTACGGATAAGAATGGGCTGGAGAGAATAGAAGAATCTGAGATCTGGAAGAGGCCTTGAAGATCATCCAGTTCACATTCTAATTTTATAGAAAAGGTAATTGGAGGCTTAGAGAGATCTAATAACGTGGGTCACAAAGCCACCAATTGCAAAGGCAGATCTCAAACTCAAGTGTTCTGATCCCAGATTCAATAAATACTTACTAAGTGCCTACATAGGTTCACAGCCCAGCACTTACACCAGAACAAGAAATGCAAAGTTGAGTATAATGTGGTTCTTGGTGTCCAAGAGTTTATAATCAAGTAGAAGGGAAGAGTCAAGAAATAACCTTAATGAATTGCATGTAACATGCCATGGAATTCTATGGACAGATAAGTTTAATGGCTAGGGAGTTTAGCAAGGGATTTCTGGAAGACCTGGAGTTTGATATTGGCCTTTAAGGATGGGTGAAACTTTTGACTGATGACACTATAGCAGGGAGACATTTCAGCCACAGCACATCATGAGGGTAGGCAGAGTGACTGGCTAGCCATGGAAATGTGTGATGGCAACCTGGGATGTGTGTAGGGTGGCAGAGAGCGAGAAACCTGGGCCCCAGTGTCAGAGAGAGGAGCCAGGACTTTGTTCTGTACTATTTGTCCTCTCAGACTTGCAGCCCCAGAGCCCCAGGGTGCACATTGTTCAGATACCTGTCCACATTCTACAACCAGCTTGTGGTGATTTACTGAGATGCTTTAGAGTTAAATCAACTTCATGAGTGGGATTGGCTTTCTGCTGTAGCCCAGCTGTCCTCAAGGCTGACTACACATAACAATCTCCATGGATGCCTTTAGAGTCTCTGAGGTGGGACCTATGTCCTGTTTTTGTTTGTTTCTAACTTCCAGGTGATTTTAATGTGATGGAATAGTTGGTCTCAAAACTCTAGTGCACATCAGAATCATTCATAGGGCTTATCGAAATACAGATTACTGGGTCCCACTTCCACAGTTTCTGGTTTAGAAATTCTGTGGAAGGTCCCAAGAATTCACATTTCTAACAAGTTCTCTGTTGATGCCTGTGCTGCCAGTCCTTGGACCACACTTTGAGAACCAATGCTCGCACTACTGACCTAATCAGTTACGTATCTAAATCTACCTCTTTGGCAATTCCATCATTGCAAAGAGAAATGAGGTTGCAGACCATATAGTACTAACCCCTGTTACTCAAAGGGAGGTCCCTGGACCAGCATCATTGGCATTAACTTGTTAGACACACAGAATCCCAGGCTGCCCCTTAGACCTACTTCCTGAGCATCTGCTTTTAAAAATGATTGCCCAGGCAATTTGAGGGCACAGTTCAGTTTGAGAAGCACTGCTCTTGAGTGTGTTTAGTTCTCTCTGGACACATCTTGAGTCTTGATAGTATCCCCACATTCTCCAGATGAGCAGAGGTCCCCAGGCACAGCAGCAGCTCTAATGATTTAGCTGAGACACTCACTGAGAGGTCTGTAACACATACACTCCTTCACACTGCCCTGTTCAAAACTAAATGCCCCCAATTGGTTCTTAGTGTCTTGACTAAGGGGATTTTTCCTCCTCTCTTCAATATGGAGAATTAATTACTCACTCAGTTAAGTTTTATCTACTGACTTGGAATTTGCCTGCTTTTCGTGTGGCTTGTTCCAAGCTAGCTACACCTTGCATCAGTTATATCATTGATGGTTCACCATGGTAATATCATAAAAGTCTTTCTAATCGTTTCCAACGTGCAAGACCCTTGCCTTAGCTCCTTAGCCAATTAGTTAAATTTAATCCCTTTGGTGGACGGAGTGCAGGAGAGGTCAGGCTGCTGCTACTATCTCATTTCCAGTTGGCTCCCCCTGTCTCCTTTTGCCAATCTCATGATCTATTGGATTGTTCCAAAACCTGAAGTGCAATCTTTCACAGAAGAGGAAAAAATCACCTGAAGAGGTCACATCAGTTCTCTTAGCAGTGCAGGCATATATTAGCTAGCATGCAGGCAAGGTTCCAAGCAAGACAATTCCTCATGGAAATTCTTGCCATTTTCACAGGATGCTGTATTTCTCTATTTTTAACAAAAGAACACCATTGTCTGGGGATGACAAAAGGTTTGACTTACATGAAAAAAGAAAGTTGCATCAATGCCAATAAGAGTGAAGTATACTGATATAATCAATTTTCTTGTCAAGGTACAGGTGGTTATACTGTGACTAGAAACAACCATCAAAATCATCCTACTCTGGCTGACCAGGTTGTTGTTTAATTGAGGGTGCTAGCTTGTGGCAGGAAGCAGAGAGTGAACTATGCCAGTTGAGTGGTTTGTGTGTGTGTGTGTGTGTGTGTGTGTATTTTGTTTGTTTTTTGGTGGGTGAATACCTGTGTGACCAGCTTTGAGAAAAACAATGTTCAAAAATTAAAAATTAATAGTTGGGAACTTAATCAGGAAGGGATTATGTGTCTTTCAAAAAGAATTTGCCACAGTTTAAATACTGAGGACCCAGGACTTAGAGAATCTGAGAGGAGATGGAGATGCTTTGAGGGAAGCTGCTTGTTAGCCAGGGGTCTCAGAAAGACAGCACCTACAGGGAGATAACATAGTCCAGAGTCTGTTTCTTGGCTTTGTAGATCCAGAAGCTTAGTCTGGAAATAACAGAGTTGATGGGGCTCTGTGGGGACTGACTATCACTAATGTAACTCGTAAGAGCCCAAGGTATAATAACCTAGTTGCCTTTTTGCTGGTTTAGTATGGAAACTCTCTTTCCATTAATTATTCAGCAAATTTTATTAAATGCCTACTATGGGCTCAAATTCCCTGCTTCATACATTCTCTGTATGTACATGCTACATACATTCTAGAGGGGAAGAGATATAAGTAAATAAGTATTTGATATATCAGATAATAATATGGGCTGCCAGAAAATCAAGGTAGACTAAGGGGAAGAGAAAGGGTTGAGGTGGAAGTGAGGGTAGGGGGTTCTTCCTATTTCATCTAGGAATGCCAGGTAAGGTCTTTTGGATAAGGAGACATCTGAGCAGAAACCCGAAGGAGCTAGATGCAAAGATATGTGCAGGAGGGGTAGTCCCATCAGAGTACCAGCAAGTGAAGAGGCAAGTATGTGCTTGATGTGTTCAGGGAACTGCAAGGAGGTCAGCGTGGCTACAGAGAAGTGAGAGAGAGGCAGAGGGGATAAAGTCAGAGTGGTAGCCCCGCAAATCCCTTGCAGGCCTTTGTAAGGATTTTGGCTTTGCTCTGAGTGAGATTTTGAGCTGCCGAGTGACATAATCTGATCTACATTTTAATGGACTCACTCTGGCTGGCTGTGTTGAAAATAGGTAATGGAGGTCAAGGGAAGAAGCAGGGAGACCAGGTAAGATGATTTTGTAATAACGGAGGCAGGAAATGAAGTTGGTTTGGACCAGAGGCAGTGGTGGAAGAAGCTGTGAGAAGGGGTCAGATTCTGGATACATTTTGAAAGTAGACCGAACAGGTTTTGCTGATGTTTTTGGTGTGGTAAGTGAGAAAGAAGAGGACAGTCAAGGATGACTCTAAGCTTTTTGGCCTGAGGAACTAGAATGGAGTCTCTATTTGCTGAGAGTAGGAAGAAGAACTTGGCATGTATGTGTGCTCTGTGGCTAGGAAAGAATCAAGAGATCAGTTTCGAAGATGTCAAGGCTGGCATGCCCATTATATACCTGAAGATGGCAGTTAGTACTATAGGATACTTGTGTCTGAAATTCAGTGGAGCGGCTGGAGATATCAATTTTGGAGTCACAGCATGCAGGTAGCATTTCAAATCTGGACACTGGATGAAACTACCTCAACAAAGAATAGGTGTCAATGACATGAAGAAAACTCATTGAAGAAGATTGAGATGGAGCAGCCATGGAGGAGGGAGGAGAACCTAGAGACCAACAGAGAAGTGACAAGCTGGGTCAGATGCTGCTAACAGTAGAGTAAGATGAGAACTGAGACTTAACTACCGGATTTAGAAACCAGGAAGTTATCACTAAAGAAAACGGAATGAAAGTGTGACTGGACTGGACTCCAGAGACAATGAAAGGAAAGGAGATGAAGAGAGTGAGTATATACAGATCTCAAGTATTTTGTTGTAAAACAGCGAATTGAGATGAGAGTTAACCAGGGTTTGGGGTCAAGGGAAATTTTGGGGTTTTCATTTGTTTTGTTTTAGGATGGAAAATATCAGAGCATGTTTGCTGATGGAAATGGCTTGTGGAGCAGAAGAGTTTGTTGGAGGCATGTCCTTGGATAGGTGAGCGGAGATAAGGTCCAAAGACAGAGAGAAGAATTGGCCTTGAATAGGAGCATGGCAGTTCATTCATAGTAGCAGAAAGGACAGCGTGGTGGCTCACATGTGTAATCCCAGCTCTCTGGGAGGCCTAGGCAGGCAGACAACTTCAGTTCAGGAGCTCAAGACCAGTCTGGGCAACGTGGTGAAACCTCCTCTCTACACATACAAAAAAATTAGCTGGGCAGGTGGTGAGCCTGTAGTCCTAGCTACTCGAGAGGTAGAGGTGGAAGGATTCCTTGAGCCTGGAAGGTCAAGGCTGCAGTGAGCTGTGATCATGCCACTGCACTCCAGCCTGGGTGACAGGGTGAGACTGTCTCAAAAAAAAAAAAAAAAAAAAAAGTAGCAGAAAGGAAGTCAGTGTACAAGTACTTGGCAGATGTGATGGTGGGAGCATGTTTTCTTCTGATTGTTTTTCTTTGTGCTCAGTGAAATCAGCAACAAAATTATCAGTTGAGATTGAGAAATGTGTGAAGGGAGGTGTCAGAAGTTTGAGGAAAAAGATTATGCAAATGACCATTGTCTTGGACAGTAGGGAGAGTCAATGATCTAGAGCAGTGGCTCCCAAAGTGTGATCCCAGAACCTACAGCATCAGCATCAGCATCACCTGAGAACTTGTCAGAATTGCAGATTCTCAGGCCCCACTCTAGACCTACTGAATCAGAAGGTCTGTGGCCAAGCCCAGAAATCTGGGCTTTTACAAGTTCTCTAGGTGACTCTGATGCACCCTTAAGTTTAAGAATCACTTGTCTAGGAAAATATGGTATGATTGCAAGGCAGCATTAAGAGAGTTCTTGAGGTTGGTGGTCATGAATTTATAGTGTAACCAGTCAATGTACTTTGTCCAAGCCAATGCTGATCATTCATCCCTGCTTCCAGCAATTAGATTAAGAATGGACATATAACCCTATTCCAGCTAACATGGCAGGAGGAAAAGTCTGCAGGCAACGGCTTCCAGTGAGGATTTCTTTAATCTTAAAAATGAACCCAAAGAAGACACGGTCCCTTTTTGCTGCTGAGTTTTGTGGTATGAGGATGTGGTACCTGGAGCTGTGGCCGCCGAGGAAGTAAGCCTGAGGACGGAACTGAGCGGCGAGGAGGGTAGAGTGGGAAGATGGAAAAAACAGGGATCTCTGGGGACATTGTAGAGTCACTGGACTTGCTAACTCAGAGCTTCCTAGCCTCTGGAAGTTATGCGAAGTAGCATGTTCACACGCAGTCTCACCATCCTTAGCTGTAAAATAGTGGTGATAATAGCCACCTCCCACGACTGTTACAAAGACTAGGGGAAAACCATGTCTTTGAAAATAGTTTATAACATTGTGAAGCATGATACAAATGTAAATTGCAAATGTAATTTCCAATAAGGCATTGGTATTTTTATTCAAATTATACACATTTCATTTATATACAACATTCCAGAAAGTGAGGTATCTTGGTGGTGGAGGTGATAACGCATGTGGGGCTTCCTTAGGGCTTAGGGTTCTCTAGGACCATGCGGACTGTCCTGTGTTAATCCAACAGGACACCCAGCCCAGCCTGGGACTTCACAGACCCAGGCGCTGGTGTAGTAAACACAAACAAGTGTCACTCACTGGCTCAGCATGCCGGGGGCCATCTGCAGCCCACCTCAGCAAAATAGAACCTGAAAGCAGGTGAAAATAATAAATTACACAACCCATAGCACTGCCACCCCTTGATGCATTGACATCTTTTACGTCTTTCTAAGTTTCACAGTCCCTTTCAACTCTCTCCCTAAGATCACAAAGTTCATTCTGCCCGCAGGCCCCTTCCATAGCAGGCAACACTACCTTTGCCGCAGAAATCTTCCCTCCTTGGCGAGGTGTGGGTGCACCCCTCACCCTCCATATTGAGGCCCCAGATGCCCTGCCCAGAGTTTGTCTCCCGAGCAGGTCCCTCCATGTGACCTACTTCTCTCCTTGCCAATTAGTGCCTTTGGAGACTTTGCCTGGACCATCTCATGTTCCTGCTCATTCAGCAGCAAAAGGAGTTCATCTTATTCCCTTAGTTATGGTTAAGGCTCACATTCAAAACCCCGGTTAGCCCCATCCATTATCTTTGAACCCAGCTCACAGATTCCATTATGCAAACATTGTCTGTGCATTGGGCTTTGAGGAAAGTGGTGCCCTTTGATCTGTATAATCTTCAAGTTTAGCCTGGTCAGGTCACCCTTGGCAGAAGGATCCTATAGGTCCGCAACAAACAGGTCCACACTTAGGCGTTGGCATGTTGAATGGTATTTTGTCATTTCACTGCTTTAGTGATAACGCTTCATGCTTGGTGCTGAACATCTTTGGCTCTGCCTTGACTCCTGTGAGAAGTCTCCCCAAAGGAGACATCAGAAGACTTGGTGAGCCTACCCAAGGCAGGAGACATTATAAATCCACGTGAGGCCAGGAGAGACCAGATTGCATGCTGAACAGGCAATAAAACGGTAACAGTGAAACAATAAAACAATCCTCCAAGGGAACAGGGCACACAGCCATACACAGCAGACAGGTGACCCACGGACTGTTGGAAATCTGCCTGAGGGACTTCAGCCTACCATGAGTGTGTCTCCCCACATCTGTTTGCAAAGCACCAGTCAGAACAGGTTGGCACAGGATGTCACCTGGATATGAGAGCCACCCCATATTCTGGGCACCTGCAAGGACCACTGGCTACGCTTCAAGGGACCATCTTGCTCTTTTACAGAATTGAATTGTGCCCTCTGTGGAACCATGATTGGCTAGGATCCCTTGCAGGTTACCTCCAACTGGGATCTCTACACAAACTTGGTGAAGGGTATCCAAGAGTGGGCCTGGCATCTCTAGGAACACCCTGGATAGGTGTTTGGACTCTGTGCTCTCTTTTTGTTTGAGACAAAATCTCACTCTGTTGCTCAGGTTGGAGTGCAGCGGTGCAACCATAGCTCACTGCAGTCTTGAATTCCTGGACTCAAGCAATCCTCCTGTCTTGGCCTCCCAAAGTGCTCGGATTACCAGCATGAGCCACTATACCCGGCCTCTGTGCTCCTCTACTAGACCCTGAGCCACATGAGGATGAAGGCCATGCTTTATTTATCAGTATACCCAGTCACCAGGGGTGGCCCAGAGCCTGACACAAGTCTATTCTCAGTGAAAATTTGTTGAATTGAAGGCCTAGACTATGAGTGGACAGACATTTTCTGTAAACGGCTCAGGAGTAAATACTTCAGACTTTCTGGGCCAGATGGTTTCTGTCACAGTCCTATTTTAACTGTAAAAGCAGCCACAGATAACATGTAAACAAAGGAGTGGGGCTATGTTCTGATAAAACTTTTAAAATAGACATTGACATTTGAATTTCATGTAATTTTCACATGTCATGAAAGATTCTTCTTTTGATTTTTTAACCATTTAAAAAAGTGAAAACCATTCTTAGCTTGAGAGCTATTCAAAAACAAGCAGATTTGGCCCATGGGGTATAATTTATTAACCCCGGGTCCAAAGCATCAAAAAGGTGCACTTTCTGTTTCCAGTGGGTGATCAACATAGGCCTTCCATGCACACTTTTTGATCACTTAACAGCCATTGGGGTGTGCAGTGACCCTGAGTGCATACAGACATACACACACACACAATTATCCAACACATGGCCATTGTTCTGGACACCAGGGTGTGAGACGGGCAGACTCCAGGTTGCCATGGTAATTGGGAATATGACTACTTCTAGGTAAGAGAGCAGAAACTGTAGATTGTCAGCAACTTGAGGCTGATTTATCTTTCTACCTCCTCCCCCAACCATCACTCCAGTGCATATTAGACAAGGGTGGGAAACCATAAATTAGTAAAGCTGGCAGAGAG
This sequence comes from Macaca fascicularis, assembly GCF_037993035.2. Classification (NCBI taxonomy): domain Eukaryota; kingdom Metazoa; phylum Chordata; class Mammalia; order Primates; family Cercopithecidae; genus Macaca; species Macaca fascicularis. The sequence goes on along the minus strand of NC_088375.1, from coordinate 118,216,879 downwards.
ATGTGTAGCAAGGAGAGGTAAGTGACAAGAAAAGGATTTCTAATGTTGGCAACGCTCCCTCTGAACTTTTACATTTTTTAGTGTATTTTAGTTTGTCAGGCTCTTTCATACACGTTACCTCATATATTCTTCACAATCCTATAAGGTATAATTCACCTCTGAGGAAACTATAGTCGAGAGAGTTTTGGACATTGGCTTACTTAAGGCATGGTCTTTAAGTAGCAGAGCCAAGACTGAGATCCAGGTATTTTTATCCAAAGTGTCTGTCCATGTATTCAGTAAACAAGTTTTGAATGTACTGAATATCATGCACTGTGAAATAATATGAATAAAATGTAATTTATGTCCTCCGGGTATCACCATCTAGTGCCATGGTTCCTACACCTGTCTTATTGTTGGTTCCCTGCCAGAGATCTTTTTAATGCAGATTCTCAGGCCCAGATGTGATGGACTGCATCTGGATCTGGATCTCTGGTTGGGGCAAACACGTTATCGGGCAAACGCCATAGGCCAAGCACCCTTCCTCACCTCTATCTGCTCTAACCCGGTGGGTCCGTTGGGGAAAGGCTGACTCCAGACCCCAGAAGAAGCTCCTGCAGTCCTGACCTGCAGGGGAGCAATTCTAGAATGGGATTTAGAGTTTGGGCCTGTTAGGGAACCCCAGGTAGTCTCCAGATCCACTTTCAAACATCTGAATCTCTCGTTCCAGAGGCAGAATTCCTGCTGCAAATGTCTCACACTGCGTTTGAATTTGGTATGGTGGCATAGGAAAGTGAGAAAAGCTTGAGATTCCAAGGAAGAAGCCTCAGGTTTATGTAATAGTGAGCACGTTACCTAACCTCTTTGAACTTCCATGTCCTTGTCTGAGGCAGACAATAGTAGCCATGTTTCCCCCCACCCCCCATTGCAAAGGAAGTGGCACAGGAACCTGTGCAGTGCTGTCACACCAGGGAGTCCTGCCGCCCTCCCCATGCAGGTCTGCTTTGGGGTTGGGCAGTCATGGAGTGGCCTGCAGTGTTCGAGGTCGGGTAGACCAAGGTGTTGCCTGTGGATGCTGGATTACCTTCTCAGAAAAACCAGCCAGTCCCAAAGCAAGTGCCCCAACATCTTGTAAGATGAAGATGAGCCTGCATTCTCTTCTGCAGTCAGCGTTGAAAGTGAACTCACTCTGCAGAGGAACACAACGTGAAATTCACATTTGATCATTTAAACTGTCCCAGAGCTCAGTTTTCCAATGTATTTTGTTGGCAAGTGATATCTGGGGGACAGTTTTAAGCTTGCAATCTGTCCTTATTTATGTTTTCTTTGCTGTCCTCCTTTCAGAGTTTTGGTTTGAAACTTACCTGAGGGTAAGTTCCCTAGAGTGTGATCTAAAGTTGCCACCTCTTCTCCTCGCCCAGGAGGGCAGAGGCCCTGTCCACCATCTCTTGTGGGCTCCCTCTTTCCTCCTGAGCTCCACGCACTCCTGTGCGAGAGCACACCCATCTCAGGGGGTCACTTGGCTTTTTCTCCCTGGATAGGGGCTTGTCTCATTTCCATGGTTTCTTAACAGTTAGAAGTGCTTTCTATTTGATACTTGGATTTTCATTCCTTCAAAGAGGCTGTGGAATTATTTATTTTGCTGCTGATGAGTCTTTCTTCTGGTCGAAAAGTATGAAATCCCTCCCTGTTTTGGGATTTACAGCCTGCCTGTTTTAGGTTCACAAAGCTTTTCCATTAAAGGTTTTTCTTCTCTGCCAATATTTATTGCTGGAGTCACTGTTTGCCCAGAAGCTACTGTCTGCTGCATCTTCTGGGAAATGAAATTTATGTCTCCTGGCACTGATGGGGGTGACATCACCAAGTGGCATAAGCCCTGGGTCCAAGCCTCCCAGTGGATGGCAAGCATGGGAGAGGGAGGGAACGGAGTGGGTTACATAAAACAGACACCATCTACCTCTTCCTTTCCTGTCCCTCCCTGCACCATCCCACCCACCACTCATACTGATAGTATCATTATATATTAATAGGATCTGTTAAAATTGACCCCCATCCTTAAAATTAGTACTAAGGGACTGGGGTCAGTAGTGGAGAGGAGGGTAGGACTGAAGTGTCTGTTCAAAGGGCAACAGCTGTGCCTTCCCTTTGTGGCAAGTCACCCTCATATGAGCCACGTGACACGTTTTCATAGCTTGTTGACAGCTGAGCTAACTAAGGCACAGTGATGCAGAATTTTGCTAGTTCATAGCAGAACCAAGTTGGAACCTAGCTCTTCAAATTCAGGTCTCTGCCATGGCATGTGTCCTGAAAAGGTGTGATTGTAGCTGTCAGCCTCAGCCCCTCTCCCACCTGCCTCACATCAAAGTCACCCCCAGGCTTCAACACAAGCTGGCCCACAATAGCGAGACAGAAAATGCCTATGCAGCAGTTTGCTGGATACATTTGGCTTCTACCCACTCTCCTCTCTTCCCCTATTTTGTCAGCTTTCTCCTGGTTCTATTTTTTCCAAGGAGTCTTGGGGCCATCTCTACATCCTCACTTCCCATTTGCTTCTCAATCTACTGCATTCTCTGCTTTTGCTCTCCACACCCCACCTGAATTGACAAACAATCTCCAACTGCCCAGCTCAATGGATAGCCTGGGTTCTAGGGCCAACGTAATGAGTGTGGTGTCCATGTAGTCGCACAGGGCCCTGGACTCAGAAGGGCCCCACATTTGGTTTAATGTTCCACCATTGCTGTCTTGAAATTCTTAGTAATTTTTGAACCAGAGATTTTGCATTCTCATTTTGCACGGGACCTCACAAATTATGCAGTTGATCTTATTTGAGTCTTTAAAAAATGTAACTTCTGTAACAGAAACCCAAGTTTTTTCAGTCAACCTTAGGGACCCCTTAATCTCAGGGAGAGGCCCTTCCTTAGCCTCAGAGGATGAACCTAAGTGATTAAAACAGTGATGGAATCTCAAGACTTCTGATCAGAAATTGATCTAGAGATGATATGATCTAGATCTCATAGAAGAAAGGAAAATAAAAGCTTATTCTGGGTAAACCTTTGCATTTCTATAGAAAATGGACTTGCTCAGTTGGCCTACTCCTTACCCTTTTGCCTCTTCCCACTTTTCTTACTGTGGATGTGGGCACAATATCTGGAGGTGCAGCAGCCATTTCATGACCCGAGGAAGAATCCAACACATTACAAATGGAAAAGAGAAAGCTAGGAGAAGCTGGGTCTCTCATGGCACATCAACAACCATCCAAAGCCCTTAAAGTCATTGTTGTGGATTTTTCTTTTTCATTACAGTTAAAGGTTTTGTAACTTCAGTGACTTCTTGGCAGCATTTAGTACAATGTTGTCCATTCTCTCCTCTTGAAACAGTCTTTCCTTGACACTCATGACACCATCTCAGCTGGGTTTTCTCATCATTTCTTCTCCTATTCCTCCTCCTCAGCTCAGTCTTTGATGGTGCTATCCTGAAAGATTTAGTGATTTATTCTTTTATTCCTCCCTGGGCATCTATTGGGTACCCCTGTGTGTTGGGCTTCACACTAAGTGCAGCAGTTGGAGCCTTGAAGACAGACTCTCCCATGGAGCTTGCACTGTGTCCCCAGTTCACTGCCCCAACCACAGCCCACTCTCCTCCTGAGCAATATCCTTTACTTCCCCAGCTTTAACCACATGTGGGGGTTTCATTCCGGGGCAGCGCTTCACACTGATATACCTTATTCATCAACAGTCAACAAATCCTCCTGGAAAGAAAAGAAAGAAGAGACCGAACTGTCCTTGATGAGTCAGTCATGAAGTCATCTTTACTCCATATTTCCAGCCAATATAGAGAGGACATAAAAGGCCTGGCCACCTTTTATCACTCCTAAGCTCCAATTTTATTTTTCTACACTACTCAGCCATATTAGGGGATTACACACTAGTAAAGTCCCCTCATGGAATCCTGCCATATGTGGGAATTTTCTTTTATTTTCCATAAAAGGTAGTGAAAGATCCCATCGGATTTAATAGTTATGGTACTGTCGGTGCTGCCAGCCCCTTACTCACATGCAAACCATGGCAGAAAAAAAATAAGACAGGCACCAGGAAGGGAATATGTGTCAAATTCCCCCAGAACTCTAGTGAAAGAAGACTGCTACTATTGTTAATAGCATTTGTTTTTTAAAAATGTGCTTCATTTGGGGCTAGTTTAAAAAGAAAGAGTTTAAAATAAAATGGCAACCCACTGATTTATGAGAATTTCACATAAGGGTATAACCCAAATGACAGAAAGCAATTTATCCACAAAAATGATTATAATTTACTTATGATAACAAAACACTGAGAAGCAACTTTACTTGTTGTTATCCATGTAATTCACTACTTTCTTACGTTAAAGGAGAAAGACTATATGACCTTCCTGATTAATGCTTAAAAATCATGTGTTAAATGTCAAAGACTATTCCTAACAAAAGTTTTTAGTAAACCAGGGATAAAAGGAAAGTTCTTAATTTGTTGATGATATTAACAAATGTTAACAAAAAGCCCACAATAAACATTATACTAAACAAAGAAATGTAAGAAGCCTTTCATCAGAGTTTGGAAGAACACTCTACAGTACTTCAGAATTGGGACTATGGTTACATGAGTGAGGAACTCACCTGAGGTACAAAATTTGAGAAAGTGCCCATAAACTCAATAAATAAATAACATTTTAATGCAATATTTTAAAAAATCCAAATTAATGCAAAAAATCCCCAGAAGAACAAAATATACAAATATTAAAGACAGGATCAGTAAAACTGATTTCTCCTTTTGCTTCCAGCTCTGATGTGGCTCTAATACTCATTAAAATCTTTTTCGTCTTGACTACAGAGCCTTCGGTGCCTCCCTAAGTTTTGTGCCCAAGCCAGTGCCTCTCTTGCCTCATCTCAATTCTAGTCCTGTGGTATTTTTCAAGTTTTGGCTGATGTAACATGACAAAAATATGTGACAGCAGGCAAAAATATTGTAGAAGAGGCAAATCTATTATTACTTGTAAGTAAGCTTGCAGTGAGTCAAATCCTGACTTCAGCCATCACTGTGTAACCTTTGGCGTATCGCTTAAACTCTCAGCTGCAAATGGGGATAACAATAGTGACTACCTCATAAAGTGATGGCTGGAATTAAATGAGTTCATGTATGTACAGTGCTTAGAAGCCTGTCAGAAAGTAAGCACACTGTAGTTTTATCTGTTACATTTATCTACCTAGAATATCCAAGAAAAACAATTGAAAAAGTATTAGAACCATTTCAGAAAACATAAAAATTAACAGCCTTTCTACACATGCACAGTGTCGAATTAATAAATATAATGTAGAAAAAGATGCCTACACATAGCAACTAGGATTATTAACAACTGGGGAATACCTTTATCAAGATATGTGCAAGATCTATGTGAAGAAGCTATCGTCTTCCATGGAAGATCATGAAGAAGACCCGAGCAAAAAGAGTGACATGGCAGATTTTTGCATAGAAGTTCTCAATATTGTAAAGAGACAGTGGTTTCCCTAAGTTAGTCTGTATTTAGTATAACCCCCATCAAAATTATGACAGCAGTTTCCAACCAATTTTGGAATCAATCAATTTTGGTTGATTCTAAAATTCATCTATTGTGTGCAAATAATCTCGTGCAAAGATTGTGTCAAGAAAATCTTGTGCTATGAGATCTTAAATATACTACAAATTTATGGTAATTAAAACAGTGTGGTGCTGGCACAGTAACAGGATAACTAAAAAGAAGGCGCAGAAACGTTTATGTATGGAAACTATCATTTAGCCATGGGAATTAGTATATGCTAGAAGTATCATTTCAAGTCACTGGGAAAGGATGAACAAGTCAGTATGTGGCACTGGTACAATTTGCTCTCCTTTCACAAGAAGAGTAAGTGAGATCCTCAGCTCACACCATACCCTGAAATAAATCACCAATCAATCATAGGCTCAAATGTAAAATAAAAATAAGACATGAAAGTACTAGAACATACACGAGAATTTAGTTTTCATTAATGTATGGAACAGTGGCACATGGAAAACATTAACTAAATACATGTTGAGCAATGTAACAAATCTAGATGTAGGAAGGGCCTTTCTCTGCAAAACACCAAATCCTAAAGCCATAAAGTAAAAGATAGACTATGTAATCTTAATGACTTAGAATGAAAGAAATCCATAAATAAATTTTCAACCAACAGCCTGGGAGAGAAAACACTTTTACATTACCTAATATTCAAAAAAACTTATATGCAGTCTTACTGAAAGCACTCCTATAAAGTACTAAGAAAAAGAAAACAATCTAGAGGAAAATAGGCTACTCAGAAAAGAAGAAATGTAAATGTTCAATAAATGTGTGAAAAATATCTTCAACCTCAGTAATCAGAGAAGCGCAAATGAAAAGAAAATATCATTATCAACCTAAGATTGTTAATATTCATTGTAATCGCAGGCAAAGGAAAATGGTATTCTACTGGAGTGTTCTGTGTATTGTTTTATTTTGTTTTGTTTGTATTTATTTGTTTATTTATTTTGAGCTGGATTCTTGCTCTGTTGCCCAAGCTGGAGTGCAGTGGCACGATCTCAGCTCACTGCAACCTCTGCCTCCCGGGTTCAAGCGATTCTCCCACCTCAGCCTCCTAAGCAGCTGGGATTACAGTCATGCGCCACCATGCCGAGGTAATTTTTGTATTTTTAGTAGAGACGTGGTTTCCCCATGTTGGCCAGGCTGGTCTCGAACTCCTGACCTCAGGTGATCTGCCCCACTCAGCCTGCCAAAGTGCTGAATTACAGGCATGAGCCACCGTGCCTGGCCTATTTTTTTATTTTTTGGAATATTTTATTTTTAATTTTTGTGGGTACATAGTAGGCATATATATCCATGGGGTACATGAGATACTTTAATACAGGCATGCAATGCATACTAATCACATCAGGGTAAATGAGGTATCCATCACCTCAAGTATTTATCCTTTGGGATATAAACATTCCAATTATACTCTTTTAGTTATTTTAAAACATGCAATTAAATTATTATTGACTAAAGTCACCATGTTGTGCTAGCAAACACTTGATCTTATTCATTCTTTCTATTTTATTGCACCCATTAACCATCCCCACCTCCCCCTCCACGTTGTTCCACTACCCTTCCCAGCCTCTGGTAACCATCCTTCTATGCTCTATCTCCATGAGTTCAGTTGTTTTAATTTTTAGCTCCCACAGTTAAGTGAGAATGTGCAAAATTTGCCTTTCTGTGCCTGGCCTATTTCACTTAATATAATGATATTCCTTGGCTGTCTTTGCTTTCACCTGCCATTTCCCTCATCCTCTTAACCCTCAGCCCAACATCTGAGAAGGGCCTAGAGTAGGAATTTATGTTTAATACACATTTAATAGGCACCTAACATGTATCAGCGCTAAAAGTACCGTGATGCACACTCTCCTAGCCTTTGTGAAGCTTACAGCTGACTGATGGAGAACAACAATTAAACAAGCAATAACAATCGAGTGTGGTAAGTGCCATCAAGTTCCATTCATGTTGCTGTAAATGACAGGATCTCATTCTTTTTATTGCTGAATAGTACTCCATTGTGTATTTGAACCACATTTTCTCTATCCACACTACTGAGGAACACTTAGGTTGTTTCCCAGTCTTGGCTATTGTGAACAGTGCTGCAGCAAGCATGGAAGTGCAGGTATCTCTTTGGTATATGGATTTCCTTTCTTTGGGGGATATACCTAGTAGTGGGATTGCTGGATTGTATGGTAGCTCTATTTTTAGTTTTTGGAGGAACCTCCAAACTGTTCTCTATAGTGGTTGTACTAATTTACATTTCCTTTTCCCCACATCCTTGCCAGCATTCATTATTGCCTGTTTTTGGATAAAAGCCATTTTAGCTGGGGTGACCTGATAACTCATTATAGTTTTGATTTGCATTTCTCTGAAGATCAGTGAGGTGGAGCACCTTTTTCTATACCTGTTTGCCATTTACATGTCTTCTTTTGAGAAATGTCTATTCAGATATTTTGCCCATTTTTAATCAGATTATTAGATTTTTTCCTATAGAGTTGTTTGAGCTCCTCATGTATTGATTATTAATCCCTTGTCAAATGGGTAATTTACAAATATTTTCTCCCATTCTGTGGATTGTCTCTTCACTTTGTTGATTGTTTCTTTTGCTGTGCAGAAGCTTTTTAACTTGATGTGATCTCATTTGTCCATTTTTGGTTTGGTTGTCTGTACTTTTGAGGTATTACTCAAGAAATTTTTGCCTGCTCCAATGTCCTAGAGAGTTCTCCCAATGTTTTCTTTTAGTAGTTTTATAGTTTGAGATCTTAGATTTAAGTCTTTAATCCATTTTGATTTGATTTTTGTATATGATGAGAGATAGGGGTCTAGTTTCATTCTTCTGCATATGGATATCCAGTTTTCTAGCACCATTTATTGAAGAGACTCCTTTCTCTAATGTATGTTTTTGGCACCTTTGTCAAAAATGAGTTCACTGTAAATGTATGGATTTTTTTCTGAGTTCTGTTCCAATGGTTTGTATGTCTGTTTTTATGCCAGCACCATGCTGTTTCATTACATAGTATAATTTGAAGTCAGGTAATGTGATTCTGCCAGTTTTATTCTTTCTGCTCAGAATAGCTTTGGGTTCCATATACATTTTAGGATTGTTTTTCTCTATTTCTGTGAAGAATGTTATTGGTATTTTGATAGGGATTGCATTGAATCTGTAAATTGCTTTGGGTAGTAAGGATATTTTAACAATACTTATTCTTCCAATCCATGAACATGGAATATTTTTCCATTGTTTTGTGTCCTTTTCAATTTCTCTCATAAATGCTGTATAATTTTCATTATAGAGAACTTTCATTTCTTAAGTTTCCTAGGCATTTATTCTATTTGTAGCTATTGTAAATGGTGTTATTTTTAAATTTCTTTTTCAAATTGTTTGCTGTTGGCATATAGAAATGCTACTTTTTTGTTTGTTGATTTTGTATCCTGCAACTTTACTGAATTTATCAGTTCTAATAGTTTTTTAGTTTAGTCTTTAAGTTTTTCCAAATATAAGATCATATCATCTGCAAACAAGGGTGATTTGACTTCTTCCTTTCTAATTTGAATGCCCTTTATTTCTTTCTCTTATCTTATTGTTCCATGTAGGACATTCTCTACCACAGTGTTGAAGGGTGTTTAAATTGTTATGGCATTGAGGAAAAGGTATGGGGTGAGTCATTTGGCAGTACTGTACCTATCTAAATTCAAAAGTTCTTAACCTTTGACTCTTGCGATTCCACCTACAGGAATTTATCCCATAGAAATTTGACCTAATCGAAATGTGTGTGCACAGACACACAAGTGCATGCAAGGACGTTTACTTAAGTATTGCTTAATTTATTAAAAAGCAGAAATAACTTAAATGATCTTCAATAAGAGAAAAACTTAATAAATGATATTTCTCCTGATCTATTAAGTATGATTCAGTGGTCAAAAAGAATGAAGAAGATATTATGGTACTGACATGTAGAACTCTAAACAATGCATTCAAAGTGAATAAAGGAAATTTCAGAACATTTCATCTATTTTATTCCCTGTTGTGTTCTCAGTGCCCAGAGCAGTCCTGGGCACATGGGATAGCTCAGAAGTATTTATTAAGTGGATATGTATAGTATGACCCCATTTATATGAATGGAATCATAGCAACTATAAAATCTTTCTCTCACATAAATACACTCATTTTAAACCCAGGTTTTGGGGTAGTGTATGAAAAATAACAGCTCTGGGTTCAAATCCTAGTTGTCACTTACCAATTGATGGCTCTGAGCAAGTTACTTATCTTCTTTAAGACTCGTGTTCTTCATTGGTAACTAAGGCTAATAATAATACTTCATACCTTATAAAGATACTGGGAAGATTCAAAGACAACTGTGTTCATCACTCAAGAACACCTGCATCACCCAAAGTATACCTGATACTTTGCAGTTGCTCAGTGAGTGGTTGTTATTTGTACTCTCAATCTCCCTATATTTTCTCTGTACCACATGGGCTGCCTAAGAATCTTTTGGTATGAAGTTAGAGATAACACATTCAGAGTTTTCTGAGATGTAAATGAACTTCACTGTGGCCCTCTGTGGGAGCTTTTGCAGGACAATAACCCATCAATAGAGCCATGGTTATCTTTGCCTTCACCCGTCATTTCCCTCATCCTGTTATCCCTCAGTCCAACATCTGAGAAGGGCCTGTAGTAGGAGTTTATGTGTAGTACACATTTAATAGGCATCTGTCATGTATCAGCACTAAAAGTACAGCGATGTGCACACTCCCAGCCTTTGTGGTGCTTATAACTGGCTGTTGGAGAACAACAATTAAACAAGCAATAACAATAAAGGGTGGTAAGTACCATGACTGGGTGGGGCATGAGGAGTTAGGAAAGCATTGGCGTGGCTTCTGACCTAGCTTAGGAGACCAGAGAAAGTGAGGGCCAATCCCAAGCTTGAAAGCTGATTAGGAGCTAAAGGGGCAGGAAGGAGCTAAGAAGAAGATGAGGGTTTCAATGGGGATAACTAGTTATGAAAAGTCTTATTTGAGAATGTGAGAGAATTACAGTATGGCTGGAGCTCTCAGATGAGAAGTGTGGTTTAGCACCAAATAAAGCTAGGCCAGGCACAGTGGTTCACGCCTGTAATCTCAGCACTTTGGGAAGCCATGGCAGGTGAATTGCTTGACTCCAGGAGTTCAAGACCAGCCTGGGCAACATCGTGAAAACTTTCAAATTTTGTAGCAAAAGCTACAAAAATTAGCTGAGCATGATGGTACAGGTCTGTAGTCCCAGCTACTCGGGAGGCTAAGGTGGGAGGATTCCTTGAGTCCAGGAGGTTGAGGTTGCAGTGAGCAGTGACAGCACCACTGCACTCCAGCATGTGTGACAGAGTGAGACTCTGTCTCAAAAAAAGCCCAAAAGAACAAGAAAGAAAGAAACAAGAAGAAGGAAGAAAGGGAGGAAGGAAGGAAGGAAGGAAGGAAGGAAGGAAGGAAGGAAGGAAGGAAGGAAGGGAGGAAAGAAGGAAGGAAGGAAGGAAGGAAGGAAGGAAAGAAAAAAAGGAAAGGAAGGAAAAGGAAGGAAGGAAGGAAGAAAAAGAAAGAAAGAAAGGAAAGAGAAAGAGAGAAAGAGAAAGAGAAGGAAGAAAGAAAAAGAGAAAGAAGAAAGAAAGGGAAGAAAGAAAGAAAGAAAGAAAAAGAAAGAAAGAAAGAAAGAAAGAAAGAAAGAAAGAAAGAAAAAGAAAAGAAAGAAAGAGAAAGAAAGAAAGAGAGAGAGAAGGAAGAGAAAGAAGGCTAAAAAGTAGGCAGGGGACAGATTGTGAAGAGCTTTGTAAACCATGTTTAGGAGTTTGGAATTATTCCTGAGAGCAACGAGGAGCCTTTGAAGCAGGACAATGCCTGGATTAGGTTACTGTTTCAGAAAGACCATTCTGGCTTTGCTGTAGGGAATGCAAGAAGCTAGAACTGCATTGGGGAAGACCAGTGAGGGGGCTGTTATGGTAGTACAGGGAGAAATGATGGTGGTCTGGATTAGGGTGGTGACAGGGGGATGGTGATGCATTTGTGACAGGGGGATGGTGATGCATTTTAGAAATATTGAATAGATAAAATCAATAGGACTTGATGATTGATTAGATGTGGGAGATGAGAGAGAGGAAAGAACCAAGGATGACATCCAGACTTGTGACTTGTACAACTGGGTTTTTATAGGTTAGTCTTGTATCCAGCCACCTCGATGAATTTTCTTGTAGTTCTAAAGCTTAATTGTACATTTCCTTAGATTTTCCAGGTAGACAATTATGATTGCCAATAAGGATGGTTTAGGTGCTTCTCTTCATTTTTATTGATATAGTATCAGTCAACGTGCAGTCAGGAAAAAAGAAACTGCTCTTGGTATTTCAAGCAGAGAGAGGTAATAGATGAGATTAGGTGCTTACAAACTGGCTGGGAGTGTGGAGTGATGAAAGTCAAGGGAGGCTGCTGCTAGATTTCAGGTTCACCATTGCAGTTGTGGCCTTTCACATCAAGAAGTTGCTGTTGCCATCCAGGTTAGGAAACTGCCACTGATAGTCACAGCTGTCCTACAGCAGTGAACAGGGTAGGTGAGAGGGCTGGCTGCCTTGAGGATTTTATAAATCATTTCTGCCAATGCCCAAGTATCTACAAGCCACTACCAAAGAGAAAAAGAGAGTCACATAGCTTGCTACTGACTCCCTCCCATCTCCAAATTGTAAGCAAGTGCATCTCATTGGCTGGATAATCATAGTAATGTGAAGGTAAAGGAGTGTGGGGCAAGTAGCTTCCAGGTTTCCAGCCCCAGTGATAAAGGGCAGGGATGGTAGAAATAATGGTGGCCAAAACAGGACAACAAAAACCAATATCCAGTGCAGTTTTGCCTTCATTTTCTAGGCCTGTCTTTTGTGTACAAGACACTCAAAACACTTTCAAATGAGTTAAACTCTTCTAGGTTCTTCTCTCATCACTTCTCCCATGTGAACTATGTTCTGGAAGGTGCACAGAATGTCATACAACTTTCCAAATGTATGTTCATGCCTTTGTCCTTGTGGTACCACCTAAAAGTTACCTTTCCTCTACCTGTGAAGACTCTTCCTATTCCTTCAGCACCCATTCAATCCTTGCCCCCTTACCTGCATCAGGCAGGATTGATGGCTATCTTCATTATTTCCACTACACTTGGTTCACAGTTTTATAGCAGTATCCCACTGAATTTTAATTTGGGCCAAAGTGCCCATCTTTTTTTTTTTTTTTTTTTTTTTTTGAGACGGAGTCTAGCTCTGTTGCCCAGGCTGGAGTGCAGTGGCCGGATCTCAGCTCACTGCAAGCCCCGCCTCCCGGGTTCACGCCATTCTCCTGCCTCAGCCTCCCGAGTAGCTGGGAGTACAGGCGCCCACCACCTTGCCCGGCTAATTTTTTTTGTATTTTAGTAGAGACGGGGTTTCACCGTGTTAGCCAGGATGGTCTCGATCTCCTGAACTCGTGATCTGCCCATCTCGGCCTCCCAAAGTGCTGGGATTACAGGCTTGAGCCACCGCGCCCGGCCCAAAGTGCCCATCTTTCTCAGTAGACATAAGCATCCTAAGGTAAGTGACCAAGGTTTATTTTGTGTTTATGTCCCAAGCACCTACTATAGTGCTTGGAATATAATAGGTGCTCACCGAAGATTTCTTGAATGTGTGAAGGACTGTAGTATTACATGGTCACTCAGAGTGAGCACCTGAGATTATATGATGAGCAACTACCTTCAGAAATAGGCAGGCCACTTGTTCCTGAAAAGGAGTTTGACAAGTGATAGAATCATAGGACAAAAATTCATGGCAATGAGTTTCCTATTAATGCTAGCTTCAAGTTCTCAATTCTTACTTTTATTTATGTTGACTTTTTCCTTCCTTTTCTAAGCTTCTACCATCTGTCTTTGCTTCTTCAGCTTGTCATGCTACTTCCCTTTAAAATATAATTTCCATGCAACATTCTAGTTGCCCCCATCATATCAAATTAATGCAAAGGCTACTTAAGCTGCTAGTAAAATATGGGTTATTACATGCCGCCAACAACAACACTGACAGTGATGTTGAAACGGGGACAGATAATATCTTAATAAATTATTATTTATATAGAGCCAGGGAGCTCTAGAGTTTGACGTGTCCTTACAAATCCAATTCCATTCTTTTAGTACCAGTTTAAAATAAATGCTTACCATCAGCTAGTTGCTGTCACTGGGAAGAAGGTAACTTGAAGTATTTACTGATAAATAGCCTTTATTCCCAACTGTGACTTTTCTTCAGTGTCTACATATTATGTCACACGTTCTACTGGCACTGCTGCAATATAGATCAAAGATCTTGTGCATAGGGGTAGGGGAGTGTTAGTATCTCCCTTGTCCCATTTGTTCTGTTACTACTTCACTGGACTGATCTACCCTCATGAACTTGCAATCACCTAAATGGAAGTTTTGAATGTGTCGCCTTTTGCTTGGTGATTTCAATCATGCTGCTATATGTAATCAGGTATGGCACAGTTTGTCAGTTTGATTCTAGGTGTGAGTGGATACAAATCATTACACTGTGCTGTTAACAATCCTTGTCAGATTGCTGTTACCTACTTTTTACAGACACCATGATCAAAGCTAGACTATTTATTGGGGGATGGTGGAAAGAGACTTATTTAATGTAATTTAAAAGCTTTTCCAATAGAAAATGAAATATTACTGAAAATAGTATCTATTTTTTAGCTTTCAGCAACTGATGGTGCTTTGTTTTGGTGTCTGCTGGAAGTCTACTTCCATTATATAGGGAACCTTGTTTGTTAGCTTCTCTAGATTTCTATTCTAAACAATCTGTTAGTGATGATAAACTCTGTACGAGGGTCTATACTGAGCTATTAACTTCCTGTAAGGGGAAAATTGGTGGGTTACCAGAAATACCATTGAAGCAGGGTGGGCTGTGGGTGGAGAGTTGGGTATCTGCCTTAAGAGTTACAAACTATGAAACACTTTTGTACACAACTGATTTTTAAAAAAATAAACACATTTTTAAAGAAAAAAATAAATCAAATTCTTTTGTTTTATATAAAAATGGAGAGTGAGAATTTCCCATGATTCCTTAGTACCGTGAAGAATTGGTTAGTAAGCTCATCTAGTAAGCTCTTCTTCAGGTCAGGAGAGCTTCTGCAATGAATCCTCCGAGACTTCCGATCCTCTAGTACAGTGTTAGGGGCATAATAAGTAATTCATCAGATGTTGTTAAATGGGTTTATGGGTAGCATTTCCCCAAGGTAATCAAGAAACTCTTTGTTTTTCTTAATGGCAGATACTGCATACTGGCTGACTCAGCATCCATTCCTAACTCATTTTCTTTCACCCACCTTGCTTATAAAGCTTACGGAAGTAAAATATTTTCCCAGCCTCCTCTGCACTTGAAGTGACTATGTGACAGTTTTTGCCAGTGAGAGGTAGGCAGCAGCCTGCACGAGCTTTCTGTGAAAGTTTTGCTTTTCTGATAGGAAGGACAAAAAAGACAGGTGTTTTCTTTGCTCCTTTTCCTGTCTGGAGGGTGAATGCGTTGGCTGCACCTACATCAGCCTTCTTGTGCCCATAAGGAAAAGGCCGAGAGAATCACAGAGATGCTGCCCCTGACATTGTAAAGCTGCCAAGCCATCAACATCATCTACCTCCTGACTTCTTATTACGTGAGAAAAAGAAGCCCCTATTTGTTGAAGCCACTGAATTTCTATTACTTGCTCTTAAGTGCTTTTCTAATACGTGCTTTATTCTAGCTGCGGAATCTTTCTAAGGTTATTGCCCAAAACAGGAAGGACAGGTTTATGTTTAGTACATATAACAAATGTGGACATCACTACCATAATATTTATTTTATAAGTTTAGTTTTGTAATGTTTTCCTGTCACCGATAAGTCTATCTATAAGAAAAATAAAAAGATTGCTTCAAAGAATACGTAAAATTTGAAAACAAGAGAGACTAATGACTGTTGAAGTCTTACATCAGCCTCATTATTCAGCATATTTCTTGATTTTGTTTTGGTTGCACAGTATTGAGAAAACCTAATTCATGCATATGAGTAGTTGCAAATAGAAGAGTTTGTATGCCCTGCAATTTCAGGTCAGAAAGTTTGAGAGAGGAGTGTTTGGATGGCTTCCCTTAAAAGTGGACTCAATAATAGCATGTAAGAGCTGTTCTCATTCCTTAGCTGGCCAATGACCAGTATGGATCGAGAGAGTTGATAAACAGGTTATTCACTGAAGCAAATCTTCATTGTTCAAAGGAAAATACAATGTAGTCAATAAGAGCCCAGATCCTGGAGACAAATTTGAGTTTAAATCCTGGGACTACCAATTGCTGGCTGAGTACCTCAGTCCTGGTGTTCTCATCTATTAAATGGGCACATTAATAGTACCTACCTTATAGAATTATTGGGTGGTTTAAATCATTCAATACAGGTAAGGCCTTAGAACAGTTCTGGGCACACAGTAACAACCAACTATTAACAATTATGAGATGTCCAATGATGCCCCCAGCCCCCCATGGCCAGTCTCTGTCAGATGTTTGCTCAAATATCATTCTCAAACTCATGGACTGAGACCTTCCTCCTTTTAATAATAAACCAATTTATTTTGCTTGGAACACTGAATACATATTTTAGAAATAAAGTCTTTGATGACCAACTATATGGAATTAACCCAGAAGGTTCACTTTGCCAAAGTGAGCTTATTTAGCCCTTTAAAAAAAGAAACATTTAAATCGTGCAATAGGTTCTGAAAGTGTGACTAATATGACACTATCTTTCCATCAAAAAACTTGTTTAATTGTTATTTTAATACTGATTATTGCACCATGGTTACACAAGGTGCTAAGCAAAAGTATATTTTACCTGGCGTTGAATTTCACAGGGCCTCTGTATGCTATGTTTGATACTCATGTGTATAATTTTATGTAAATAAGGATGGGGAGGCCTACGTTAAAAAAATAACAATAAGAGGCTGAAGGATCGCTTGAGGCCAGGGGTTCAAAACCAGCCTAGGCAACATAGTGAGACCCTATCTTTACATTTTTTTTTCTTTATAAAATTAGCCAGGCATGGTGGCATGTGCCTGTAGTCCTAGCTACTCAGGAGGCTGAGATGGGAGAATGACATGAGCCTACGAGTTTAAGGCTACAGTGAGTTATGACTGGGCCATTGCAGTACAAAGGACAGCCTGGGTGCCCAAGTGAGACCCTGTCTCTCAAAGAAAAAAGACACTCAAAACAATAACAAAAATAATAATAGGGAAAGGACCAGTACAGAGCTACTATGTTCTGAATCAATGAACATTTACAAAACAATTATGGCAAGAGCTATATACAAAGAAGCATGTAAAACTGAAAGTACAATTTAATATAATAGTTGTCTCCAATATGTAAATATTTGATATGTAAGACATCTAACTGTGAATGGTTTTTTAAAATGAAGAATTTTTAATTGTAAAACAATACTCTAAATAAACTTGAATCAAATATTCATAGGTTCATAGAGCATCCCTACATAACTGCAGAGGTCCATTGGTCAGAGCTTAACAATCATCTAAATAATTATCCCAAAAATCCCTTCTAAAATTTACCATTTGGGGTTAGATAGGTTAACATGTGAAACCTAACTGGAATCTTCCTGTCTTGATCATTTACCTGGTTACACTGGCTCTTCATTCTCTATAAGGTGGGTTTATCTAAAAAGTAGTAAAATAATCCTGGCATGGTGGTATGACCCTGCTACTTGGAAGGCTGTGGTGGGAGGATCACTTGAACCCAGGAGTTCAAAGCTGCAATGAGTTATGATCACACCACTGCACTCCAACCTGGGTGACAGATTGAGACCCCCATATCTTAAAAAAAAAAAAGAAAGAAAGAAAGAAAAAGGAAACAATAGCAAAATTATTTTACTTGAAGTCATTCCACAGAAGGTGATTCCATGGCATGGGCTTATACTCATTAGAAAGTTTCTGCCAACATTTCCATTTGAAATGTCTGAGACAATGAGGGAATTAACTATTTCACATGACATGGTGTTTCAAAGGAGGCAAGTTCCAGGGATGTTTAATTCACCAAGGAGCCAACGTCTTTCTGTGCTTTTGCTTGGCCATCTTCACCACATCAGCTGTCTTCCCTCATGACTGCAAGATGGCTGCCAGAGCTCTGCCTATTATATCCGTGTGCAAATACATTCAGAGGCAGAAAAGAAAACTCTATATTTCTTATAGTTCTTTTGAGAGCTAATAACATTTCCCAGAAGAGTTACCCTCCAATTTCATTGACCAGAATTGAGTTGCATGTTCCTTCTTAAACCATTTCCTAGCGAGGAGAATAAAATTACTGTCATTGGTCAGATTACCAAGATTGATGTGCTAAGACTGAGAATAAGGCCAAATTCTGGAAAGCCCATGGCCCCACTGAGGAATGTGCATGTTGGGAAAAACTGAGGTTCTGGGTGGGAAACCAAGAGTATCTGTTAAAGAGGCTGGAGAAGCATATTCTAACGAGGACCCAAAGTAAAGTTATCTCCTGCCCCTGCCTGCCTACCCCCTCCCCAGGCTGTGCGAGAAGGGGAGGAAGAGACACAGGGAACAGTGAGGACAAGAGAGAGTGAGGTTGTGTCTATGCAGAGCCAAAACATTTCAATACAAGTGAAGAATCAATTGAGCTGAATGTTTTTGCAACCAAATGCCAAATATATTGGTGTAGTTATAAAGGATTAGTTTGGAAGTTACTAAACTTTATCTCACAGTTTAATTTTGGTTTGTTATGGCACTGGTGTATATATAGAGGAGGAGACACCATTTCCTTTTGTCATTTTATAGGTGCTGTTTAATTTCCTGCATGTCATGAAAACCATTTTTTTTCTTTTTTCTTTTTTTTCTCTTTTTGACACAGTTTCGCTCTTGTTGCCCAGGCTGGAGTGTGATGGCACGATCTCGGCTCATCGCAACCTCCGCCTCCCAGGTTCAAGTGATTCTCCTGCCTCAGCCTCCCTAGTAGCTGGGATTACAGGCATGCGCCACCATGCCTGGCTAATTTTTTATTTTTAGTAGAGATGGGGTTTCTCCATGTTGGTCAGGCTGGTCTTGAACTCCCAACCTCAGGTGATCCACCCCCCTCAGCCTCCCAAAGTGCTGGGATTACAGGCGTGAGCCACCGCGACTGGCCACCATGAAATCTTTCATGAATCTGCACAAACTATGGACTTAATCACCAGAAAAGATCACACATGCAGTTGTGCAAATTCTGCATGTAATTTTGGGAGGTTCACAGATACATTGACACCCCCTCATGAGTTTCAAGTAATAACCCTCTGATATCCTTGATTGGTAGACTGAAAAAAATAATGCATGAGGAGATAAAACAGTGAGACTAGGAAATCTGATGGGCACTTGTTAGCTCTGTGGCCTTATTTGAATTTTTAAGGCCTTAGTTTTACCTCTATACAATGGAGTTTATGAGTTATTTTAAGAACTGAGTGAATGATGTGTAAAATTGTTTTAAATTATGTAGCACTTTACAAATGTTGATTTAAAATTTTAATTGCCAATTTATCCAAACTGCATGATGCTTCTTACTTCTCAGTTGAATTTACTTAGTCTTTGAATTTAAAATTGTGCACCCCATGAAGACATGCCTCAGAGTATGTTTTGAGGATTCAAATAGAAGAAGGTTCCTTTCTCCATAAGAAAATATTGTTCTCAAATTCATAGATTGAGCACTGCCTCTTTTTGGAGCAGCTGGTTTGACAAGAGGTACCAATGGAAACATGCCTAACTCACTGACAAGCACTACTCCCAGCAGGTGAAATTAGAGTGTACCGATGTGGTCAGGAGACTGGGGAGGGAGAGAGAATGGAACAGTCTTCTAGACACTCCTGCCCTCTGCCTGACCCACCTGTGCAACTCCCTCCACACCCTCCCATTGGTCCTATTCCAGTCCTTTGACCATGGTCCCCTGTTTGGCTCCACTTTAAGTCCTTCACATCCTTTGAGGCAGGTACACCTGCTCCAACTCTTCTCTTGCTCTTCACCTCATACCCTTCCCCATCTTTACCTGCTCTCAGGGTGAGAGGCTTTTCCTCTCTCGTTTCTCAGATTTTCATAACATTCTTGCCTTTTCATGCCCGATGACCTTGGTAGCCGCCCCTGGGCCACTGAATGGCAAATGCCCATTAGACTTCCCCAAGGATCAACCAACAAAGAGTGACGGTCAAAGAGGACAGGGTGATGGTCATCCTGGGCACTGAGGTCTGGAGTAAGCCGATCTCACTCCTGTCTTACAGAGGATGCAGTCAGTGCATAGAGATCTTCCTGCTTCTCTCAGTACAAGCACACAGCTGACTTGGGGGATTGGGAGATTTCATTGGGAGAAAATCAGATTTTGTTGATTGATGGGGGACATCAGGACTGTATTCACACACCATTAGTAAAACAACAAAAACTTACTAACAATGAGGCAGAAAAGAAAGTCTCCTCAGATGTGGCAAAGCTATAATGATGCTGCTGACAGCAGAGCTGTTCCCTGGGGTTTGGGGCACTTATTTCTCGGAGATGTGCTGGACCCATGCTGCCTACGGGACAACAGTCTACGTGTGGGGGCTCAGCACTGCTGCAAATGGCAGCTTCTCTGCATTCTGTATTTCCACGAGCACAGCACACTCCTCCAGGATTGAAGTCTGCAGGTTGCAAGGGTGTGGGGGAAGTGTCCGGTTCCCAGCTTCTTTCATAGCCATCAGTGCCCAGCCCTGCACATATAAAAATAAGATCCTCCCAATTCAAGCGTTTTTCTCACCTCTTCGATACTCAGGCCCCTGCTGCACGCCCTACAAAAGGTAGAGAAACTCATGCCAAGTGATCCTATGGGTTTCCCAGCCATCCGGAGGTGGCTGATATGAGGAAGAGGTTTTAGGTTAGAGGCAGACCAACCAGACCATGCAAGGCCCAGGGGCGAGGGCAGTTGGTAGGTAGGTTCACTCTTGGCTTCAGTATCAGCTCAGACCTACCTTCCTTCCTTCTTTCCTTCCTTCCTTCCCTCCTTCCTTCCTCCTTTCCTTCTTTCTTTCTTTCCTTTCCTCCCCTTTCTTTCTCTTTCTTCCTTTTTCTTTCTTTCTTTCCTTCCTTCTTTCTTTCTTTCTTTCTTCCTTCCTTCCTTCCTTTCTTTCTTTCTTTCTTTCTTTCTTTCTTTCTTTCTTTCTTTCTTTCTTTCTTTCTTTCTTTCTTTCTTTTTCTTTCTTTTTCTCTCTTTCTTTCTTCCTTCCTTCTTTCTCTTTCTTTTACTTTCTTCTTTCCTTCTTTTATTTCTTCTTTCTTTCTTTTTCTCTTTCTCTCTCTTTCTCCCTTCCTTCCTTCCTCCCTCCCTCCCTCCCTCCTTCCCTTCCTTCCTTCCTTCCTTCCTTCCTTCCTTCCTTCCTTCCTTCCTTCCTTCCTTCCTTCCTTCTTCCCTCCCTCCCTCCCTCCCTCCCTCTCTCTCACTCTCTCTTTCTTTCTCTTTCTTTTTTTGAGACAGGGTCTCACTCCGTCTCCCAGGCTGGAATGCAGTGGCACGATCTCGGCTCACTGCAACCTCCACCTCCTGGGTTCAAGTGATTCTCCCACCTCAGCCTCCCAAGTAGGTGGGACTACAGACCCGTGCCACCACACCTGGGTCGTTTTTGTATATTTTGGTAGATACAGAGTTTCACCATGCTGGCCAGGCTGGTCTTGAGCTCCTGACCTCAAGTGATGCACCCACCTTTGCCCCCAAAGTGCTGGGATTACAGGCATGAGCCACTGCGCCTGGCCTCAGACTGCTGTTTCTGATGAAAATGGCTTGCCTCCTCAGTGAGTCTGCTCAGGGTCCCCTTTGGATTCATAGTGTCTTGTGAAGGGAAGAAGAAAGATCTGCCGCAAGTGGGGCATCCCTTGCTACTTCATCCCATTGCCTCCTGACTTAAGGGATGGTTTTCTGGGAACATGTTGGTTCCCTGGCTTATGGCGACATAAGTGCACAGATTATTATCTTAGCAGCCACGTTCATCTTCAGAATCATTTCATGAGCACCACACAGAGCCCTTGCAGACTCTGCTCTGGGCCCTCACGGAATGTCCCTCTGCTCATCTCTTTCTCCAAGTCTTTTTTTTTTTTCCTAGATTTGGGATGAACTGAAAATGTTCAGCAGTCTCCTGGCCTTAATTTTCGAGGGGACTTCTCATGATCGCTTTGCTTGTGCTTTTCTATACTCATCTGGGGGTTGGGGTTTGGGTTTGGGAGTGGGTTGGCCTTTTGTGGCTGTAGTGAGTTTCCTTTCTTCCATTTCTGCTTCACTTGTGTGTGTTTTGATTTAATGTGCCCAACACAAAAGCATCACTAAAACTTCTACTTTATGATGACCTTACTTAGTTTTCCAGTTATCCTTCTTTACTTGCCCCCCTCAACTATGAGGATATTTTCAGGTTTGTTTAGTTCTTGAGGTATGAGTATGGTTTAGGAGTCACAAAGCCTGTCTGTGTTTAGGACCCTGTGCTGCCTGCTGCTGGCTGTGTGACTCTCAGTTAACTTTTTGGAATATCTGTTCCTTCTGCAAGGTAGTGAGAATAAAAACATCTCTCTTTTCTCTCATGGAGGCATATTTTGAAGGTGAAATGAGGTAATGGATAAATAAAAGCACTACAAACTAGAATAAACATTATGTTATATTTCCATGTAACAAATGTTACTCTGTGCCAGGCATCAGGCAAAATTCTTTATATATTACTTTGTTTCATCCTCATTTGACAATGCAGTAGGAGATGATGTGATTACTATCCAGGTAATATCACATGAGTAACTTGAGCCTTAGAGAGGTTAAGTAATTGGCCTGAAACCACACGGAATGGAAAAGGTGAAAAACCAGGATTCGAACCAAGTCTTTCGGGCTCCAGACTGTGAACTCTTAACCACAGCACCATCCTGACGCCACGCAAACCCAAAGTACCATCATTCAACTAGATGCTGGTGGTTTCTGCATTTTTACACTACAAGAAACCAAGTAACTGGAAACAATAAAATTCATATAATGCTCTGTAAGGGATTATTCATTGTATGGTGGTCTAGAGAGAAATCACTTGTCAAACTTTTGCTTGAGTTTCCAGAATCAAAACTCTTGCCATTAACCAAGGGGGCAGTATGGTGTAGAGATAATTAACATCCTTGTCTACAGTAAGAGAAACCAAACAGTGACTTTAGGCAAGTTGGCCTCTCTGGTCTTCTATCATCCTCATTGTGAAGAGAAGGAGTTTGGACAAGTAAATCATTAAGATCTCTATAGGTCATGACAATAACAATAGTTACCATTAATGAAGTCATTACTAAGAGCCAGGACTTTTTCTAAGTACCTTATGTTCAATCTTATATAATTCCCACAACAGAAGGTAGATGCTAGTGTTATCGTTCTCTTTTTGGAGATGAGAAAACTGAGGCACAAGGTAATTTGCCCAACGTCACATAAAGAGCAGGAACAGAGCTGAGAAACCATACATTTAGCCGCACAATAATCTTTCTTCTCTAACTGATAGGATTTATATTATTAGTTGCCTTGAATGAATGGCAACTAAAAGTAACCACATTTGATTACTTCTTTATTAGCCTGCCTAGTTTTTTCCTTTTGTAGATAGAAAATAGGGTATGTCTTTTAAAACTCTATCATAATGGCTAAGGCATAGTAGTATCTCAATAAATATTTGCTTACTTGATTTTATTATCATTTTTAAATGGTGTGAATAAGACATGGAAACAAACAAAAATAAACCAAGAAGAAGTGGAAAAGAGTGAGACTGGGTAACTAGAGAAACAATCTGACTCATGCCTCCTAATATGAACTTACTAGAGAATAATCCAAAGATGAAATGCAATATGAGCCCATACAGCTCTCATCTACACTGAAACAACAACAACAAAAATTAGCCTGGTTGCAGAAACTCCATTATTGACTTTGGCAGTGCTCTCTCCATCTCTTTGTGCCAATAAAGTTATTAGAATTTAATTGAGAGAGGCAGATACACAAGGAGAGAGGAGATAAAGATGCTGAGCAGTTGAAATCAATGGCTTATGGAGCTGATCCCCTGCCAAAGGCTACAACTCCTGGGAGGAATCCACCACTCTGGCAGTGGCCAGGCACTGCAGAAGCTGCTGGTCAGGTTTCTGGAGGGAACTCCCAGGTAGCTGGGGACTGACAGCTGTGGGAAGACGGAAAAGAGCTCCATTCCCATTACCAAGAACCAGACAGGCCAGCACTCCCCAGGCTTCAGAACAGTGTGGCTTTGCTAGTCTCACCATCCTCCCCAGGCTGTCAAAGGGGAGAGGAGGCAGAGAGGAAGAGTGGGAGAGAACACAGTGTGATTCACAATCTGTGACAGGAAGAAAAAGTGACTTAATAACCCACAGCCAGATTAATGGAATATTCCTTCTCTTCGCTGGCAGAGTTGGTCCTTTGGTGCCATCACCCATAAAACAGACGGCCACCAAAGGAGCCATGGAGCTAATCAACAAATCTGCCCCCAAGTGCGCCAAAACCCATTCCACCAGAACTGCAAATGTTTAGACTGTTTGGACACTGGTTTAATGAGAAAACCACTAGCATGTTCTGGAAGCCATTGTGACTACTTAGCATCTTCTAGCCACTTATACCTTCTCAATCAGCTGCCTCTCCACCCCCTCATACATAGGTCCTGAGTGTCTTCCTTTCATTCTTGTTCTCAATCATCTGCCCACCAACCCTGAAGCATCAAAGCCACCATTTAAAGTTTGCATCTGAACCTTTGAGAATGATTACTCCTTTGTGAATCTGTATGAAGATCCTGGCAAGGATATGGACTTTAGGATTAGTTGAGTTGTGTGTGTATTTGTTTCTCTGTGTGCATATTTTCTACAATAATATTAATAGTAACCAACGTCTGTTGAGCACATGCTATGTGTCACGCACTATTTTAAGCACGTGGAGTGCTTAGGCAATGTGTATAGCCCAGGAGGGACAAACCTAAGAATACTGATATAGGAGGTTCTCCAATAACCCTAACCAAAACTCCACCCACTTGCCCAGAGATTTTAATCAGCATAAGAGCATCCAATCAGATTAATAACTCCATACTCTTAATCATGATGAGGTATCCCAATATCACCAAACACCTGAAGAAAGCTAATATTGTGGATGACAAACAGCAAAACAAGCAACAAACAGCATCGTATGGGAGAATAAGAATATGCAGGGAGAGAAGAATGAAATGCAAGTATAGATTATTTATTTACAGAGATAAGAGAAGATAATATATCCCAGAAAAGAGAACAGGACAAAGCGAAAAAGGAACAGTCAGAGGCCAAAATTGGATTCTTGGAAATTAAAACCATGATAGTAGAAATGGAAAAACTCAGTAGTAAATCTTCCAAAAATTAGAGCAAAAAGTCGAAGAGATAGAAAATTGGAGAGAAAAATAAAACAAAATGAGAAGACTGGTCCAAGAAGTTCAGCATTTAAATAACAGGAGTTCCGAGAGAGAGAAGAAAGAAAACAGAAAGGGGGAAACCGTAAACTGGTTCAACAAAATTTCCCAGAGATAAAAGACAAATATGTTAAGCTTCAAAGAATACATGAAATGCCCAACACAACAAATAAAAACAAATCCACCTCGTTGGAAAATTCCAAAAAAACAAAAAGGTTGTGAGGGGGAAGCAAGTCTATAAGAGTTCAGAACGTGGCGAGTCACATACAAAGGATCAGAAGTTAAAGTGAATTGGAGCTTCTCAACAGCATCAGTGGAAATGGAGGCAATATAGTAAAAGTTCTGAAAGGAAATGCTCTCCAACTTGGAATTTTTTACCTAGCCAAATTATCAAATAAGTGTGAAGATAAAATAACACAAGTTTAAACATGCAAAGTCTCAAAAAATTATTTTCCATACAACCTTTCTCA
Organism: Macaca fascicularis; assembly: GCF_037993035.2. Taxonomy (NCBI): domain Eukaryota; kingdom Metazoa; phylum Chordata; class Mammalia; order Primates; family Cercopithecidae; genus Macaca; species Macaca fascicularis. The sequence continues at coordinate 118,191,375 of NC_088375.1, read as the reverse complement.
ATAAAGCGGAAGATATAACAGAAGCAGAAATTTAACCACAGAGGAGAAGTAAAGGGTATTTGCCAAAAGATAGTGAAAAAAGATCCCAGAATGATAGTGTACACCAACCATAGAGGCCAACAACCCAGACTGGCACCACACCAGTCAAGAAACAAATATGTTGGAGCCTTTCATTTCTGAAGTGCCAGGCGTCACTGTATTGTCTTTTTCCTGATCTTTCATTTTTGTTTTGAGAGACAGGGTCTTGCTCTGTGTTTTGAGAGACAGGGTCTTGCTCTGTTACCCAGGTAGGAGTGCAGTGGTGCTAGTGTATCTCACTATAACCTTGAACTCCTGGGCTCAAGCAATCCTCCTGCCTCAGCCTCCTGAGTAAATGGGACTACAGGTGCACACCACCATATCCGGCTGATTTTTCAAATTTTTTCTAGAGATGGGATCTCAGTATGTTGCCCAAACTGGTCTCGAACTCCTGGCCTCAAGCAATTCTCCCACCTTGGCCTACCAAAATGATGGAATTACAGGAGTGAGCCACAACACCCAGCCTGTATTGTCTTTTAAACCTGTGCACAGAGCACCCAGGTAAGCTTGGCCCTCCTTATTCTTCACCATGTGCCATTCTCTACCCATTGCTTTCTATCTGGGTCAGCTCCTTTCACCCTCACAGAAGAACTCTGCTGTGAGTGGATGTGGGCCAAAATGAACTTAGAAGCAGAATATATAGGGCAGGCCATTTTCTCTGACATTTTTTCCTATAGGAAGGCCATAGAAGCTGGCACACACAAAAATAGTAAAGAGATCTGGAAGGAAAATGAGATGACAACTCTGCTGCAATAACCAATAATATCTGCTGTAGCCTACGATTGGTATGAAACTCTTCAGCATCTGGAAGTGAAGGAACTCGCTTTTAAGTGTTCATATTTTACTCCTACTCCTTCCCAAGTCATGTTAGCTAAGGATGCTCTATGCTTGGATTCCAAGGTCATATTCACACACTCAGTCTCTTCCCCCAGAGGCTGCTACCATTGGTCCAGAGAGGCTCCTGCCCTCAGGTGCTCACTGTGCCAGAACCAGCACTCTAGGGAACCATCTAGGCCTAGCATTGAGCTCAATGAGGTTGGGGCCTTTTCCTGCCAGCCAGCATCATTCTGGAAAACCTATTGAGATTTTACAATCAGAAACATGTCAGGGTCTAGGACTTCAAGGTTCCAAGAGATTCTCTAACTTTAAGCAATTTGAACCACTTTCTCCCTAAGGGTGTTTGGAAGGGTAGGCTTTGTGAGGCCCAAAAAAACTTCGTAACACTTGTTTTTCCCCCCTAGGTAATGGGTACTTCAGATATTTACATTGAGAGATCACCCACATGATTTGAGAACAAAGATCTGCCCTCACATGACCTGCTGCCTCCACTCAGACAGAAAACTTGTTTTCTGCTTGTTTTAAATGGCAGCTTCTTCTGTTAAAGTTTCACATAACTTGGTAGCCCCCTTCCCTTTTACAAACACTTTCAATGACATGTGAGACTTTTCTATTCCGCATTACTGTTCTTTGTGTCCAGGTCTTTTTCTAAACTAAGTTCTTTCAGGGCAGAATCCATGTCTGATGCTCTTCATAACCCCCTACTTTCCCAGAGCCTAGCACAATGTCTGACACAGGGTAGCTGCTCAATATATATATTTTTAGAGTGAAACCATGAGAGAATAATTCAGTTAGTGATGACTCTTAAGACATCCAAGGTGCACACATCATGTGGTTGGGATAAGGCAGATCTGCTAGATCTTAGGAAAAATCAGATCTATAATCCTCTGAATCTGAATGAAAGTGACAGAGCCTTTTAAAACTGATGGCAATCATAAATTATGAAACCATTTTAAAATAAATTTGCTTATTTTATATTCAAAAATTTACCTTAACTCAAACTAGACCAACACGGGGTTATATAACAGAAGTCAGGTACAGGAATGATGTGTTATTTACATAGTGGTTGTTAGCTTATCAGTAGATATTTCTGCAGTGTTGAGGGTTCTTGAAAGTAGTTGTTCTTTTCAGAGTTTTAAGCATTCATCATAGAAATGTATTTTACTGAAAAATATTGTAGAGCTGGAGCACTCACACTGCAAGCATATAAATTGGCACAAATGCTTTGGCAGTGTCTAGTAAAGCTGAACAAAGGTCTACCCTATGCCCTTGTGATAACATTCTTGGGCATCTACCCAACAGAATGAGTGCTATGACTCCAATGTGTACACATACAAGAACATTCATGGAAGCATTATTTATGATAGCCCCGAACTGGGAGAAACCCTAGTATCTATCAATGGATAGAAAAACGAATATATTCACACAATAGAATACTTCATGGCAATAATAAAATAAAAAGAACTCAGCACACAACAGGAGACATTGCTGAGAGAAAGAAACCAGATACAAAAGAACATATACCATGTGATCTCATTTATAAGAAGGCCAAGAGCAGGCAAACCAGACAGTGATAGAGATCAGAACGGTGGCTACTTTGTGGTGGAACACCAGCCTGGTGGAGCCATGAGAGAGCCTTTGAGTGTGCTGGAAATATTCTGTATGTATATTGGACTAGTGGTTTCATGAGTGTATACATATATAAAAATTCATCAAGCTGTATACTTTTTGTGTCTTTTACCTCAAAGGTTGTACCCCGATTGAAAAAAAAAATGGAAACCTGATATATGTATTTTATATATAATAGGTTTTATATAATATTGTAATAGATACATTATATATATTATATATGTAAATTTTTTAAAGAGCACCATGGATTGCAACAAAAATGTTTAAGATAGAGTCCCTGCCCTGGAAGAGATTCAAAATTAATTATAAGAGATAAAATATATGTTTCAACAACTGTAATGAAAAGCAGTGTGTGAAGATGTTAGGCGAGTGGTCCACATGAATGCCCTAGGGTTGCAGGGAGCGTATAGAACAGGGAGGGAAAACAGAGCACTCCACACTGGAGCTGAGCTCTGAGCGTCCCCTGCATTTGTGCCCCATCCATTTTCTCTTTCTCTTCTAAATCTCCTCTACAAACTGTTTGTCCTGTAGAAGTAATTGTGTTCCAGTCTCCCTTCCTGAATATTCCTCCTCAGTGCACTCTTCAAGCTCTCTCCATCCCTTCCCAGTTGAGCTTCTGGATGAAATTGTCTACCTTCTGTTACCACTTCCTTGACCCGCTGTCTTCCGGCTTCTCTCCGCCTCTCCCCAGTGAGTCTTCCTTCACTGACTTCTGCATCATCTGATACTGTGGAATATACTTCCTTTCTTCCAAAGTCATCCTTCCCTTGTTTCCTGATGAGACTCTTTCCTTCTTCCTCTTTGCTTGCCTTTCTTTCTGAGCTCATTTTACCCTGCCTTTGGCATTTTTGGAGCAGCGTGTTCACTTTGAGACCCTGCTCATGTTTTGGGCTCTCCTTTGACAAGTGTCTTAGCCCATTTGGGCTGCTAAAAAAAAAATACTATAGGTGAGGTAATTTATAGAAAACAAATTTATTACCCACAGTTCTATAGGCTGGGATGCTCAAGATGAAGATGCCAGCAGATCTGGTATCTGGTAAGGGCCTGTTCCTCATAGATGGTGGCTTCTATGTGTCCTCATATAGAGGAAGGAGGAAGGGTATACAAGCTCCTTTGGGTCTCTTGAATAAGGACACTAACTTTACTCAAGAGGGCAGAGCCCTCATGACCTAACTGCTCCCCAAAAGCCCCACTTCTTAATACCATCACATTGGGAGGTAGGTCTCAACATATGAATTTGGGAGGACACAGATATTCAGACCATAACAGCAAGTTTTGCCCTATATCTGCTGGTGTTCTTGGGATCTGGGATCTCCACGCCACTATTCTGATCTTGGGTCTGCATGTACACAGCTTGATGGATCTGTGTGTGGCTGCCTCACACAGAAATCAAGTGCAGCATATTAAAAGCCTTAATCAGTATTTTCTGTCACATCCTTCCCTTACCACTCAGTTACTATTCAGTGAATGGTACCTTCATCTATTCAGAAGAACCAGGGAATCATTTCTGATTTCTCCCTCTTATTTCCCTCCTCATTATGCCCCTGGCAACCCAGGCCTATTGGTCCTCCCTTTCAGTAACTCTCAGATCTGCCTCCACATCTTTAAGCTCAGTGTTCTGCTTTTGTCCCCAGTCTTGCCTCATCTAGATATTACGAGTCACTGAACTTATTTTCTTATTTCCAGTCTCATCCTCAGCTAGGCCTTCACATGATGATCTACCGAAAATTAGGATCTGATCATACCTCTTCCCAGCTTCCTTCTAAGATCAAAGCCCAGTTCCTTAGCCCAGACCACAGCCCTCAATGTCTTCTTTGTCTTTTTTTCTTTTCAGACTCATCTCCTTCCCCCTTTCTCTGGGACAGCCTGAACTTCACCCATAGTACATTCTAGTTTCCCCAGTGTTCCTCACTCTTATGTCTGCCTGAAACCCTCTCCTCCCCTTTCACCTCCGTCACAGAACTCCCGGTTGTCCTTTAAGTCCTGACTCCTGCAAGTGAAGATGGACCCTCTGTCCTCCCTGTGCTCATAACACCTACAGTACTGGAGCTATTTGCCTCTTGCCCCCACTGGATAAACTCTCAGAAGACAGCTATGTGTCTTTTTCATCCTTGTATCCCAAGCACATGGCTCAGAGTTGGTGTCCAAACATTTTGTTGCATAAATGAGAAAATGTTCAGTCCTTAGGTACATAGACTTTTTTTTTTTTTTTTGCCTCAAAGATACATTGCTCAGCAACTCCATTTCTAGCACTGTCACTGTTTCTATTTCTGAATCTAATTGCCATTGCATAAACTTGTTCAGGGTAGAAGCTGCAGTAAGTGGAATGGCCCAACAACTCTCTTCCAACACAAATGCTTCGTGCTCTTGTGACATTGCTGCAGTCTTAAAACTGTGTAGACTTTTGGAGTTTTAAGCAGAAACAAAAAAAAATCACTGTTCAGCATGCTGCCTGGGAGATTACCCCCTGCCGAAAAGCCCTTTTCTCCAGGATCCTTTCCTCCTCCTCCCCCAAATTCAGATGAACAACGTTGGAAAATCACAAATCTAAGAAATCCACAAGGACAATCCCATGGGCACATGAATTGCTGCATGGGCCGGAACCCCAAGCCCCAAGAGTACAGTGTTCTCTTTCTATAGGCCCCACAGGATGCTGGGCTGCCTTCCTAATAGCAAGTTCAGAGGGACGAGGGCACCCCACACAGAGGTCGGCACCAGGAATTTACCTGAAACTTCTTTTGACATGCTTTCTGTGCTCACACTCAACTCCCTCTTGGATAGTGAGTTTTGTGAGTTTAATACTTGTTGGCAACAAAAAAGCATTTCTTTTCATTTTACCTAAAAGTCCTTTTGCTCAAATGTCACTGACCCCTTCCTAAACCTATAACACTGGGATTGTGTGAACCAGGACTTGTTTTTCCAGCCCTGTGTGCTATTGGGGACTTTATGGGCATCTAAAGCAGCCCATCTTAGCCTTCAGCTTTCCAGACTGAAGTAAATATATTGCATCTGAAAGAAGGCCCTGAACATAATAAATATTGAATGATTATGGAGCTGAATCATGATAAGAGCTGCCTTTAAAAGGGAATTTAAATTCCTGCCATGAGTCCAAGATGTGAGAATTAACTAATAAATCATTGCAAGTACAGTGTTGAGGTGAAACAAATGAGTGTGCTCAGGTCCCCCTCAGTACAGGCGCATGTGTTCGTGTGTCCCCGTATTTTCTCCATCTGTTCCTGTTTCCAAGTGAGAAATATGCCCACCACGTGGCCACCAGCTTGCCTTTGTGAGATGGCTGGATGCTTTGCTGAACCTTTCTGTGGACAGTACACATGTATAGGGTTGGTTGCTCTTCTATTAGGAGGAGGGAGGGGAGGGGGAAGATAGGAGAGGGAAAGAGGGAACCTAATGTGTTCCCAGCTCTTATTTTATGCCAGACACTGCTCTAGGTGCTTTAAGTGGATCATGTCCTTTGGCCTCCACAGCAGCCCTGTGAAGGAGGTGGGGACCCCTATTATACACATGAGGAAACTGAGGCTTAGTAAAGCTGGGTGACTTGCCCAGGATACTAGGATTAGAAGTTTGGACTTTCAAGTCAGGTCTGTTGGAGCCAGAAGTCATGCTTTGTTAATGACACCATCCGAGGTCCCTTACCCCGTGTGACCTCCCACCACCATAGAGGCATGACTTTCTGCCCCTGTCCAGGATGATAGGATTGTTCCCCTCACTGCCTTTGTCATTCCCCTCAGACACTTAAGCCAAGAGCCCACCCAGACTCATAAAGTGCTACATGAGCTGGCCCAGTGCCCCTCCTTTCCTTTTCCTTCCCTTATCTACCTGCGGAAGCACACGGGCAAGATGGCAGCAGTGACTCACCCCTAGAAGAATAAAACCTTGAGTGGGCACAGCCTGAGTGGTGTGGCTGGACACTCTAACAGTGGAAGGATGTCCCTGAGCTTTTGAAGGCCGTTACCATTCACTGCTATAAAGCAAAGGTGGAGAGAGGATAGCAGCCACAGCAGTGGGGTGGGGCGCAGGCTGAAGGAGAGCAGGGGTGGAGCTACAGCATTTTCCAGGGTGAAAAGGAGGAATGAAGGGGACTGGAGACAGTTCTGTGGCTATCATTTGAGCTCTTTGTAATCTGAGGTAAATCCCATGTTTTTTATTCACACCTGTTTTTATTTAGCCTTCAAACCTGGCCTTTGCATATGATGAATTTTCTCCACATCCTAGGCCAGACATGCAAAGGCCCCAAGCTCCTAAATGGTGAAAACCATGAAATGTTTGAGGAAGCCTGCACAAGTGCAGACTTTGTAAGTCATCTGCCTTCTGTCCCAGGTGTGTTCTTGCTTCTGTTAAGTAACAGATGAGATTTGTCACTCTGCTTCCTCTTCTTCCTCCCCAAGTTTCTCCCCATTCCAGGGCCTGGCCATTGGCCATGAGGGCAGACAGGGACAAGTGGGTAATGCCTAGGTGCTGGGGACTCACCAAGACAGACTGCCATTCAGACGGCTCTGCAGCTTGTGTTCCTGTGCCACATTTTAGGAGCTACAATCCCACCTCTTTGGGTGGTGTGTCAGAAGTACAGCCAGATTCTAAGATGGGGCAAGGACTATTCATAATAGCAAAGATGTGGAACCAACCCAAATACCCATTAATGGTAGACTGGATAAAGAAAATGTGGTACATATACACCATGGAATACTATGCAGCCACAAAAAGGAATGAGATCATGTCCTTTGCAGAGACATGGATGAAGCTGGAAGCCAGCATCCTCAGCAAAGAAACACAGAAACAACAAAGGAACAGAAAACCAAATACTGCACGTTCTCACTCATAAGTGGGAGTTGAACAATGAAAACATATGGACACACGGAGGGGAACAACACACAATGGGGCCTGTTGAGTGGGGGACATCAAGACAAACAGCTAATGCATGTGGGGCTTAAAACCTAGGTGATGGGCTCATAGGTGCAGCAAACCACTGTGGCACATGTATACCTATGTAACAAACCTGCATGTTCTGCACATGTATCCCAGAACTTAAAATTTAAAAAAAAAAAAAAAAAAAAAGATGGGGCAAGGGAGCCTCGGGGTGGGCAGACCAGAGGCTGAGGCCTGGGGCTTTGACTGGGAGGGCAAGATGGGGCAAGGGAGCCTCGGGGTGGGCAGACCAGAGGCTGAGGCCTGGGGCTTTGACTGGGAGGGCAGCAAACATCTCCAAGAGCACCACCTTCCAGGTGTCTTGCTGTTTGACCACTACTATCTACTGAATTGGGTTCCCCCCAAACCACATGTTGAAGCCTTAACTCCTCCAGTGTACTTGGAAATGGGGGTTGGGAGGAGGTAATTAAGGTTAAATGAGGTTATAAGGGTGGAGCCCTGATCCAATAGGATTAGTGTCCTCATAAGAAGAGAAACCTAGAGCTTGCTTCCTCTCTTTCTGCCATGAGAGGACACAGAGAGAAGGTGGCCCTCTGCAAGCCAGGAAGAGAGTCCTCACCAGGAACCAAATTGGCCTGCACCTTGATCTTGGGCTTTGCAAGCTGTAGAACTGTGAGAACTACATTTCTGTTCTCTAAGCCACCCAGTCCATGGTATTTCATATTGGCAGCCTGAGCAGATTCATACAAACACTAGGTGTCAATTGCTAACTGATCAAACTCATCAGTTTCCTTATGCTTCTGAATGAATTTTCACCTAGGCTAAGCAACCATCATGCCACAATTTCACCTTATAAAAATGATCATAAATGTGACATTCATGAAGAATCTGTGCAGGGAAAGGATTCCTCTTTCTTGCCACTCCCTGGCCATGCCTGTGGGGAAGCCTGGAAGCCCAGTTCAGTTCCGTTCTATAGCAATTTTACAGAATCCAGTTCTAAGCCTCACTGCTTTGAGGGGAAAGAAGTGCTTTGGGAAACTGACATTCCAACCATGGCAGCAACATTCCTGGGAACTGGCCCTGGCCCCACCTTACCCCAGCCAGTCATTCAGGACAGTATTGGTGTCAAGATTAGGGTCCTGGCAGTGTCCACCAGACAGCCCGACACACAGGCCACATTTTGTGCCCTTTTCTGCAAAAATCTTACAAAGAATTCAGTTTTGACATGAAGTCTTAAGGAAAATGCAGTTTTACTCAGGCTTTAAGGAACAATGTTTGAAAAATCTGGCTTTGCAAACTAAGCGTGATTTAGAAAAAGACTTACAACAGAAATCCTTTAACTAGACGTTGCTTGTTTCCTACCAAAAATATGAGGTTTTAAAAAATTGTTTACTTGAATTCTTCAAACATATTTGTACTCTGTGAAATAAAGGTGCATGTGGATATGAAACAAACATTGGAATTGACTTCATGAGAATAAGCATGCCTTAGGCCTCAGGAATGGCTATCTAGCCATTCCTATCTAGGGCCCATTGCAGCTAACCAGAGAGAAGGGGGGAGAGGGGGATGGGAATGGGGTGTGTGCAAGGAAGCTTAATGTATGCTGTTTTATGGTTCTAGCAAAGTAACCCCTTGACATCATTTAAACCTATTATGTCTCTAATTTTCAGCAGCAACCATAAGCATTTCTGACCCAGTCTTGTATGTAAGAGGAGGCTCCGTTCCACCTGTCTAGGCCTTGCCTCTGCCTCTGCCTCTGCTGTAGGCCACCGATTTATTAAAATGTGATCCTGATGCTGCACTCACATAGTTCCCATAGCCCAGAATGCACCAGAGGACCCACAAAGATATATTTTATTCACCTTCTCATCACACAAATGCAGTTGTAGAGCTACTTCTCTCTGCCTCCATGAGAGTGCGGTGTGAACCAGCACTCAAACTCCCCATTTTTTTTATTGGATCCCAGACACAAATAAGAATAAAGCATGCTTACATGCCCAGGACATTTCTAAGCTCCAGTGCCCACAAAATTTCCTAGTACTGAGAATGCAAGTCTGTCATTATGGTATTTGCAGAACTAAAGACTGTATTTAAGGCTTCAAAATGATGCTTATTATACCCCTTTCCTGGACTATCATGCCCAAAGCACTACATGCATAGTCTTTCTCAAGGAAATTTGCCAGGGAAGGCAGAATGGATCTCGTCACATAGGAATTGTTTTGGGTTGGTGACAAGCTGCAGAGTCTGGGGGAGAAGGAAGTTCTCCCGAGGACTGCCCTAGGGAAGGAGAATCTACACAGGGTTGTGTACTACACAGCCAACGGGCTGCCAGTCTCAGAAACTGTGATGGGAAGGAGACCTCCTTGGAGCTGAACACTGTGGCAGCCCTATGTCACCTATGGGAAGTGGGCAACTATGGAAGACATTGAATCCTGAATTAAGAGTATGATAGGGGAAACTGGTGCCTCGGTGGATGAATGAGGATTCTGAGCTCTTCGGGGTAGAATAACGAGGGAAACAAGCAGATACCCAAACCCACCACATAGAACTCCAAAAGAAATCATGTTGGGAATGGAAGGCACAGAGGCATTTTCACTCTGGCAAAGTTCCGATTTTCTAAAAACACTTTCAAATCCATTTCCATTACTCAATGGTCCTGTCACTTTTAATTTCTTCTTTTTTTCCAAACCCATAATGCAATTAGAGAGATGGCATCCCACATCATTAATATCACTATGATGCATTACCACATTTTTTTTAAAAAGGCATAGTATTTTCTCTTGATTATAAGAGCAAAACCTGCTCTTTGCCTGTGGCAAAGAAAGGAATTCATATGCACAAAGGCATGTTCCAGGAAGATTGATCTGGAAGTGATATAGAAACGAATTGGGGAGGCCAGGTGTGGTGGCTCACACCTGTAATCCCAGCACTTTGGGAGGCTGAGGCAGGCGGATTGCCGGAGGTCGGGAGTTCAAGACCAACCTGGCCAATATTGCAAAACTCTGTCTCTAGTAAAAATACAAAAAATTAGCTGGGCATGGTGGTGGTGCCTGTAACCCCAACTACTCGGGAGACTGAGGCAGTCTTGCTTGAACCTGGGAGGCAGAGGTTGCACCACTGCACTCTAGCCTGGGCGTGACACAACAAGACTCCATCTCAAAAAAAAAAGACTAGGGGAAAAATAGCCACACTTGAGGAAAGGAGACTGCTCGTTCCTTCATTCAGTCAGTCATTCAGCAAACATTTACTGGGCACTTGCTACGTGTCAGTCCAGGTGGTAAGTGTCAGGTATCTAGAGATGATACCTGGTATTACATCAACAAGCAGATGCCAAAACAGGATTTGATGTGCAAGAAGTACATTGGAGGGAATGCTTATGAAAGATAAAGGAGGGAAGCAGGAGCAGGTGGGAGAGTCTTCAGACTGTGATGCAAGACTGGCAGCTGTGGAAGTGGGGAAGGAAGGAAGAGCATGAGCCCAGTGCACTCTGGAGAACGTCTCAGCTGGGTCAACAGAGAGCCTCCAGAACAAAGGCCGTCTGCTAGAGGAGCCCCATATGGAACAAAAATGGGCCAGACTTAGTACTCTTTAGGGTGCATTGGCTGAGAGTAGAGTGGGAGAAATGTGAATACCATGGTGTATCCAAAAGGTGGCAGCTGGAGGCTGTCAGTCAACTACATTTCCTGCCGCAGCTTCTTTTGAAAGACATCTGAGTGGAGTACTTCGATGACTGACACAGCCTTCCAGGAGCTCTCGATGTAGACATATAACATGATGTCACAGCTACATTCCAAGCCTGAAGACTAGCCCTTTGAGGTTAGATATTTATTCCCTGTTCAATCAGCCCAGCCTGGGTTGGCAGGCAGTGTCCATGCCTGGCTGTGATAAGGGGATAGGTGCTACTCACATGCCCAGGACAGAAGGGAGATGGGTAATATAACACAATTATGTATAAGATACAGTGGAGGAGAGTTAACCAACTGCTTAGAAAAGCGTAGTCAGAGAAGAGTTCCAGGTTAAAGGGATGTGGCAGTTGAGTTTTAAAACATGATTGGAATGTGTCATATACACAGGAGGATATACAATAGAATTTGTTTCATTGGAATCCTGGATTCATATCCCAGCTCTGTCACTTATCAGCTGTGTGACCTTGAATACGCCTCTTAACCTCTTTCAAGTCCCAGTTTCTTCATCTGTAAAATGGAAATCATGATAGCACCTATTTTATAGAATAGTTATGAAGATGCATGTAAATTCATCAGCAAGTGCCTGACCTATGGTATGTGATCAAAAAATAGTAACAGTATTCTTGTCATTGCTATTTTTAACATCCCCAACAGTGAAAATACCTGTACAAAGGTGTGCTAGGACAGAGGGCAGCCAGTCCAGCCAGCTGCTGGTGGTTCTCTATGGCTGGATCTCACAGATTAAGGGAAGGCATCATAGAATACAAGACTGGGGAAATAGTCCGGGTCTGAGAAAAAGCCTTGTGTGCTACATAAAATAGTTCAGACGTCCCTCTAGGCTCTGAGAGGCTGTTAAAGGATGTTACTTAGGGAAGGAGATGATCAGATTTGCATTTAAAAAAATTTCCCTCCTAAAGATTCTTGAATCCACAAAGATACTAAAAAAGACACAGGAAGAGTGAACAATTGTCAGGATCTGCAAGTGTGAAAAGAAAGTCAACTTGGACTGAAAAAGTAAAAAGGAATCCAGTTAATCATGCTGGAGAGACAGATACAGATAAAAATCAGCCCCAAAGTTAACAGGGGACCTTGTATTACCTGAGGTCATGCAGTGGCTGTAAAATGAGTGACTACTACTTTTCTTTCCCACAACACCCCCAGGGTCCCTTTGTTAAATCCTTCTATTACTGAGATTACTCAATTGCTAAGCTGCCCTGGCCTCAGGATAGCACTGAATTCTCCCCACTTTCCCTCTCCCAGCTCTGGAAAGACAACAGTATAGAGTTGATCCCCATTCCCCTGCGATCCGCTCCAAGTCCTTCAGCAGGAACACAAACTTTATGAAGGATGCTGCCCTCCCGCTCTTGTCCAGCAGCCTCCGCAGGTCCTCTGGAATGTCCTCCCTTGCCGTATGTGTGTCAGGCTACGGATTTATCCTTGGTGGTCTCTGGGCCATTTGGATGGGTTTTTTCTTTTTTTAAAAAAAATAATTTTTTAATTTTTTTAAATTTTTTTCTTTTTGTAGATGGGTCTTGCTGTGTTGCACAGGCTGAACTTAAACTCCTGAGCTCAAGTGATCCTCCCACCTCAGCCTCCTGAATAGCTGGGTATGATATGGTTTTGATAATACGCACACTGCAAAAGCAGAAGTATTGCTGATAACAATGTGCTAATCAGCAGTGTCACTGGAAACCACTGAGCTAATGTTTACAATACAGTACAAGAGGAACAACTCTAATCAGAAATCTGGATGGGAGGTGTGGTGCGGTGGTTCACACCTCTAATCTCAGCATTTTTAAAGTCCAAGGCAGGCGGATCACCTGAGGTCAGGAGTTTGAGATCCACCTGGCCAACATGGTGAAACCCCGTCTCTACCAAAATTACAAAAAGTAGCTGAGCATGGTGGTGTGCACCTGTAATCCCAGCTGCTTGGGAGTCTGAGGCAGGAGAATCGTTTGGACCCAGGAGGCAGAGGTGAGCCCAGATGGTACCACTGCACTCCAGCTGGGCAACAGAGTGAGGGAAAATAAAAGACAGAAAGAAAGAAGGAAAGAAAGAAAAAGAAGAAAGAAGAAAGAAAAGAGAAAAGAAAGAAAGAGAGAGAGAGAAAGAAAGAAAGAAAGAAAGAAAGAAAGAAAGAAAGAAAGAAAGAAAGAAAGAAAGAAAGAAAGAAAAGAAAGAAAGGGAGGAAGGGAGGGAAGGGGGGAAGGAAGGAAGGAAGGAAGGAAGGAAGGAAGGAAGGAAGGAAGGAAGGAAGGAAGGAAGGAAGGAAGGAAGGAAGGAAGGCAGGCCAGCCAGATGTGAACAGGCCTAGCCATACTTTCTGAGAATGTGTCAGCCCATACCTGGAGAATTACTTTCTCTTCTGGGACTACATCTAAAAAGAAACACAGGCAAATAGAACCACATTCCAGGGAGGATGCTTAGGGTGCTGAAATCACTCAAAAATAAATCATATGAGGAATGCTTGTAGGAACTGGGGGTATTTCGTTCTTGAAGGGAAAATGCAAGAAAATCATCCTCTGTAAACAAGACATAATATTTAAAGGGCATTAAACTTGCCCATTAAGGCCTGGACAGATGGAATAGAACCAATGAGTAAAGCTATAGGCAGATTCAAGCTCGACAGAAGGAGAATTTCACTAACAGTCAGAGGGGACCACACATCGACTGGATTGCCTGAGGAGGCTCCTTGTCACAGGAGCTACGTAGAAAGAGACTGGATGATGCCTTGGCCAGGCTGTAGTACAAGGAACCGAAGCCTTATGGGAACTTTGGGCTAGGTGACTTTTAAGGCCCTCCCTTCTCAATGTCTCTGTCCTGAAAGCAGAGGCCTTCACTGGGCAGAACAAGCCCCCTAACGCCAGCAATGCCTATAGCTCCCATCTCAAGCAGGTGGGAGGTGGGGCTACCACAGCCCTCCAGCAAGAAACAGTCCTTCCTCAGAAGGAACTGTGACACCGAGTGACTCCAGTCACCTGGCTATGGCTACCTGGATCAAAGAGCCTGGTGGGTTTGGAAGCAGAAACTGAAGAGAAAAGGAATTAAAAAAAAAAAAATCCAGAGTAGGTGGGTAAGCAGGGCCATGAAGATAGCAGGAGCCCTGATGGGGCAGAAGCTGTAGGGCAGTATAAAGCTACAGGCATTCCCAGAAGCAATGCCGGGGAGGAGGGTCAAAGGGGAGGATGATTTAAAGGGAGGAGGGGAGGAGGGTTGGAAGGGAGGAAGGGAGGAGGGAAGGAAGAGAGGAGGGGAGGAGGGGAAAAAAAAGAGGAGGGGAAGTGGAGCTGGGGAGAGGAGAGAGTCTCCACAATGATGCAAAATGGAAGAGCCTCTGGGGTCAAGATAATGGAGAGAAAAAATAGGCTACTATTGTCCTGGGTCCCTGTGGTTCGGGCTCCTGTCCCCTTTTCTGGCCCTGTGAAGCCAAGGTTCCCTGGGTTCCCCTGAGAGTCCAGTTGTTTTTATAGCCAAGCACACCCATGGAATAAGCCCCTTACCTGAAGCAACATGAGTAAGACCTTGTTTTTTGAAATTCAAAGCATTTAAGAGAAGGCCAGAGGAGGAAAGCGGTGACCATTTGGACCTTGAAAAGAGTGGATGCAGCAGTGTATCTGGTAACCACCAGCACCAAAACCGGTGAAAGCAAAGCCCTTCATCAGTGAGAGGCTCAACTCTCCTCAGGCTCATCCCTGCATCCTGCCCTCTGGAAGCCCACAGCTTCTCTCCCATCAAAATAACAAAGAACCCTGGAAGCAGAAAACAGTGCCCTGGTGAGTGAGGACTCCCCAGGTAGACAGAATACTAGTTGTTTCAGCCAGAAGGAGTTTCACCACAGAGGAGAATGCGGCTTCCCTCTTTGAAAGTGAGGGGTATCGGAGGTGAAAGAACAGCCTCCAAATCCTCCAATCCATCATGTTCCATTCTCCAAATGCAGACAGCAAGAGCCAGATGCCCAGGAAGCCTGAGGCTGCAGAAGGACCCTGGGGCATCTCTAACCAGGGCCCTTCCCCTTGGCCAAACGTTCTCTGTCTGTGAGATGAAGGCAGTGTCCCTTGGAGCGGCATGAGTTTTCATGAGAGTATTATTGATGAAGTCTTTTTTGACCCCTACTCTTTAAGGAGGATCCCTCCCTCTCTTGTTACTGCAGTGTAATACCGGACTCACCCTCAGCGCGTGAGTCCTAGTACCGGTGGTCGCATCTGTTCTGACCGCACATTGCCCAGACTGTTACAAGGATTACTTTTGAATATCATTATATGTTTAACAGGTCATTTTCCTTGAGGGTCAGGGGTCTCTTCTTTTTTACGTATCCTCAATATTCAGCTCAGTGTCTGGCATAGCATGGAGCTCAATGAATGTCTGATAAATAAATGACTTTCAGAGAAAATAACCAAAGTTAAATTCTACA
This sequence comes from Macaca fascicularis, assembly GCF_037993035.2. Classification (NCBI taxonomy): domain Eukaryota; kingdom Metazoa; phylum Chordata; class Mammalia; order Primates; family Cercopithecidae; genus Macaca; species Macaca fascicularis. Next base: position 118,175,850 of record NC_088375.1, on the reverse strand, counting down.
AATTGTTCAGCTGGGCTCTATATTCATCCCAAATGTCTGATTTCTAGACCCCATGCCCAACCATGGTGCATCCAGTTTAAAACATAGTACATATTTGTACATTTAGGTTTTAATGTACTGAGTTTCTCAGCTGTTGTCAACTTCTTCGTCAAGCTCCAGGCCCCTGGAGACACAAAGCACGTCACCAAGCTCTCTTATTAAGGCTTCAACGGATATAGTTGGCAGATGAGTTCCCATGCTCTGAGTTTTGCTAGGATATGCATTATTAAAAATGCAGAAAGTAAGACCACCACTAAATCATGACCTACTCAACAGATTTAAAAAGAAAAAAATTTTTTTTTGACTCTTGAACTCCTAGGCTCAAGTGATCTGTCTGGCTCAGCTGGGATTACAGGCATGAGCCACCATGACCAGCCAAGATATGGAAAATGTTGACACTAAGGCATGATCTGTAAGGAAGATGATTCTAAAAGCCTGTATTTTGTATTTGTGACACGAGTTAAGTCTTGTTCCACCACTTACTGTTAGTGTCACCATGGACCAGTTTCTTAAATTCTCTAAGCCTCAGTTTCTTCATCTGTAAAATAGGACACTTAACATATACCAGAATAAACTCTGAATAAGTTAGCTCCTATTTATTTATAAGCTAATAGAATCAAAGAGGTTTTAAACGTCACTAAGTTTTGGACTGAGTTTTTCAGAGCCCAGTCAAAGGTGCTCTGTAGGGAGTAGGAGTAAAGGTAGGAGATCAAGCAGACACACCCCTGCTTACCCAGAATCACTCTGCATTCATCAGGTTGATGGAGCTTTTACGTAGATTTTAGGGAAAAGGAAAAGGAAGAGTTAGTCCAAGCTGCAAAAACTGGTGCCAGAATCTCCTCTTCAACATCCTGGCCAAATGGTCGTCCAGTCTTTTCTTGAACACTCAAATTCTCTCAGTGAGGCCCCAAATTAATTTGCTTAGCAATTTTCCTATTCTTTAGAATATGAGAAGCTCAAACAAATAGCTAACCAAGTTTTATTGCCTTGAGGAAATCCTGCCAGACCTACTTTAATGAAAAGAGCATTGTTCAAAATTAATTGAAGTCCAATACTCCTACAATAGTGCTACAATAGTTACCAAAAACAGTTGTCCTCCATAGGTTATAAATGTCTCCCAGCAATCTTGGCCATGCTGTTAATTTGCTTAGCAAATCCGTTTAGTTATGTTGAGCATAAAGAGAGTTTTCAGCCTAGACCCTTGTGCAAATGTCCACAAATTCTGAACCAATTGAGTTAGTGTTGCTATAATGATGTTTTCTACTCTATAGCACCAGATTTTCAAACCATTTTCATATCTAATGTCTTACTTTAGTCAGTTCCTCAAAGTTGAAATGAGATGAGATCAAATCAAACCAAATTCTATAGGTCAGCACATTCTGAAAACGCAAGGCTCTGTAAGTGATTGTTGCTAATAAGTTATCAGACCCCAGGTTCCCGGCTCTGACTCACAGCCTGGCCTGTCTTCTGAGGCCGTGTCGCCTCTTCACTCCAAAGGGCTAGAGGATGCCTCGAATATCTTCCAAGACCAAGGAGGGCACTGAGGCTTGGTGACTGGCAGATGCTGGTGCAGATGGGTGCAGAAGTGAGCAGATGCACCGTGTGGAGTGTTGCCAGGAATGGGTAGCTGAAGAGCCTCTCATGCACACCTGGACGCTTGCCCTTTGGTTTGTGGTTGTCACTGCTCTTTGCTCAGCTTGTTGTTGCCACTCCATTTCCATTTCGGAATCATATCTATCTTTTAAGCCAGGCCAAGCAGTTCACATGCCACCTGCTTCAGGAGCCTACTCTGGTCATCTCAAGGTCAAGTCATCCCTCCCTCTCTGCACATTTTGTCCCACTCCCCTGACCCTGCCTCCAAACTGCCTGTGCTGTGGCTATGGAACAAGGCATTTCTTGCCCATTTGTTTACAAGCAACTTGAGAGCACACACTGTGTTAGATGGAGCTGATTGTGGAAGACACAGCTATTGTCCCAAGTACCCAGGCCCACTTCTTCCTTCCAGTGAGTTTTGGCCAAGCATATGGCTGCCCAGCTAGAGCTACATTTCTCAGATTCCTCTGCAGCTAGGCATGGCCCTGTGAGGCTTTTGTCAATTGGATGAGAGCAGAAGTGAGGTGAACCTCCACTTCGAATTTTTAACAATGAAGTACCTTGTCCCGTTTGCCCTTTCCCCTTCCCATGGCCTGGAAAGCAGATGAAGCAGATAAGAACCAGACCCTGGGGATGGCAGAGCCACAAGACAGGAGACACCTGGGTCCCCAGCAAAGCTCCCTGCTACCCCAAACACTTATGTGAGAAATAAACTACGATATTCCTTAAACTATTTTTTAGCATCTTTTTGTAAAAACTGCTTTGCCTAAGCACTCATCAGCGCACAGGTGCTCAATTCAATTTTTTTGTGTTAACAAATAGATGCTTGGCCAGGTGTGGTGGCTCATGCCTGTAATCCTAGCACTTTGAGAGGCTGAGGTGGGCAGATCACCTGAAGTCAGAGGTTCAAGACCAGCCTGACCAACAAGGGGAAACACCGTATCTACTAAAAATACAAAAATTAGCTGGGCAGGGTGGTGCACACCTGTAATCCCAGCTACTTGGGAAGATGAGGCAGGAGAATCACTTGAACCCGGGAGGCAGAGGTTGTAGTGAGCCGAGATTGCACCATTGCACTCCAACCTGGGTGACAGAGTGAGACTCCATTTCAAAAAATTAAAAATTAAAAAAAAAAAGATGCATGGATAAAGAAGAGAAAAAAGTAAAATGAATGCATGAATGAGTACGTGAAATATTGTCAGTTGCAGTTCTGCTTGAAACAACACCTGTCTCATTTTCCTAATGATGTCTGATTTTCCTGATAGAGAGGGAACCAGGGAAGATTTTGGGGAAGTGAAGAAAGACCTATGCTTTAGCAGATGAGTCTCTCAGGGAGTCCGGTGACTTCTTTGCTTCTGCTACACTTTTTGTGTGATGTTAGGATACTCCCCAGGGATCTGTCATCAGAAAACCTAGAAGGGAATTTCCTATTCTATCAGGAGTTGACTTGAAGTATCTAGAGCTGGCAGTGTATCAGAGCAAGGATTGGTAACAAAGAACAATAAAGGCCATTCGAATAAGTCTATCCTTCTAATGGCAATATTCTTTAAGAAATTTAGAATGTTTTGTATGTGCAGCCTACTACCTCTGTTAACCGAAGTGGCATCATAAAGTGGAGAAAAGGAATATGTGCTCCACATTCCTCACAAGGTTGTAGTGAGAATCAAGTGAGATCGTGTGTGTGCAAGTGCTCCATAAACTTAAGTACAATAATAGATGGCCGGTGTTATGTCTGCCTGATAACTTACTTCCATTATTTATCCATGTGATTCTGGTTGGCTGCTAATCACAGTTCCTTCGCCTGGGTCAATATATCAAGAAAGTGACCTAAATCTCACCAATTATAGTCCCCAATTCCTTGGGGACTTTTCACAATTAGTCCGAAGTGTGAACACATGATCGACTGGATCACTGGGAGCTCTTCTCGAGGAAGAGCTCTATACCCTCTCTCTTTCTCCTGGGCTACTAGCTGGGATGACGTCATCCTCAAGCTCTTTGCGGTCCCGGGTTGTGAATGGAGGAAGAAGAAATTCAGAGATGGAGATGGATGATTGTGTCTGAGACCAGTCAATATTCTGGCATATTGATTTTTTCCTTAGACTTATTTGAGTTGGGTATTTGTCACCTGAAACCAAAATAATCCTAAAAATGCTCTATACAAGTAATGCATCATTATTTAAAAGACTCATTCAAATGAACTTGGAGAACTTATTTAGAGATTCCAGCTAAGAGCAATGTCACCTGAGACTCTTTAACAAAGAATGGCCATCCTTGGTCTGGAAAAGTTATCCTTTTTGACCAACCACATGGCTTCCAAGGGGAGACACACAGTGATGAAGGTGGAAGAGGAACCCAGCTAGCCAGTGAATCCAGCCTAGCCTATCCTGGAGATCACTGGGATAACAGTTTTGCTTGAATATTTCCAAGGATGGGATCATCACCCCTCACAGGTGTCCTCACTCTATTGCTGGACACCTCTGATTCTTGGAAATAGACTCAAATCTGGTCTTTTCAGACTTTTTCTTTCTTTCTTTCTTTTTTTTTTTTTGTCTTTGTTTCCCTCTCTGAAAATGCACAGGATTTCAACCTGCCACCCCACCCCTACCTACACCCCTTCAGTGTAGATGATTCTTCAGATAGATAGATCACATATTTGCCTGAGTCTTTTCTTCTCTGGATTAAAAATCAACTTTGCTCAGGTGACGATGCTATTAAAGTTTTCATTAACCTGACATGTCTGTCTCAGTACCTGCCAACTACTCAACATCTCCCTTCAACCATGAAACACAAACCACGCTCTCAATTGCAGCTCTGTTCTACCAGGGCAGAGCATTCCAGAGCTATCACCACCCTTCATCTGGAGTCTGTACATTCTAGAAATGCAATCTATGTTTATGTCTTTTTAAAAACATTATTTTCAGGCTGGCTGAAGTGGCTCATTCCTGTAATCCCAGCACTTTGGGAGGCTGAGGAGGGTGGATTAGTTGAGGTCAGGAGTTTGAGACCAGTCTGGCCAACATGGTAAAACCCCATCTCTACTAAAAAATACAAAAATTAGCCGGATGTGGTGGCACACCCCTGTAATCCCAGCTACTTGGGAGGTGGAGGCAGGAGAATCTCTTGAACCCAGGAGTCAGAGGTTGCAGTAAGCTGAGATTGAGCCACTGTACTCCAACATGGGCGACAGAGTGAAACTCTGTCTCAAAAACAAAACAAAACAACAAAACAAAACAAAAACCAAAAAAAAAAAAAAACCCTCTTTTTAAACTGTTGACTCTTATTGAGCTTAAAGTTATTAATTCTCTCTCACGAGTGCTGTTAACCCATCTTTTACTTTTGTGGCTTATTTTCTGAAACTGAGTGAAAGAAGTCACATTAATTTTGATGTATTCATTACAGTCCATCATTTCATGATTTTAACTGAGTATGTTAACAAGTATGTTTTCTACATTGCTCAGAGTTGGATTGTTTGCAAAGCAGATAAACTTGCTGCTTTCACTTTATTCAAATCATTGATTAAAATACTGAATAGGATTGGGCCAAGGGCAAGGATCCTCCCTTCAGAAGGCCTGGGTTTTCTTACTGGATAAGGGCCTTCAGCCACCTATGAATCTACCCATGGATACACTCACTGTCCAGCCCACATTTCTCCATCTGGTTTTCGTCATAATAAATTTGTGAAACTCCTGAACGGACTTAATTAATGCATTAACTATAACTGTCCCTTAGCATTAGAGAAAACTCTACGCCAATGGGCATGGCACAAGTTCATTTTGTGGGTGGGGTCAGAGGAGCAGCAAAATGGGCCCCGCAGAGAGATCAGAGCAGCACAGAGGCCCTGGGTATCTAAGGGTGTGGGAGGTTTTGGAGATGAGGAAATGATGAGAAGATAATTTCATTCCTTTTACAGTTTGCCCAGGCAAACTGTAACATAGGGGATATGTATGAGATTTAGTCAGTGATTATGCAGTTAACCAGCACTTCATAGTGGTGAGACACTGTGGCACAAGCACAGTACTACATAGACAGTCCCTCTACTCCCAGGACCGGAATCAACATATCCTCATTACGAGAATTTTAGGCACATCTTAAGACTTTCCTGAAGCCCTAGAACCCTTGAGGTTGGGCAGGTGAGAAATTGTGCTAAACTTCTCTAAGAGCTGGCATGTGTGGGGGGTCCACAGAGCACGTCTTCTGGGGAAGGTTATACATGATCTATAATAATGCAAAGGGGGCAAAGCTCTGATGCAGGAGTCAAGGAGCCTGGGGAACACTGGACACGTACTCTGTGAGACTTGCTGAGCACAGAGAAGCTGGCTAAAGTTTCCATGGGGACTTTTCACCATGGGAGTTTGAATTGAGGTTTGAGTGTTTATGTGAAATTCTTCACGTTGAACATTTGTGAGAAGATAGCATTTCAGAATTATAGGGCTATTGGAACATATTACCCCAATGCGTGACTTAAAACAATAGAACTCAGCTGGGCGCGGTGGCTCATGCCTGTAATCCCAACACTTTGGGAGGCTGAGGTGAGTGGATCATGAGGTCAGGAGTTTGAGACCAGCCTGGTCAGCATGGTGAAACCCCGTATCTACTAAAAATACGAAAATTAGCTGGGTGTGGTGGTGGGTACCTGTAATCTCAGCTGCTTGGGAGGCTGAGGCCGGAGAATCGCTTGAAACTGGAAGGCAGAGGTTGCAGTGAACCAAGATTGCGCCACTGCATTCCAGCCTGGGCAACAAGAGGGAAACTCTGTCAAAACACACACACACACACACACACACACACACACACACACACACACACACAGGATAGAACTCACCAGGCATGGTGGCTCACACCTGTAATCCCAGCACTTTGGGCAGCTCAGGAGGGTGGATCACCTGAGGCTGGGAGTTCGAGACCAGCCTGACCAACATGGAGAAACCCTGTCTCTACTGAAAATACAAAATTAGCCAGGCGTAGTGGTGCATGCCTGTAATCCCAGCTACTCGGGAGGCTGAGGCAGGAGAATTGCTTGAACCCGGGAAGCAGAGGCTGCAGTGAACCAAAATTGCACCATTGCACTCCAGCCTGGGCAACAAGAGTGAAACTCCGTCTCAAACAAAACAAAAAAACAACAGAACTCTTGCAGTTCTGCAGTCCAGAAATCTGAAATCAGTGTTAGCAGGACCACACTCCCTTCTGAGGCTCTTGGGAAGAATCTATTCCATGCATCCCTCCTAGCTTCTAGTGATTAGGGATCCTTGTCATTCCTTGGCTTGTAGACACATCAGTCCCATCTCTGCCTCTGTCTTTACATGGCCTTGTCCTCTTCCGTCTGTCTCAAACGTCCCTCTGCCCTGATACTATAAGGACACTGGCCATTGGATGTAGGGCCCACTGAATAGCCAGGATGACTTCATCCCAAGAGTCTTAGTTTAATTACAACTGCAAAGATCCTTTTTCCAAATCAGGTAACATTTACAAATTCTAGGGATTGAGACATAGATACGTATGTATCTTTTGGGGACCACCATTCAAGAATCCATCTTAATTTTCTACCAAGTCACTCTCTCATGTGGACCTTGAGCAGTGTTCTTGCTGCCAAAAGCAATCAAGAGCTGCAGCTGAAAATGAATAGTGTGTGTATCAGCACCTGTGGAGGGAAGCATAGTACAACGTTTACCAGGTCCCGGAGAAAGGACACATGTGCGTGCACACACACACACACACAACATTTTATTTTAAGGCCACCAAATATCAAGCAGAATCTTATTTTCCTTATATGTATCACCAACTGGAGTGCCTATAAGTACAACTTGGGTGTGTGTATGCATTATGTGTTTAAAATAATCATTTAATTAAGATCCATTGTCATTTTCATTTGTTGCTTTTGCTTTTTAAAAAAAAATAGTTTGAAGGCTGCTTCTCACTTATCATCAGATCATTGCATTCTTCTCTAGTCTCACTCTTTCACTTGACTCCTCTTGCTCCACCCCAGGTCTTTGATGCTCAGCAAAGAACTGATCAGGGGCCTCTTCTTCCTGTGGTTCACCTGGACTCTCTGACCACCTGTGCCCCATTCCTAATAGCTCCTCCTACCTATTCTAATCATCCCCAAATGGCTGCTGTTGGATAAATTAGCACATGAAGACACCCTGGGAGGAGGGCCAGGGAGCAAGAGAGTAAAAATCATTACTGCTGAAGGGCCACTGTTTAATAGTTGTGAGCTAAATTCTTTCATTCGTCATTCATTTGGCAGATACTCTGTGAGCACCTGTTGTGAGTGAGGCACCATTCTAGATCCTAGGAGATGGGGGAATGTAAAGATGATCCCTACCTCTGAAGCATTTAATGCTATTTGTAACATCCCATCTTTCAGACTGAGAATTTTGAATCCAAAGTAAAGAAGACAATGTCATGTCAGTAGAGCAGCCATATGGAACACTGTAAATGTCTTACTGTTTTAGTTCTATACACGCAGGATTCGCATACATTACCTCATTAAAATTAATGTTGTCACCCTGGTGAGGTGAGTAGCATCTCATAATTTTCAGAGGAGGAAACTGAGGCTCAAGTGATAAACTAGTCTGACCCAGGTTCGCAGCCAGTGAGCAGCAGAGCAGGAGCCCGAGTCCAGGTGGCCTCCATGAAGTCCGCGACTCTTTCCAACTCTGCTGTGAAAGAGGTGGAGCTTGTCTTTGCTCTTTCCCACCTCAACTTCTGAGCCATTGTCAGCCCTCCTCCTTTTTCTTCCTCTACTGCTCCTGTGACTCTGTGTCCCTGGGACTCCTGGCCTCCCCCACCCCAAGACTTCTTGCACTAGCTCATTTTCAGGGTCGTTGCTTCTCAGTTCTCTAATTTGATAAATTACGCTAATGGCTGTAAATAGGTCAAACACTGCACATTTTCAATCCTATTTTAAGATTTGGGGAGATCAAGCTTTAATAGAAAATGAATACAAAGACTATTTAATGGACGTGCTGGGTGAAGGATAAACTATGTTCCTCATAATACAAACATTTATACAGTGTGTATTATCTTGGAAGAACTGAGCTAGGAAATCCATGGGCAGTATGGTGCAGTCACACACACCACCTCCCCCACCCCAATGCTGTGGCACAGAAAGTTTGGCAAGGAGAGCCACTCAGAGCTCTGTTTGAGTCCTTGATGTGAGACACTGGGCAAGTGGCAAGCTCTTGGTGCCAGAGTTCTGTAAAATGGAGATGAAAATACCTACTCACAAGGTTCCTGTGAGGATTTGATGGGCTACAAGTAGGCATGCCTGCTAGGTATTAGGAGTTTAATTTTTGAATATATTAGTTCCTTTCCTTCTCAGAAAGCTAACATTGCAGTTAGGGAGGTAAAGTCACTAACATGAATTTACTTGAGGTTAACTGCCTTTCCTACAGCCTCACCTTTCTGAACCTTGCAAAAGAACCACACAATCTAGGAAGGTGGTACTTATCGGGAACATAAGTGCTGCTTATCGGGATAGGTGACATGCAAACCACAGGATATAAGCCCAGGTGAGAGGAGACCAGCTTAGGCAAGAGGGCAGGGGTGAAGGTGAGAGGGCAGGATACAGGTAAGAAGGTTGGGGTGCAGGTCTATGCCAAGTGGGTAAGGTCAAGCATGTATGGGATTGGAGGGCAGGAAAGGAGGGTGGTGGTGAGTGACAGGGAATGTGCTTCCCTTCCTTGAATCACTTCTTGTCTTCTTGGCAATCTTTAAAAGCATGTCTTGAATTATCAGAACGATATATGCTTGAAAAAGAAGAAGTCCAAACACTGCAAAATTGCATAAGTTCTTTATCAAATTCGTGTCCATTGCTTCTCTGACTCTCCCAGTCCCACTGCCCCACACTATGTATTAACTGGTGTTGTCCTTCCACACCTTCATCTATGCCAGGTCAAACATTTAAAAAAAATTTTTTTTAATCATTGCTTTAATTTTAAAACATTGTTTTACCCTGAGAATTGTTCTGCAACTTGCTCTTTTTATTTTTTGTTTTTTGTTTTTTTTACTCTAAATCTACCATAGCCAATGTTCCAAATCAGTGAGTACAGGTCTACCTCATTATTTGAAAGTGCTGCATGGTATTACATAGCACAGATAGATATAATTTATTTAATTTGTTCTCAGTAAATTGTCCTCCATTTTTTACTATTATAAACAATGGGCAATTTCTTCAATAATTCCACAGATGTGAACTGAGTAGTTACTATGCATTAGGCACCAGGCTGTGCCTTAGAGACACAAAAGTGAGTTAAAAAGGTCATGGTCCTTTGCCTAAGGAGCTTGTGGGCTGGGGACAGCCGACTTCAGTGCAATAATCACACAGGCCGATGTAAATTGCAACTGTGACTGGGAGGCACACGACTCTCTCCGGGATTAAAATAAGAAGCTGTGACTTCAACAGGAAGTAGAGGAGGGCTTTTATAGACAGGATGGCTGAGGCAGTAGCAGTCATTTAGGTGCAGTAGGGTTATAGTTCTTTCGTGCAGAGAACAGCTGCAGAATAGGCCAGCTGTGAAAAGAGCCGGGAAGCACAGGACTAAGGCAGACCAGAGTGGCAGTGACTGGAGCACAGGGAATCAGTGGGGAGGAGAAGCAGCCTGCAGGGCTACACCAGCAGGGCCTTGAGTCCTGCTTGTGAGTTTACCCTCTCTCTCTCCTAAGAGCCATGTGATTCCATGAGCGTGTTTAATGCACAGCGTGATGCTACCAGTGGACCTGTTAGGAGGGACTCCTCTGGTCAGAGATGATGGAGCTTGGACTATGGTGGTGGCTATGGAGAGGAGAAAAGTGGGAATTCTTAGAAATATTAAGGAAATAAATGTCAATATTAGGGGTTTGGTGACAGAAGTCATGGGGCCCGTGGCTGGGGGTGAGATATCAGAGTGACTCCTAGATTTCTGTCTTGTGTGATTTGCAGTGAGGATGCCGCTTACTGAGATAGGCAACATGAACCACAGAGGGGGGTAAAGTGGAGGGAGAAAGGAGAGGGCAGGACACAGCTGCCCCCCTTGCCATCACTCTCCTTACTAAATATACCCCATCATAGCTATTATCTTAATTTAATGTAATTGTTCTCTGTTGGTTCACTTTTCTACTTTTACACTCTTCACGAGTGGAATCTTTTAATTTAACACCTTTTAATCTTTAAACCCTCACCGCTGTAAAAAATAACTGAAAGTTGTGTGACTTAAAACAACAACAGAAATGTACAGTTCTGCAGGCCCGCAGTCCACAATCACAGCGTGGGCAGGGCCACGCCTCCTCTGAAGGCTCTCGGGAGAATCCTTGGCCTCTTCCAGTGTTTGGAGGTCCCTGGCATTCCCTGGCCTAGGGCAGCGTTGCTCCATGTCGTCTCTGTCTTCACATAGCCTTCTCCTCTGTGTCTCTGTCCTCCTCTCTCTTAAAAGGACAAAGGGTGCTGAATTTAGAGCTCACCCTAAATCCAGAATAATCTCATTTTAGGCTCCTTAACTTAATTACCTCTCCTAAGGCCTCTTTTTCAAAGAGCATTGTGTTCACGGGTTCTGAGGGTTAGGACATGGACACATCTTTTGTGGTGTCACTATTAGACCCACTACCCTCAGTAAGCACTGGATGGATGAGAGTCAGTCATACAAAGAACCAGGTACAGTTTAATAACGCTGAAGCAGGGAGCGCCGGGCTGGGAAACTAGACAGGAGCAAGATCCTAAACGGCGCATAAACCCAGCTCTAGAGTTAAGACTGTATTCCCTAGGGTATTTTTTCATAACTCACCTGCTCCAAAAATCACTGGGAGTTAAGACTGTATCCCCTAGGGTGTAGTTTCACAACTCACCAGCTCCAGAAATCATCTGGGGTACCTGCTGTTAAACACTCCGATTCCCAGCCCCCTCACAACCTAGTGAATCCGATTTTTCTCATGGGAGCGGACTGAAAATCTGAATGCCTGACAAGTGTCCCAGATCATTGTAATCTCATTCTTAAAACCTACGGAAGCCTTCTAGGGGAGAGGGGCTATAAAATGGTACAGTGGTTACAGCAGTTTCTTAAAAGTTAAACATACACCTGCCACTTAATCCAGCCATTCCACTTCAATGGATTTACCTAAAAGGAAAAAAGGCATATGTGCACACAGAGACTTGTACATGAGTGTTCATGGCAACTTTGTTTGTAATAGTAAAAAAACTGAGGGCTGAGTGTGATGGCTCACACTTGTAATCCCAGCACTTTGGGAGGTTAAGGCGGGAGGATTGCTTGAGCCCAGGAGCTTGAGACCAATCTGGGCAACATAGGGAGAACCTACTTCTACAAAAACTAAAATATTAGCCAGGTGTGGTGCATGTGCCTGCGGTCCCAACTACTTGGGAGGCTGAGGATCTCTTGAGTCCAGAAATCTGAGGGTGCAGTGATCTGTGATGGCGCCACTGTACTCCAGACTGGGCGACAGAGCGAGACTTTGTCTCAAAGACAAAACCAAACTGAAAACAACCCAGATGTCTGTGAACAGGTGAATGGATAAACAAATTGTGGCAAATACATACAACGGAATTCTACTGGGCAATGTAGAGGAATGAAGCACACTTCAACATAGATGAATCTCAAAATAGTTCTTTTGAGTGAAAGGAAGACACAAAAGAGTATGTACTCAATGATTCCATTTGTTTAAAATGCTAGAAAATGCAAACTGCTCTAAAGTGGCAGCAGATTCACGATACTTGGGGGCAGGTGGGAAGGGAGGGCTGGGGTGAGGGACTAAAACGGGCACCACGAAACTTTTGGGGTGAGGGGTATGTGCACTGTCTTGGTCATGGTGCTGTTTCACAAGCTTATCCATGTGCCCAAGCTTATCAAACTGTACGCTTTAAATATATTCAGTTTATTGTAGATCTATTATGCCTCACTAAAACCATTTTTAAAAACTCACTGGAACATAAAAATGCATTAAAAATTTACTTTTTTTATTTCAATAGCTTTTGGGGTACAAGTGGTTTCTGGTTACATAGATGAATTATACAGCGGTGAATTCTGAGATTTTAGAGCTCCTGTCACCCACGTAGTGTACGTTGTGCCTAATATGTAGTTTTTATCCCACACCCCTTCCACCTTCCCACTTCTGACTCTTCAAGGTCCAGTATACCACTCTGTACGCCTGTGTATATTCATGGCTTAGCTTTCACTTATAAGTGAGAACATACAATGTTTGGCTTTCCATTCCTGAGTTACTTCACTTAGAACAGTGGCCTTCAGCTTCATCCAAGTTGCTGCAAAAAAACATTATTTTGTTCCTTTTTATGGCTGAGTGGTATTCCATGCTATATATCTACCACATTTTCTTTAGCCACTCTTTGGTCTTTATCCATTCATTGGTCGATGGGCACTTAGGTTGGTTCCATGTCTTTGCAACTATGAACTGGGCTGAAATAAACATGCATGTCCATGTGTCTTTTTCCTAGAATGACTTCTTTTCCTTTGGGTAGATACCCAGTAGTGAGATTGCTGGATCAAACAGTAGATCTATTTTGACTTCTTTAAGGAATCCACTGGAGCATTTTTAATTAAAGTAGAGGCATGATCAGACTTTCAAAGATCTGCCAGTGGCACAAAAATGGGGAAGACACAAAATAGGGGTACCAGTCAGGGGATAATTACATATATAGGTAAGAGAGGTAACACTGGTTCATTTATTTTAATTGCTGTGTAGCACTCCATTGCAAGACACAATTTACTTATCTATTCTTCCACTGAGGGATATTTAATTTCCAACTGTTAAATATTACAGAAATCCCTTAATGATCAGTTTTGTCAGTTTCTCCAAGTACATGTATGAGAGTGTCTAGTGAAATACCTACAAATGGGATTGTCGAGTCATGGAGTAGGAGTGCCTTCAAATTTACTAAATTGCCAAGTTCCTGTCTCCAAATTCATTGCAAAAACATCTACTCTTTCAGTATTCTGTGAAAGTTACTATTGTTCTACAGTCTCAACACTTGGGCATTATCAAAAACTTCAATTTTTGATACACGGAAAATTGTATCTAACTGTTGTTTTAATATTTTCTCCCAAGTTTGTTGGTGAGGTTGTACATCTCTTCTTATTTCTCTTGGTCAACACAGAGGTTTCATCCTCTGTGAATTCTGCATATATCTTTTGTCTCTTTTTCTAGTGGGTCACTTGTCTTATTTTGTTAATTTGTAGTTTGTCCTGAATTTTTGTATTCAAATCCTTTGTCAGCTATGTGCTTTGCAAAATTCTTCCCACCTGTGGCTTTTCTTTTTGCTTTGTTTTATGGCACCCTTTATTATATGGTGTACTAGTTTCTTCATGCTACTGTGACAAATTACCACAAACTTAGTGACTAAACCAGAAAATGTATTATCTTCTAGTTCTGGAGGTCAGAAGTCTGACTTGGGTTTCACTGGCTTAAAATCAAGATGTGGGCTGGGCTGCATTCCTGCAGGGAATCAATTTCCTTGCTTTTTCAGCTTCTGGGTGCCTACATTTCCTGGCTTGTGGCCTCTCCCTCCATCTTCAAAGCTGGCTACATAGAATCTCTCACTCTGATACTCCTGCTCCCCCTTTTAAGGATATTGGGCCGAATGTATTAAATAGTTCACTTTCCTACCAATCTGCTATGACATCCTTATCATATAGCCAGCTTTCATAAATGCATGGGTTTGCTTCTGAGCTCCGTCTTATGTTGTTTTAATTATTTATACCCTTGTTTCTCGAAGTGTGGTCCATGAACCAGCAGCACCAGCATCACCTGGCAGCTTGGTAGGTCTCAAGCCCCACCCCAGACCTTCTTAATAGAGGATCTGTGGTTCACAAGATCTCCACAAGAGTCATAGTTTGAGCATGAAAGTTTGAGAAGCCCTGGTCTACGTGATGCTTTTGAAATCTAAATAATATAGCTTTATATCAAGTATCAATACTTTGTAAGTCAAGTTCCCTCTTCATTCTTCTTCATGTAAAATTCCTAGTTTAACTTGGGAAGGATTGGAAATCTTATAATAATCCAAGTCAGTTCATAAACTTGTCATATTTCTTTACTTATTTAGGTCTTTTTAAATGGGTTTCAGTAAATTCTGATATTTTCTTTACAGAGGTCTTGCTAACTCTTGTTGTGGGTTTTATGCAGATGAGCCTTACAGATTTTGTTGCTGTTGAAGATGGTGTTTTAAAAAATTACCTTTTCTGATTGGTGCAGATATATTGGATTACAATTTGTATATCGATCTAGCAACCTGGCAGAACAGTTTTTATTAGTGCTAATAGTGTTTCTGTAGACTCTCTTGTCCTTGTCTTTTTTGTAGATAGTAAAATTGCCCATAAATAATAATAGCTTTGTTTCTTCTTTTCTTATCCTTTTGACTTTATTATTCTTGTGTTAATCCACTAGATAGGATTTTCAATATCATGATGAGTAGAAGTAGTGAAGCAGAGATGGTCTTGATCCTAAACTTAAGGGAGAATTATTTTTTACATTTTCAACATTAAATTAAAAAGCAGTAATTTATTGAGGGATATGCTTTATAAGGCTAGAAAGGTATTCTTTTTTCTAGTTTGCCACAATTTTTATAAAATTAGAAATGGATATTAACTTTTATCAAGTGCATTTTATGTCTACTCAATTACCCAGTATGCATACAAAGTGGGCTGAGGGAACCCCTTGAAATGGCAATTATGTTAGACTAGAGAGGCTATGGGGAGTTATTTTCATTATTATTCTATCTGTTTGTAATACAGTTACATTGCTTCTGTATTTGAAATACTTCCTTCTTCAGGGTACCCAGTTGGAGTGTTTCAGGATCCAAATGAAATATATTTTTCTGTACTGAGAATATCAGCCTATTGAGTGATGTTAAGGAAAGGATATCTAAGGGCCAGGTGCAGTGGCTTATGCCTGTGATCCCAGCACTTTCGGAGGCCAAGGTGGGAGGATCACTTGAGGTTGGGAGTTCGAGACCAGCATGACCAACATGGAGAAACCCCATCTCTACTAAAAATACAAAATTAGCCAGGCGTGGTGGTGTATGCCTGTAATCCCAGCTACTTGGGAGGCTAAGGCAGGAGAATTGCTTGAACCTGGGAGGCAGAGGTTGCAATGAGCCGAGATCATGCCATTGCACTCCAGCCTGGGTGACAAGAGCGAAACTCCATCTCAAAAAAACAAAAGGAAAGGATATCTACAAAAATTCAGATCACATAAGCACTCACATAGTTAAAAAGTATTTATCGAGCACTAATTATATCACAGACAGTGTGCTAGAAGCAAGGATTAAAAAACTGAGTAAGATCAGGCCCCTTTCTCAGAGAGGGAGCATTGTGAGGTGCTTAAAAGTCCTAGAACCAGGCCGGGCGCGGTGGCTCAAGCCTGTAATCCCAGCACTTTGGGAGGCCGAGACGGGCGGATCACGAGATCAGGAGATCGAGACCATCCTGGCTAACACGGTGCATGGTGAAACCTCGTCTCTACTAAAAAATACAAAAAACCAGTCGGGCGAGGTGGCGGGCACCTGTAGTCCCAGCTACTCGGGAGGCTGAGGCAGGAGAATGGCGTAAACCCAGGAGGCGGAGCTTGCAGTGAACTGAGATCGGGCCACTGCACTCCAGCCTGGGCAACAGAGCAAGACTCCGTCTCAAAAAAAAAAAAAAAAAAGTCCTAGAACCAGAGTAACATTTTACAAGCAGTTGATCTTGCGTAAATTACTTACTTAAGCTCTTTCAGTTTCAATTATTTCATGCGTAAAGTGATAATATAAAATAATAATAGAGCATTCTAATGAATTTTGCAATGATTAAGAGGCTGCTAATATTTCTACTTAAACAATAAGGAAAACATATCTTCTCACATACAAAGAAATTACGATATGCCTTGGTTGGTTACCCTAGTAATCAATGGACTCAAGGACTCAAATATTTTTTATTTCTTTCTTCTGACATTTTCTTTCTATCTCCTTATTCCCAGCTAGTTCCCCTCCTGCTTGCAAAAGGATTTACCAAGGTTTCTGCCACCAAGAAACTTTCAAAAAGTGCCTTACCTTCCTCTAACCATTAAACTTCTCTTCATCGCTCACTGGCCAGAATTGTATGAAGTGTCCATGCTGAACCCAATCACTCTAAGAGAAATTAGATCACAGTGATTGGTTGGGGCCGATTACTGTGATCTAATTTCTCTTAGAGTTGAGAGGTATCTTTCCTTGAGGAAGACCAGTAG
This sequence comes from Macaca fascicularis, assembly GCF_037993035.2. Classification (NCBI taxonomy): domain Eukaryota; kingdom Metazoa; phylum Chordata; class Mammalia; order Primates; family Cercopithecidae; genus Macaca; species Macaca fascicularis. The sequence continues at coordinate 118,159,017 of NC_088375.1, read as the reverse complement.
ACATCCAAACAAAATTAGGGCTCTGACAGCCATGACGAAATGAATGGGCTATGTGGTAAGTGTGGCATTATGACATGCATATACTGGTTTTCACCCATGGTCCCTGGCTCATAACTCCCAAAGCCCTTGTTGCAGTCTTTCGTTATAATGCTGGAGTGCTTTAGGCCTCAGAAGCAGGCCTCAGAAAAGACTCTCTCTCTCTCTTTTTCTCTCTCTCTCTCTCTCTCTGACTTTCTCCAGCCCTCCTTTCCTCCTTTCACCTCCCCAAGGTAGGAATCTTCCCTCACCTTTCTGTCTTGGAGCTGACCATGAAGAAATTTTCCTGACCTACTTGTCTGATTGTAAACCATAAGATCCTCATTTCAGAAGGGGTCCTACCCCATGCCCAGAAGGAAGGAATGCTGCACACAGAGGCCAAGAAGAATCTGAACAAACAGGCCTTGCTGGGTTTCCCTACTCAGTCTGTTAGCATGAGACCATATTCTTCTGGTCCAATAGCATTTTTATGTGGTTGTCAATCATGCCTACTCAATGAAGTCTCCATAAAAGGCCCAAGAAGACAGGGTTTGGGAAACTTCCAGAAAAATAAACAGGTAGAGGCTTACAGGAAGGTGAACAAGAACTCATGCACCAACTGAGAGGGGTGTTCACCCCAGCTCCACGGCACAGAAGCTCCTGCACTCAGGATCCTTCCAGACTCCACCCTGTATCTCTCTTCATCTGGCTGTTAATTTGTATCCTTTAAAATATCCTTTGCAATAAACCAGTAAATGTGTTTCCCTGAGTTCTATGAGCCACTCTAGCAAATTAATTGAACACCAAGAGAGGGTTGTGGGAACCCCAACTTGGAGCCAGTTGATGAATAGTTCTGGAAGACCAGACTTGTGACTGGTGGGTAGGAGGGGGTACTCTTGTGGGATTGAGCCCTCAACCTGCGGTTTCTGACACTATCTCCAGGCACATAATGCTAGAATTGAATTGAATTGGAGGACACCCAGATGATGTCTACTGCAGAATTGCTTTCTTGGTGTGTGGGGAGAAACCCCCACACGTTTTTTCACGGAAATCTTCTGTGTTCATTGTTGTGGTTTAAGAACAGAGGAAAATATGTTTTTTCTTCAGAGTAGTCACCAACAGAGTAGGGCTTTTAAAAAACTTTAATGATTCCAAGTCTTTGCTATTGTGAATAGTGCCGCAATAAACATACGTGTGCATGTGTCTTTATAGCAGTATGATTTATAATCCTTTGGGTATATAGCCGGTAATGAGATGGCTGGGTCAAATGGTATTTCTAGTTATAGATCCTTGAGAAATCGCCGCACTGTTTTCCACCATGGTTGAACTAGTTTACAGTCCCACCAACAGTGTAACTGCTTCTCCACATCCTCTCCAACACCTATTGTTTCCTGACTTTTTAATGATTGCCATTCTAATGTCCATCAGTGACAGACTGGATTAAGAAAATGTGACACACATACACCATGGAATACTATGCAGCCATAAAAAGGATGAGTTTGTGTCCTTTGTAGGGACATGGATGCAGCTGGAAACCATCATTCTCAGCAAACTGTCACAAGAACAGAAAACCAAACACCGCATGTTCTCACTCATAGGTGGGAATTGAACAATGAGATCACTTGGACACAGGAAGGGGAACTTCACACATCGGGGCCTATTGTGGGGAGGGGGGAGTGGGGAGGGATAGCATTAGGAGATATACCTAATGTAAATGATGAGTTAATGGGTGCAGCACACCAACATGGCACAGGTATACATATGTAACAAACCTGCATGTTGTGCACATGTACCCTAGAACTTAAAGTAGAATAAAAAAAAAAAAAACTTTAATGAGATAATTTGTGTAAAGTTCTGGAATGGGGCATGGTGCATAGTAAGCACTCAACTAAATGTTAGCTACAAATATTTCTCATGCATTTCACAATTAAATTATGAAGCTTAGCAAGTTTTCAAAAATACGTTTTTTAATGGTGCCCACTGATGGATGTTAATAAGATGACCACGGCAGCATAGAGGACGAGCCTCTCTGATGTGGAGAGAGGAATGGAAAAAATCAGGAATTGGGGGAGAGTCCATCAGGAGAGGCTTCTCAGTAAGAGATGATCTTCAGCTGAATCTTGAAAGACAAATTGGAGTGAGCAGGGCATGGGTCTAGGGACTTACCAGTCCTCCTTGCATGTGAAAATGCCTGGGGCCAGGGATTGGCCAGAAGGAGACAGAACACCTTCAGAGAAGAGTGTGCCTGGAGGGCAGGGGCTCCCCAAAACAGGATATGTCTTAGACCAGTTGATCTTAAGCACATGCCGAAGCCTATTTTCTTGCTAGCAAAGAAACCAGCAAGGTGACAAAAGAGTATGCTGGTCCAGGGATGGTTGTACAATTGGGAAAAAGAACCGATCATAAGTAGCCAGTTTTTCAAGCGAGAAAGATTGTTAAGTTCATTCCAGAAGGTCATAATTTCAGGTGCATACTGGTCATATCTCAGGAGAGTTGTGGCAGGACAGTCTATGAGGCCAAGTGTGCTGACCATCAGGAAAAAAATGGGGGTGAGTGGAAGACCTGGCATATTTAAGAAGCAAATGATAAGGATTCATTTCTGTTTGCTTTTGGAAGGCCAGGTTGCATGGGATGGGGCCAGCTGACAGATGAGCAGGAGGCAGGGGTGACTGTTAGGACACCCATAGAGCATGAGTATGAGGGGAAGGTCAGGGCTGGGCTTCAAGTTCTCACTTGAAACAAGTCATCCCTCATGATTTGTTTCATTCAAGCTGCAAAGATGGGAAATGCAGTTCGTCCATGGTTTAATTTTGAATAACAGTTTTTCTCCTTAAAAATGAAAAGCAGGTGGGAAACCTGAAAGAGCCAATCCTTCAAGATGATGCCTCAGTGGCTAACTGAGCCTATATTCAAAATAGAGCCAAGTGGCCATTTGCTGACTAGAGGTCACATATGTAGTCTGCATTATCAGAAAACTCCCACACTCACTTAACTTTGGGACTTTCATAACTGTCTGTCTCCATTCGTGGTCACCTGAATCAGTCAATAGACCTGCATTGACCAATCAGAACTCAACAAGTGTCGATCAATCAGAACTCAGCAGGCATCAGCCAATCAAAACTAAGCAAGTGTGCATCCTTCTTTTGCATAAGCAAACCAGAATGGGAACCTGGACAAAAACTTTTTTTACAATAGATAACCCCTGTCTTTGATCTCTTTGAATGCATCTTTTGTTTTGTACCAAAGACTGCTTCTCCTTGGTTTGCAAACTGTTTCCTGAAATAAAGTCTCTTGATTTTTTTTTTATTATACTTTAAGTTCTAGGGTACATGTGCACGATGTGCAGGTTTGTTACATATGTATACATGTGCTGTGTTAGTGTGCTGCACCCATTAACTCGTCATTTACCCTAGGTACATCTCCTAATGCTATCCCTCCCCGATTTTGTTAAAAGAAAATATTTTTTAGTGGATTTACAGGCACAGGCCATATGTGGTGCCTGGGGGGTTGGGAAAAGTAGGGGAGTTGAAATTTATTCTGAAAGTTGAAGGAAACCACTGCTGAGTTGTAAGACTCACTCTCTGGGGTCTAACCCCCTTCTCAGAGGCCTAAAAAATCCTACCATTAATACCCAGAAGCAAGACGAACAACATGCCTGGTGGTGCCATTTCTTTTATTGTGATAAGGCAACTCAACTATACTTTTACACACCTGCATGAAGCGACCTGATATGTGGAAACTGCTTTTCAATAAGAACCTGCAAACAACTCATCTTAAATATCCAATTTTGTCAAGTCCAAAGCAGAACTTGTGTTTCCCTCTTCAGGACCCGTGACTGCTAGTTCTTCTCTGATCTCCAACAGTCCAGCCTCCCTCTGAAGGTGGTGGCAACCAGAAAGTACCTGGACTTTGACAGCACCGACCTCCAGTTCAGCTTGCTCTAGGCCAGAAAGAGCAGCTCCTTCTGAACTCTCTCCAAAAAGAGGCATCCTGCCAAGACAGAATGTTCCAACTCTGCTACACCCAGAAGATAAAACCACCAATATGTTTGAAAGAAGCAGCAATCACGGGAGGTAAAGTAAATAATTTTATATGGGCTTGGTCAGCTGGAAGTTGAGAATGAAGTGAGAGTGCCTCCTGCCCTCCCCCGGAGCTGTGAGCCTCCTGCGCACTTTGGCCAAAACTCTGCCCTCATATCTGCCAGGGCACCTCACACAGCGCCTCATGTTGTGGTGCCCAGTCGGCCTCTCTGAGCTCCCAGAAGGCACCATCCTCTGTCAAAGGCCTTGCAATGGCAGTGACCAGGGACTTGGACAGCAAGGTCTATGGAAGAGCTCTTCCCTCCCATCATTCTTCTGCACCCCTCAAGCTCATATCTTTCAAAGCTCAGAGTAGAAGAGAAAATTCAGAAGAAAGTAAACTGCTGTGGCTAAGAAGTTATGAACATCCCCTCAGGATGTCGTCCACTTCTTTCATCTCACCCTTGGGTGACACCTGATATCTTCCAGCGGCCCACACTTGTTTGGGCCTCTGTCCCCTCTGGGTCCCTTTGGCCTGAAATGCTCTGGTGAGACTGTGTTGTGGAAGCTGGAGCAGGTGCTTCTCCTAGGCACCATAGCATCCTGAGTGTGTTTCACATGAAGCACTTATCTGTGCAAATATGATAGGCAATCTGTTTCCTCTACCATCCTGTGCCCTTCTTAAGGGCAAGACCTGAGTATTATGCATGTTTGTATTTGGGTGCCTTGCATAGTCCCTGCACGGAGTAGGCCCTCAAAATCATGCTTCTTACAGTAAACAAAACATGAGCAGGGGCGAGCCTGACTCCAGTGGCCAGTGTGCCCCCAGCGCCCGGCGGCACCCTGCTGGTTCCTCCTGCATGCCTGCGGGGGCTGGGGCACAGCAGTGACAGGCTGAGGCCAGGCTGAGCAGGTCGGAAGCTTGGCCTTTTCCTGTCCTTCAGCTGCCAAAGAACAACTAGTTAGACTAGTTCCAACTGCCAATGCCAGGCAAGGCTCTGTGTTCCTCCAATTGTTGGGGTTTTCCTGTTTGGGCCCCTTAAGATGCCACTTGGGAGAAAGAGGGCTCTTCAGCCGGCAGGCTCCTGAACATGACGGACTCTCCAGACTTCACGGCTCTACTCTGGGTGGTTTATTTATTTGACCTCCTTTAGCAAATTATCCCTCCCATAGGCCTGTAGACTCTCAGCTGAGGTTTCTGTGGGAAAAGAAAGCACCTTACAGGGGAAACAGGGAGGAGGTGTTCTCCGGTGGAAGGATACTTTTGAAAACAGCTATGCTTTATTCTGTCAGGGCAAGAGTCTTATCTGAAAGGGTCCAGAGGTGAGGAAATAGTAATCCTGAACTCCAGAAAGAAAAATAAAACCTCTAGAGTTTATAAGTCCTGGTCATCTCCCCAGCCAGCTCCAATCCCAAGCAAGGCCAGATGTGGAAATTCTGCCTTGTTGCTTCTCTTATTAGTAGCTATCTGTTTTCTGTGAATAGCCACAGAGCTCATCTGGGGTATTTTTCCCATCCTTCACTCCTTTCTTTCCAGCTATCTCCTCCCTCCCTTTCTTCACCACTCCTCTCTCCCTTTACTCTTTCTTTATAGATATATAAATATATTATATATATAATACATATTATATATACATATTTTATATATATATATGTAAAATATATATATATATATTTTTTTTTTTTTTTTTGAGATGGAGTCTTGCTCTATCGCCCAGGCTGGAATGCAGTGGTGCATCTCAGCTCACTGCAACCTCCGCCTCCCGGGTTCAAGTGATTCTTCTGCCTCAGCCTCCTGAGTAGCTGGGATTATAGGTGTGTGCCACCATGCCCGGCTAATTTTTGTACTTTTAGTACAGACGGAGTTTCACCAGGTTGGTCAGGCTGGTCTTGAATTCCTGACGTTGTATCCACCCGCCTCGGCCTCCCAAAGTGCTGGGATTACAAGTATGAGCCACAGTGCCAGGCCTTTCTTTATATTTTATAACCTTCCCTTCTCCGCCTCTCTCCAGAGCCTGCTCGGGCATGCGTGTGTGCACACACACACGCGCGTGCACACACATACAGTTTCCCTATGGCACGTCCTTGTACCCATTCCCCTCTGTCACTCAACCCTTCCGATCCCGCACCTTCCCCCAGCCTATCCTCCTTCACCCATGCAAGCCTTGGGCCCTGACTTCTCACACCCAGTCTGCTAGCTCAGTAAAAACATTTAGCTGAATTCCTGTCCAATTCAACTTACATTGATTTCAGAAGTGACTAAGCACCTACTATATAAGGCCCTGGACTGAAGACTGGGGTTACAAAGGGTAATGAGGTAGAATTTGTTTGGGAAGATACACAGAAACAAATACTTTGGGTGCAACAGGTAGGTTGTAATGACAGAAATGTCCACAGATCTTGGGTGCCAAGAGTGGGCACTCCTCTTGGGAGTTAAAGGAAGGTTTCAGGGAGAAGGTGATGCCATCAGTAAGGTGCGCGAAAATTCCAGAAAGAGGCAGCAACATAAACGAAGGCACAGAGACAGGAAACTGTGTGGCTTATGAAAGGAGTCACCAGGGAGAAATCCAGAATTGGTACGTGGAATGTCACAGAGGAAGAATCTAATGAAGTACTAGCAGAATGTTCTAGAAGTCCCTTTAAGGCAGGAGAAGGGCTTGGACTCTTCTGTACAAGATAGGAATGCATGAAGAGTTTCAAGTAGAGAAACTGTGTGATATTACTTGGTAGCAGTGCAAGATGGACCTCCAAGTGGTCAAGCCAGAGGCAGGGAGCATTGCTGGGATGTTTCTGGGAGTCCGAAATGGGGAGGGCGTGGACCGGGCCAGGTGGTAAGGAGGCACAGGTTTGAGACACAGTGTTAAAGAAAAAAATCATCACTATTCGGTGGCTCATTGGAGTTGGAAATAAGTGAGACAGAGTCTCAGATGCTTTTGAAGTGTGTGGGCCAAGTCACTGAGGGGAGAGGACAGTGGCTTTAGTAGAGATGAGAAGCAGATTTTAGGGGAAGACAATGAACTGATAGTGGGTTGAATGGTGGTCTCCCAAAAGATTATCCAAGTCCTAAATCCCAGAACCTATGAAACTCACCTTATTTGGAAAAAAAAAGTTGGGGGGGCTTTGCAGATATAATTAAGAGTCTTGAGATGAAAAGATCATCCTGGATTATCTGGGTGGTTCTAAATCCAGCGATGGATGCCCTTATGAAAGACATTTAGAGGAAGACTTGAGACACATAGAGGAGAAAGCCATGTGAAAATGGAAGCGGAGATCGGAGTGATGCAGCCACAAGCCAGGAAAGCGGAGGATTGCTGGCAGCCACCAGAGGCTGGACGGAGAAGGAAGCATTCTCCCCAGGAACCTCCAAAGGAAATGCAGCTCTGCTGACACCTGGGGCTCAGACATCTGCCCTCCAGAACTGTGGGAGAACAAATTTCTGTTGTCTTAGGCCACACTGTTTGTGGTAATTTGTTCCGGCAGCTGCAGGAAACTAATACAGATTTCTTATTGGAGATTCGTCTTTGTGTATGAGTTCAGCAGACACTTTGGCAGATGTAGGTTCCAGAGCCAGAGATAACAGTTAAAACTACGAGGTTAAGGAGATGGTCCAAAGACAATAAATAGAGAAGAAAGAGAAGTGAACCAAGCACACAGCACTGAGACACATCATACTTGATGGATGAAATCAGGGAAGAGGCCCAGAGGCAGAGAAAAGTGGTCGGAGAGGTCAGGGGAGAGCCAGGAAAGCACCAAGTCACAGAGGCCAAGAGAGCAGAGAGGTGTTTGGTTTTTTTTAAATTATTATGTTTTAACTTCTGGGGTACATGTGCAGAATGTGGAGGTTTGTTACATAGGTATACATGTTTATTTATTTATTTATTTATTTATTTATTGAGAGCAGAGAGTTTTAAGGGGAGAATGGTCAACAGTGTGAATGTAGGAGAGGAGTCCAAGAAAGGGCCCCAGGTATCCACTGGAGCTGATAAATAGCTGTTTACTGATGGTCCTGGTAAGAGTGGTGTTTGTGGATGATGGAAGTGAAGTCCTAATTTGCAGGGCAAGAGCAGGCCTTTAGAGGTCCTAAGCACTAAGAAGATTACATTGTCCCCCCAATGTGCATCTCAAAATAAAATCAATGCTAACTTATGGTTGTACTAAAGTCCAACAGAATTCTACTTTTTCCTGAGATGTCATCAATTTAAATATATGTTTTAATATATGTGTATGTGCATACACACATCTGTATGTAGACTCATTATTTTTTTCTTCCCAATGCCCTTGTTTAGCACAGTGCTGGTTGCAAGGGTTTGCAGAGTAAAGAGGCCATGGAGAAGTGAGGACAATCAGTGCAACCCAGAAGCTCAAGTGAGGGAGGAGGAGGAGGGAGAGGAGGGTTGGAGGATGAGGGGACATTGTATTGGGAGGAAGAAACTGAGTTATGCTCATAGGCTGAGGGGAAAAGAAGATCAAGAGGGTGAGATGGAAAACACCGGTGAAAGAGGAGCAGTGACTGTGAAGCCACATCCAGGCCACAGGGCGTGGGGAGTTGGAGGGTCCAGGAGAGGCTTGGCCTGGATAACAGGAAGGACCTCTTGGCCTTGGGGGCTGGAGGAAATGGGTGCAGATATGGATAAATCTGTAGGTAGGAGGATCCAAGAAGGAGCAGACATGCTGGAATGGGGCATTGCTTATTGAAAGGAGCTGGTCCAGGACAGCAACTCATGTGTGCACATTTCCGCAGGCCTCTGGGATTTCCCTGGTCCTGCCTCTGTCCCTCACCATTTCCTCCTTACCAGAACCTGCTATCAGCAGCAGCTTAACCAAGTGGTTAAACAGGGGCAAAGGAGGTGCTGAGAGGACCACTGGGGTGACGACAGGCCAAACCTCCTCTGCGAGGCCCACTCCATCCTTCCCTGCCCCTGGCCTTTTCTACAGCCCTGGGTCATTGTGCAGTCTCATCGAATTCCATATCCCTAGGTCGCCTAGTGAGTTTCTTTCACCAGATGTGTACTTCTACATCATCTCCATGCCCTTCTCCCAACTTGGATTAATTCCACTGTAACCTGAGTGCAATTCTAAAATACATATTTCCTGGATTTCTTTCTGCTCATATTTATTGAGCTGGGACACACACCTGCACACTCATGCACACACCCAATCCCCCACCCCACACATATATATACACTCTGGAAATCTCTTTGGGCATAATTTTAAACAGCCCTCTCTGTGCTCAAAGATTTTTTTAAGTTCTGTGTTATATTTTTAAAATTTATTGGAATGTTGTATTCTTTTCCATAATATATTTGTTTTTTATATCATATAAATATATTTTTTATTATTTATCTATTTTTTTTTTTGAGATGGAGTTTCACTCTTGTCACTCAGACTGGAGGGCAATGGCATAGTCTCGGCTCTCTGCAACCTCCACCTGTCAGATTCAAATGATTCTCCCACTTCAGCCTCCTAAGTAGCTGGGATTACAGGCGTCTGCCACTATGCCTGGCTATTTTTTTGTATTTTTAGTAGAGACGGGTTTCACCATGTTGACCAGGCTGGTCTCGAACTCCTGACCTCAGGTGATCTGCCTGCCTTGGCCTCCCAAAGTGCTGGGATAACAGGCATGAGCCACCATGCCCAACTGATACCATATAAATATAATTTAAACCACTGATTAGCAAATAAACTTGACCTTCCAGGAAGATGCCCATATTTGTCATGTGGCTCCTCAAGCCCCTAGGGACACTGCTGAGCACTCCCAGAGGAAACCTTGTTTGAGAAACAGAGATCTACAAATTAATGCTTTGGTATTTGCAAGCCCACCAGTGTACAAGCAACAATATAGGTGATGTGTTCATGTTTGATTTAGGTGTTATTTGATTGCATTTGACAGATAGAATGTTGGCAGTTGTAGGGATCATAAGTATGATTTGTCCATCTGGGGTTGAGTGGGTAAGTGGCTGGCCCAAGGTCCCAGAGCAAGTTAGTGGTGGAGTTAGGACTTGTACCCAGTGTCCTGACTGCCAGTCAAAACCCTCCCATTCTGCCATACCTTCTTTTCTTGGTGTTTTTAAAGATTCCATCTAGTTCTAAAAGTATAAAATTCTCAGTAGGGGTAAAGAAATTAATCCCCGTGCACTCTGAGATGCCCTCTCTTCTTCACTTACCCCTTCTTACCCTTCACTTCTTATCTTTATCCGTAGGCTCCAAGCAGCTTTACTTCCCCTCTACAAGACTGCATTTAGGTCCTAGACAAATTGAATTTGTCCAATAACCTAAATAAATCTAATCACTTCTTTATATGTGATTAATTGGTGGGACTTACTCTACTAACTCAAACACCACTTTCAGTAAGACACACTCTTCTTTAGGCCCGTAGTGCTCCCCATGACCTATTGGAGCCTCCCCCGTCCTTCGCCTGCTGCTCTGGTATTCAGGAGTCCTGGTTGGCATATTTTGTGTTACTAGAGGGTAGGTCAGGCCCTATTTGGCTCTTGTCCCATGATTTGAAAACTGAACAAGTACAGAGTTGCTAGTAAGTACTCATCAGAAAAGCAGGAAAGGGAATGTGTGGGGGCTGTGGGTGGCCCTAGGAGAGGCTCTTAACAGCCTGGTTCAGGGATCCTGTAAGCGAAGGCTAGCTTGTCCACTTCCTCCTCACTGCTGGCTCCTTTTTCTCTCACGCGATGTACAGTCACCGAGCTCTTCCTTCACACTCTCCAGCTCCCCATAGCTACACTATCACAATTCTTTCCTGGTATGGACTTAATGTTTGTGTCCTCCCAAAATTCATAGGTTGACATCCTCACTGCCAAGACAATGGCATGAAGAAGTGTGGCCTTTGGAAGGTGACTGGTCATGAGGGCTCAGCTTTCATGTATGGGGTTAGTGCTATTCTAAAAGAGACCCCAGAGAACTCCCTCAGCCCTTCTACCATGTGAGGATACAGTGAGAATACAGCAGGCTATGATCAAGGAGGGGGGCCCTCACCAGACACCAGATCTGCTGGCACCTCCATGTTGGACTTCCCAGCCTCCAGGACTCTGAGAATAAATGCCTGGGTTTTAAAGCCACCCAGTCTCTGGTATTTGTGTTATAGTAGCCTGAATGAACTTAGATACCTCCTGAGTAGGCCTCCTACTCTTGGACCCTTTTCCTCCAATCTACTCACTACACACCTGCCACAGTATCTTCTTTAAACTATTTTTATCTTCTGCCTCCTGCTTAATCCACGAAGTCCAAATGCTTCCGTTTTACTTCTACAGTCTTTGAGTAACCATTCTTACCTCTAACAACCTCATTACTTGCTAGTCCTCCAGATGAACATCTCTATGAATAAAATAAATGCCTCTCATCATAGACCAGTAAGCCAGACATTCATGAGGTCGGAAAAGGTATGCACCTAGAGAAATGCAAATGGTTGATTGGGAAGATTAGAAGATGTGATCAGTAGGAGCTAATAAGGGTTCATGGAAAATACATTCATTATATTAATACCACTTCCTGGACTCACTGTTGTTTTTGTTAGGGGTTATCAAACTGTTAGATCAGGGGATTGATATAGACATGACATTATCTATATCTTAGCAAAGCCAATTTTTTTCTTAATAATATTTTGAGTAAGATGGATGAAGTTTTGTGAACCGGCTATAATGTGTTTCCACTAATGTGATATGGGACTGTATTAGCCAGGGTAAATGTTAAGCTGCAGTAACAAAGAGACCCCAAAATTACAATGGAGTAAGCAAAAGATACATAACAGTCTGGGTGGCCCTGGCTGACAGTGCAGCTCTGTTCTATGAGATCAGTCAAGGTTCTAGGTTTCTTCCACTTTATATGTCTCCATCTGCAAATCCAACTTAAGGTGCAGCCACAACATTCCAGCTAGCAGGAAAGAGAAGAGAGAATATGAAAAGTTAGTATAGAAAGTCAGCCTGGGCCAGGCACAGTGGCTCACGTATGTAATCCCAGCATTTTGGGAGGCTGAGGCCGGCGGATCACTTAAGGTCAGGAATTCGAGACCAGCCTGGTCAACATGGCAAAACCCCATCTCTACTAAAAAAGATACCAAAATTGACCAGGCGCGGTGGCTTATCTCTGTAATCCCAGCACTTTGAGAGGCTGAGGCGGACAGATCACGAGGTCAGGAGATCAAGGCCATCCTGGCTAACACGGTGAAACCCCGTCCCTACTAACAATACAAAAAATTTCTGGGCATGGTGGCACGCACTGTAGTCCCAGCTACTTGGGAGGCTCAGGCAAGAGAATCACTTGAACCCGAGAGGCAGAGGTTGCAGTGAGCCAAGATCATGCCATTGTACTCCAGCCTGGGCGCCAGAGCGAGACTCTGTTTCAAAAAAAAAAAAAAAATTAGCAGGGCATAGTGGCACATGCCTGTAACCCCAGCTACTCAGAAGGCTGAAGTAAGATAAGCCCTTGAACCCTGGAGGCAGAGGTTGCAGTGAGCCAAGATCACACCACTGCACTCCAGCCGGGGCAACAGAGCAAAACTCTGTCTCAAAAATAGAAAAATAAAAATAAAAATAAAGAAAGTCAGCCTGTAGGAAGCAAATTGGAGTATCACTCCTACTCATATCCCAGATTCTAGTCACATGGCCCACTCCTGTATGCAAGGGAAGCAGGGAAATGTAGGTTCTGTATGGGTATGCTGTGCTTAGCCAAAACTCAATGGGGATCACGGGACTCTTTGCTCAAAGGAAGAAGGGGAGAGGATAATATATTGGGAACAGTAGCAGCTCTGCCACATTGACCTTTGGCCATTCATTTCTCCTCTTTAGCCCTCAAGTTCCCACCTATTGCAAAAGAATAGAAACATTTACCTGCCCTATCTCACAGAGCTGCTTGGAGGATAAAATTAAATCAAATACATGAGTGTTTTGAATTTTTTAGGATTTTTTAAAAGTGCTGTGCTAGAATTCAAAATGCTGCAACCACTTTTTAAAAACCTTGTTAGTTTCTTACAGTTAAACAAACACATACCATATGACCCAGCAATTGCACTCCTAGGTATTTGCCCAAAAGAAATAAAAAATTATGATCACATAAAAACCTGTATAAAAATGTTAATAGTGGTTTATTCATGGAAGCAACTCAAATGGATAAAGAAAGTATAGTACATCCCTAGAATGAAATACTACTCAGCAATAAAAAGGAATGAATTCCTGGATATACACATTAACCTGGATGAACCTCAATGCATTATGCTAAGTGAAAAAAAGCCAGACTCAAAAGACTTCCTGCCGTATGATTCAATTTATATGACATTCTGAAAAAAGTGAAACTATAAAGGCAGAAAGCAAATCAGTGATTGCCCTTGTATTGGTGCTTGCACAACTGAGTTTCTGTCAAAACTCTGAAAAGGGCAAACTTTATGCAATAATTTATGCCTTAATAAACCTGACCATAAAAGAAAAGGTGCTGTGCTAATGCAAACTATTAATGAATTATCATCTATCTAACAGCTGAAAAAAATGAATTGCCCCCACATCTGAATGAGATAATATAGTTCATAACTGTCACCTGTATATTACCTCAAATGAACCCCACAGCAGCCCTGTAAAACAACGAGGAGAACCTCTTTCTCCTCTTACCAGATGAAGCTCAGTGTTCTTAAATTATTTACCAATATCATACAACTAGGGAGTGACACAGCTGCAATTTTAACCAGGTTCTCTGATTTCTACTCTTTTCTCTTTTAATGCCATTATGCCATCTAGGAGTTTTGAATAATGTCAGACAGACGAAAAAAAATCTAGTGATTTGGAGTGAGAAGCAATATAAGACCAATGGATCTTTTATAACTCCAAATCCAGCTTTATCTAGCAACCCAGGAAGAATCCTCTGAAGGCTTTCTCTTCTAAAATTGAGACTACCCTCTTTTCCCTAGGGATTAAATGTGACCCATGCAGCAGGAGGGGGCTCTCTGCCTGTGAGAAAACAACACAGAGAGACTCAGTGGCGTCCAGAAATTGGCCTCTTTGCGACTCACCAATAGCACCCTTCCCATAGGCCATGGTAGTGCTGGACACAGTCACTGGAGTCCTGAGGCCAGAATACGCAGCAAAAAAAGAAAGTAGGATGACGGGATCCTCCTAACCAAGGAGGACTGTGGTGGGAAGTAGGTGTAGAGATGGAGACTGAGTATTAAATGCTTTTTTGTCCTGATCTGTGGATTAGAAAGATTGCCCAGTCCTGATCAGCTCATGTCAGTCTCTTGCCACAGGATAAGAGTCATTAATATCTGTTTGTTACAATGAATGAAGTGTTCTTACCTGTGTTAGGTGGTTTGATCCTCACTCCAACCCAGAGAAAATTATATTCCTACCATCTACTTTTGCAGATGAGAAAATAAAGGCCCAGAGAAGAAAGTTATTTTGCCAAGGACATCCAGCTAAAAATTGGTGAAGCAGGACTTGAATCTGTCTTCTGCATCCAAAGTCCATATTCTTCTTCTTTTTAAAATCCACATTTTTTTTTCCTTACATCACTCTGCCCTTTTTTTTCTTTTTTTTTTTTTTTTAAGATCTCAGCAGATGCAGCCCCTGAACTCACCAAGTACATGGACTAGGGGATGCATCACAACCAATATTATGTTGTCACGATGTGAAATTGAATAGTTAGAGATGTGCTCCCACACAGTTTCTTATCGGCAGTTGTTTTTAATAATGTATTTGTCATTCGTGGGTCCTTTAACCCAGAGGTCCTCAACCCCCTCCCCTAGCCCCCAAGTCCAGGGAGGTGAGCTGCAGGTAAGCCAGCATTACCTCCTGATTAGATTCTCATAAGAGTGTGAACCCTGTTGTGAACTCTGCATGTGAGGGATCTAGGTTGTACGCTCCTTATAGAATCTAATGCCTGATGCTCTTGAGTTGGAACATTAATACCATCCCCCTTGTCCCATCCATGGAAAAATTATCTTCCACAAAACCGGTCCCTGGTGCCAAAAAGGTTGGTGACGGCTGCTTAAACCAAAGTATATTTATTTATTTAAATCCATTTATACCTTGTAAACCAAAAATAAAATTCTAAGCCCCCAACTAATTGAATGGACCCCCGTCTTGGCAAAGGGGATTCCAAAGAAACCTGAAAAACTAGTTTATACCATGATGGGAAGGGAGTCTCAGACATGCCTCACTGAACTCGCCTCCCTTTGGAGTTCGGGCACAACTGACCAGCAGTAACATTAAAAGAGAGATCTTAAGACTGACAACACAGACTGTTTGTAGCAATAAGATACCAAATTCCAACCTGACTCTAGTGTAGCGTCACATGACAGATAGCAGGCCTTGAAAGAAATCAAAATATTATATCCCAAAATACATTTCTTTGACATATTTTGAAATGGTCCTGCAAAGCTGTCTTTTGTGGAAGAAATTCACATTCTGTAGAGAATCCCTTTCCCTTTCCAGGTCTTTTTCTGATCTTGAAGAGATTAGCTGAGAGTCTAGCACCTTTTAAAGGTCTGAATAGGAAACATGGCCATCTATTGCCTCTAAGACTGGCCATCTATGAGACTTCTTCTACATACTAAGAACCTCTGTCTCCATAATTTTTTCTATTGATTACAGGCCTTTAGGTAATAACTCTTATAACCAATTGCCAATCAGAAAATCTTTGAATCCACCTATGACCTGGAAGGCCCCCCATCTACCGCTTAGTGATGTCCTGCCTTTCTGGACCCAAGAAATGCTTACCTCACATGTATTGATTGATATCTTGTGTCTCCCTAAAACATATATGGTGAAGCTGTAACCCAACCACCTTGGGCACATGCTCTCAGGAGCTCTTGGGGCTGTGTCACCGGTCATAATCCTTAACCTTGACAAAATAAACTTGTAAATTGGTTGAAACCTGTCTCATATACTTTATAGTTCACAACTTTATAGAGGAAGTAAACTCTTTGAACATTACCCTGCCCTTTCTTTATTTCTTTTGAACTGACCTTTTACAACTTGTAATCATTGTTCCTAATCCTACTCTTTCAAGTTCTGTGAATGAATCATTCTAGCTCTGCCTTCCACAGTTTCACATGCTCTGTTCTATCACAGTGCTCAGTCTATTGTGGGTCTGTCTTGGTCCTTGTCCAAAGAGGGAAATTGCTAGGGGGACCCCATTTCAACATGGTCCCCAGTGTGTGAACCCCAGTGGTGCCTTCAGACCCAGGTCTTTATGCATTAGGGAAGGGAAGACTCTCAGAGGATTTTACAGAGCAAAATAGAATGATATTTTCCTTTAATTAAGGATTTTGCTTTCTTGGAGAAAGGCTGTAAACTGCAACAACTACTTTATTCTTCAAAACCTGCCTCCTGCCACAGCACAGTGCTTTTGTGTTCACAGTTTTCCAACTCACATCACCCCAAATAACCCTATTCCGTTTACCCTCCTGAAGGCTGGGCAGCCCCCCGCCCCCCAGCCACACTTCAGCTCCTCTAAGTGCGGGAGCTTCTGCACTGCCTAATTACCTGCCCTATGGAAGCCAGGAGGAGACTTCAGTCCCAGCTGGAGCCCAGCTGCTAGAGAGATGGAATATTAAGACATTTTCCTTTCTTCAGAATCCTTGTTAATTCTTCCTGGTGGTGATTAGCCAGTTATTTTTAGCTCCATCTAAGCTCCCTGGTTAGTATTCAGGGCTGGTTTAGACAGCTCTGAGGCACACTCACCATGTAATGCTCTGATTCCATTTGGTCCCATTGAATTGAATAAAATTAACTTGCATGACAGGCCCATCCCCCATCCTCACCAGGTGCTCCTCTCCTGCCTCTTCTTGAGGCGCTGGCTTCTGTCCAAAGGGCCTACAGCTCTGGGTTCAGGGACAAAGTTTTACAGGACGGATCTGGGAAACGTGAAATTTTGAAGCCATATGAAGAGACGGAAATAAAACTGCAATGGGAGTGAAGAAATTAAGGTTTTAGTCTGGACTTTGTCACTAGCCATCTGTGTAACACTGGGCAAGTTACCTTCCTTTTCTAAGCCATAGTGAAATGGTGTGGCTGGACCAGTCAGCCCCTAAGTCCTTCCCAGGACTAAGACGCTATAGAGTCACCAAGTGTAAAATAGGAGCTGAGCATGAAGAAACCTGAGCCTGGGGGAGAGCATCTTGACAGCAAAATGCAAGTGCCTTTTTCTTTCTTCTTTTTATTCACCTAGCTTCCCTTTTCCGAAGCGATTCTCCTGCCTCAACCTCCCAAGTAGCTGTGAAAACAGATGTGTGCCACCATGCCCAGCTAATTTTTTACTTTTAATTTTTAGTATAGACAAGGTCTCACTATGTAACCCAGGTTGGTCTGGAACCCCTGAGCTCAAGTGATCCTCTCACCTCAGCCTCCCAAAGTATACCATAATGCTTTGATAACAGACCACACATTCTGCCCTGGCATTCCTTTTGATTGGAGGCCCATGACAGATCCCTCTGCATCCTCAGCTGTCCACATACCTTTTCATTTTCCCCCATTTTGTTTTCAAGCTCATGGATTGTGATATTTGCACAATTTTTGTCAAAGCCAAAGCAACTATGGACCCCATCCATAAAGGTTCTTTTATCACTTAGACCTTTCCTGGGCTTCCTTCCAGGTAAAGCCCCGGGCCCTTCCTCCACTGTCATCTGCAGCATGTTGCTGTTGAAAGCTGGGCTTACCAGAACTCCTTGGTCCCTCTCCTAGCCTTCCTTGAGGGTACAGTTCCCACTGGACTGGCCTCTAGCCCCTCCACAACCAAGTCACAACAGTGATGGTCACTTCTGAAATAAGTAGAACAGGCATGAAGACAGTGGAGTCTTGCTAACCTGTGGCTGTGAGACATGATGGAGTCATTGTGTGTTCACCTTTAAAAGGTTCCCAAGGCTTCTACCAGGGCGCAGGTTGATTGACCAGTAATCCCTTATGGTGCAGTTAAGATAACTATGTCTGGAACAAAGACTTCCAAGTAGAACAGGCCAGCTGACTGCTAGGCTGGGTCGGATGGGAGCAGTCCTCTCCGGCTGGGATCCCCGAGAGCCTTTCCCTGCCTTATCTCCTGGTTCACCACTCTGTACCAAGCAGTCATATCTGAGTGACCCCACCCAGCTGTGCCAGAGGGAGAGCTCTTTAAATTGTTGCTGTTTGGACAAAAATCAGGCAAAACCAAGCCCAACGCATCAATTGTATGCCCCTCACTGCAACCAAGTCACACTTGAAGGGAGCCCGGCTGGCTGGCACCTGCCCCTCCCTCCCTCTGGGTTTCAGAATTGAAGGAAACTCTCGTAAACCTTCTAATGCTGGGACTACACATTTTATTGTAATCATAAGTAGAACATAATACCACAACAGGTGCACTGGGACACTTGCTTAAATAATAAATGCAGTCAGCTTTGTTGCCTATTCACCCAGCCCTTCAGGCGCCTGAACAGCTGTGGGCTAGGGGTGGTGGCAGCTTCTGCCCAGGGTTGTATTGTTCAGGGTGAATCAGAGAGAAAATGTTCTTACCTTGGACTCAGGTAGTACAGTGTGAATGCTGACACACACCGCCGTTCTTCCACGCCTCGGTGTTATGGGGCCCAGTTCAAATACTAGCTGTGTGTTGCGGAAAGACCATTTAACCATACTGAGTCTGTTTTCTCACTTGTGAAACTAAGATGCTAGAATTCAGGGGAATTCTGATGAGTAAATGAGTGAGGGAGTGTGGTTCTGGGGCCTGTGTTTCCTCTGTCAAAATCTACTCACTCCCTGGGGCTGTGATCGAGAAATCTGCCTCTGAAGCTTGTCCTTGGTCAGAGAAGCCCCCTAAGGGTTAAAAGACAATTATGGACCACTTCATACTCACTAGGATAGTGCTTATTAAAAAAGAAAAAAGAAAACCCTAGAAAATAACAAGTGTCAGTGAGGACGTGGAGAAATTGGAAGCCTTGTGCACTGTTGATGGGAATGTACGATGGTGCAACCTTTGTGGAAGTTCCTCAGAAAATTAAATATAGAGCTATCATATGATCCAGCAATTCCACTTCTGGGTATTTACCCAAAAGAAGTCAAAGCAGGAACTCAAGGAGATATTTGTATGCCCTTGTTCATAGCAGAGCTATTCACAATAGCTACAACACGGAAGCAATCCAAGAGCCCGTTAATGGATGAATGGATGAACAAAAGGTGGAATACAGTGCAGCCTTAAAAAGGAAGGAAATTGGCCCGGCGCGGTGGCTCATGCCTGTAATCCCAGCCTTTGGGAGGCCGAGGCGGGGCGGATCACGAGGTCAGGAGATCGAGACCATCCTGGCGAACACGGTGAAATCCCATCCCTACTAAAAATACAAAAAAAAATTAGCTGGGCGTGGTGGCGGACGCCTGTAATGCCAGCTTCTAGGGAGGCTGAGGCAGGAGAATGGTGTGAACCCGGGAGGTGGTGGAGCTTGCAGTGAGTGGACATCGCGCCACTACACTCGAGCCTGGGCGACAGAGCGAGACTCTGTCTCAAAAAAAAGGAAGGAAATTTTGACATGTGCTACAACATGGATGAACTCTAAGGACATTACGTTAAGTGAAATAAAACAGGCACGAAAGAACAAGTACCGTACTCATAGGGGACTGTACTCACTCATTTGAAGTAACTAAAGTGCTCAAAGTCACAGAGACAGAAAGGAGAATGGTGGTTGTGGGGGTTTGAGGGGAGGAGGGAGGAGGAACTGCTGTTTAATGGATACAGAGTTTTAGTTTTGCAAAATGAAAAGAGTTGTAGAGATGGTGTGCACCACGATGTGAATGTGCTTAACATAAGTGAACTATGATTAAAATGGTAAATTTAAGCATATGGGTATTTTACCACAATAAGAGAGAAAGAGAATTATAGAGCACAATGGAAGTGACAGTTGAAGGGGTCTTCAACCAGTGCAGGCATTTTCATTTGTTTTATTTCCTCTACAGGTGTAGAAAATAATACTACTATAGTAAATGCTACTGAGCATTCACCTGGCTTTGCCCATATCATCACCTCCAATTTTAATAGCAATCCACTTAAGTAGGTAGCATCATCCCCAGTTAACATAAGGAAACTATGGTTCAGGGGTTGGGTAAGAATGGAATGAGTTATGGCATGAGCCAGCTACTTCCTGGCACAAGGCTTCAGTGGTCATGATGGTATGTACTAGGCTCTGAGAGAATAAGTGTACTTGAAGCTTCTCTGTGGTCTCTGGAAACTCTTGGTCATATTGAGGAGACATACATGGTGAGAGAGGCTCAAACTGGAGCCTTGAGGCCACAGGAAGGGGGAATCACTGAGATTCAGGAGTTCATAAAAAGGAGCAGGCACTGAATTGGCTGAAAAAAGGAAAGTGTTGAAGGGCCTGAATTCTGGGGGACAAAAGATAAATGTAGATTTAGAGAGAAAATAATATTTATTAGCAGGAAAAAAGTGAAGTGCAATTACAAACAAGATTTCCTAATGTGGGTATGTGGGTAAGAGGTCATCAGGCTGGAGAAAGCCAATGTAGGGATTGCTACTGGAGGCACATTTAAGTCCACGTAATAACAGCTAATATTTATTGAGCCCAGCTTGTGTGGCAGGCAATGTTCCAAGCTCTTTATATACATAATGCATTCAATCCTCACACCAACCTGATGAGGTAAGTCTTACTTGTTACACTCATTGCATAGATGAGGAAACTAAGGCTCAGAGAAGTGAAGCGATTTAGTCCAACATTGCAGAGCCAGGGAGTAGCACAGCCAGGATGCAAATTCAGAATGTGGACTCCAGAAGCCTCATACCCAACTCTGACTCTGTGGGGTGATCGCAAACATGAGTCTTCATTATTTAACAAAAATTATTTGTACTTGGTCATAGACATGATGAGCAACCTTGTTTGGTCAGAAATTAATATTTTGAGAATAGTTGCTGCTGTTCATGTTTTGTGCATAACACATATCACAGATGCTCACAA
Organism: Macaca fascicularis; assembly: GCF_037993035.2. Taxonomy (NCBI): domain Eukaryota; kingdom Metazoa; phylum Chordata; class Mammalia; order Primates; family Cercopithecidae; genus Macaca; species Macaca fascicularis. The sequence continues at coordinate 118,138,065 of NC_088375.1, read as the reverse complement.
AAAGCTGGTAGACAAATATGAGGAGCTATAAAGGTGGGAGGGCTTCTCCATGTTCCTGTTCAGAGCCGGTAACCATGGCAACAGTAAATTACAACTTCATTGCTGCAGACCCACACAGCCAGCAGAGATTACAAGAGATGGTCACCGAGATCATCAAGGACCTAAGGTGGTCAGGATATGGTCGTTTTAAGTGACAGAAACCTAACTCAAACTAGCTTAAGCAATAGGACAAAAATCTGGCTTATCAAACACATTTCAGGAACAGCCTGGAGCGGAACCAGCTTAGAAACACACACTGTCAGCAGAGATTTCATAGACATCAGTCCTCAAGACCCCACCTTAACTTTAAGTCACGCTTTCTTTAAATTTCCCCAAAGACCATTTATGTGAGAATCATTTAGAGAAGTGGGGTAGAGGAGTGTATTAAGAAGTCAATTTCTGGAGGGGATCCTTGATCTACTAAATCAGATTCCCTGAGCAGGAATCAGATTCCCTGGCCCAGGAATCTGAATGTTAAACATGCTTCCCAGGTAACTTTTGCAAGTCTCAATGTGAGAACCACTGCCTAGGTTATAACAGCAACAAGGTATGTCATGTGATCTATTCCTTTGTCACACAGAACCATGTCCCTTTCCTAATATCTCAAGTATTTACCCAACAGTGTGATTACGTGATTAAAGCCATTTTCCCCACCCAACTGTAGGGTTCATGAGAGCAGGAACTACATTTGTTGGTAAAATGCCCTCCATTGCATCCCCATTGCCTAACTCAGTGTCTGGCATATAGTGGGTGCTCAATAAATGTTTATTAAATGAATGAATGAATGAATGGACTTTAGTCCACAGAGTTGCTCTCACATTCTTTTCTCACTTAACCCACACAACAAGCCACAATGAGGTAAGTAGGCTAGACATTATTATTACCATTTTTCAGGCAAAAAAACTGAAACCCAGAGAGAGACTGCCCAAGTCAGGTACTAAGTGGTCTTTCAACTCTCCTTCTATGTCTTCTTATATGATACTTCAAACAGGGTGGCACAAAGTTCCAGTGGAGTAGCCGGCCATTAAGGATGTCCCCAGAAAAGGCGATAGGGCACGTGAGATCTGATGCCTGTCCCCAGCTGAGCTGCAGGTCTCCTTCCTGGACACACCTTTCTGTTTTATTTCTTATCTCTTCCTAGTTCAGCTCCACAGCTGTTCTGTATGAACCTCCTTCCTTCTCTCTAGGGGTCAAGTGAGGAAATCAAAGGGAGAACGGGAAAAAAGAAGAGTCTGGTTACTCAGAGATTTGCAAATAAAGTTCTGATCTGCAGAGAACAGGACAAAGAATCTTACATTATATAAAATCTCCCAAACCCAGTCTGCTGTCTATGCACCCTGAGATCAGAACACCGACAAACACACATCCAAAAGTGGAGGGGAAAGGAAGCCAATGTTTCAGCATGATGATGGCTATCAAATAGCCATAATCATCTGCAAAGATGCAATGCAACTTCGAGGCGTTTTGTCAAATATTGATAAGCATTTCCTGAGTACTATCATGCTCCTGACAGTCCACTGGGCACAAGGGAGGGAAGACACAAAAGATTTGAGACATAGACCCTTGCCTGAAGGAATACATAGCAGCTTTTCTGTTGGAAAAAATGCAATGTTGTAACACAATTAAGGGAGGTATCAAAGTATGTAGTTAGCTACATTTTGATTTTAATGCTGTGGGAGGTCAAGATTGAGCTGTTTGGACTGGAGGGCAAAGAAAGTGGTCATGGAAAATGTGATGGGTCTAGAGAGACAGTTATAATTTTAAAAGGCAGTGGAGATGGGGAGGATTCCTGAGAAGGCAGGACTGAGCATGGCTGAGAGCATCGCTGACTGGACTAGAGAAGAGGCTCTGGCAGGAGGAGATGGTGAGGTGCTAGTGTCCCTGTACCCTCGGGCCAGTCTGCCTCATTTTGCTCCTGGCCCCACTGTCTGCTGCTTGTGCTTTCCTTCCCTCTCCACTAGAATGGGGTGGTCATGATGATATAATAATAAATACTCTAAAAAACATAGGTTAATATAGGGAAATACTTTTTAACAAGTACCTTGTTTGATTAAATTGTGGTTGTTATCATTTAACAACATTCCTTGAGTTTCTGTTGTGTGGCAGGCAGGCACTAGGATAGGGGTGAAAGAGAAGAGACTTCCTCTCAAAGATCCCCAGGAAGATGAGGGAGGAACCCAAGTAATACAATTACATCGCAATTGCATGTGGTAAGTATATCACAGAGGAAGACACAGGGTACTCTGAGACTCAAGGCTGGGTCACCTCTGAGACCACCTGGAAGCATCCCAGGAAGACGTCTCAGAGGAGGTGATGGCTATGGAACCCAAAGTGCAAAAAAGTTTCTCAAATGAAGAGGAGAAAGAAAGGGCAATGGAGGTCGAGGAACTACCTAGTGCTTGAAGTATCAAATGTCATGGACAGGAGAGATAGCAGGTTTTGGTGTGGGGAGAATTGAGATTGGAGAATGAGGTTGGTGTCTGGTGGGGGCTTTGGGTGTCAGGCTAAGGAGGTAAGACTTGGTAGGCCATGGAGAGTAATTAGAGACTTACAAAGGGGAGTGAAGGGGCATGTGGAGGCTGCATCTGAGGTGAGGTCCCCTCCCTCCCCGGGTCTGGCTCCTCATCTGTAAGGTGAGGGGGCTGGAAGAGCCAGCGCATACTCCACACTCTGAGAACTGATGAGCACTCAGAACTGTGTAGTGGATTCACTGTTCCCTCCATTTCCCCAGTCCTCCACCCTGCCTGCAGATTTGTATAATCACTGGACCACAGCACTGCAGAGAGGGCCAGGTTAATAGATATACCTGAAACACTGTTAAATCATTTATTCAACTAAATTTATACTCCAGCACTGGTGAACAAGGCAGTCATGCTATCTGCCCTCCCGGAGTTTATAATCTACCTCACTGTGCACAGGCAGTGGGGAGATGATTGAGAAGCCCAGACTGCTGAAAAGAGGACGGGAAGGAACCTGTGTAGGCCAGTCTGGCTGCCTCGTCTTGCAGCCCTGGGAAAGACAGCACCCATCTCTTCTGGCAGAATGGAAGCTGTGTGTGTCCGCATGCATGCTAGGGCTGGTTGGGGTGGGGCTTGGGGAACCACACTGTCTTTTATCCTGCCTCACACCCACGTGCTGTGGAAGTCTGTCTCCCCTATCAGCCTTCCCGTAAAGAGAGATTTTCAGACTCGAAATGGGAGCAGGCCGGGACTGGAAGCTGTGAGGAAAGCATGGGTGGGATGGACCAGGAACCCTAGAACAGTCCTAGTCTCCCACAAGATGAGCAGACTCGCAGTGGAGGCTCAGGTAAATACAAACCCTCTTGTTCCTGGGCTAAACAAATTCCACTCCACAAAAGCTTCAAAACCAGCTCTCTGGGCATTGTCCCATATAAAGCAATGCTTTCTTTGTTAAATCTTTTAATCCGGCTGTCTCTTATCTTGCCATTCCCCCAAGTTCCCACAGACTCCCAGGGAGCCCTCTCTCTGTTCTGATGCAGATTTATCCAACTGGAACCAGCTTAGGTCCAGGACCAATTGGAAAGTCATAGTCTGGAGTGGTTGCCGTCATTTGCCCAAAGAGCAAGTCTTAATATGGGTAGAGCCTGGTGGCAGAACTCGGTCCAGGGGTCTACGTCGTCAGAAACTCACCACAGGCTGTTCCTGGGGGCTGCTGTTGGAGACACCCAGGCCTACCTCTCAGCTGCCCCTAGGTCCTGGCCTGTCAGATCCTAGATCCTTGGTTTCCTAACCTTATGACCATGCCCCGGATGTCTCCAGGGGCAATCCTTGCTGGTCTCGGGCTGACATCCTAGTTGGCGCCCATGTCCTCCTCCCCCTGGCAGCTTCAGTATCACCAGCGGAGGATGTGGGGCTACGTAGACCTAAAGGAAGAACCTGAGGCAAAATTAATGGAGAGTTTATTTGGGGCCAGGCGTGATGTCTCACACCTGTAATCCCAGGCTTTGGGAGGTCGAGGTGGGTGAATCACTTGAGGTCAGGAGTTTGAGACCAGCCTGGCCAACATGGTGAAACCCTGTCTCTACTAAAAATACAAAAATCAGCTGGGTGTGGTGGCATGCACCTGTAATCCCAGCTACTCAGGAGGCTGAGGTTAGTGGATTCTTTGAGCCCAGGAGTTTGAGGCTGTAGTTAGTGAGCTATGATTGTGCCACTGCACTTCAGCCTGGGCAACAGGGCGAGACTCCATCTAAAAAAAAAAAGAGAGAGAGAAAAAAGAGTTTATTTGGGCCAAGGTTGAGGCCTCCAGCCCAGGACACACTTTCAAGTTGTCTTGGGGAGTACTCTGGAGAACAAAAGAGAGGCTCCAGTGTTTAAAGAAAAAAGGACAAATCGGGAGGGGGAGGTTACAAACGTTGTTGTTCGTCAGGAATTCTCATTGGTTTGCAGAAATAACATTGGTCCGTGATTATCTATACTTTGTGAACTACAGTATGTATGGCATGTTATGGCCACTTGCCTTCAGTTAGTCTAGCGCCTGCATAGCAAGTGGCTTCGCCACAATTATTTCACTCAAGGCGGAGTGACCTGACTGCCCTTTCATTCCAGTGCCTCTCTGGGCCTGATAATTTAAAGGGGTTCGTATTCCTCAGATAAAAGTGTGCTTTTCTTTTTTTTCCCACAACTATATGGAAAGTAGAAATAACATCTACCTCATTTTTTCTTGGAGAAATAAACAAAAAGAAAAGAAAGAAACCACTTACCACACAGAATTATCGTGAGATTTAAAGTAGAAAATATATATAAAGCGCATATACCTGCTGGTAATTGTTGGACTCATTTCTCTTCCAGGTAGTCAGATACTCAAATAGCTAACAAAAATTTTCTGAGTATCTGCTATATATGCCCAGTGCTGTGTTAAGCAACACAGCAGGCTCAGCAGAGGTATGTTCTACGTCGTTTTTATTCCCAATTAACCAAGTAATCAGAAATGGGTATTATGGGCTTCCTGTGTACTCAGCATCACGCTAGAAACAGTGACAAATTAAAACATGCATGAAACATGACAAGGTGCCCTCCCATGAACTCATTCTGGGGAGATTAAACAAACACACAGAAAAAGTGAAATAATAATACAAGAACAACTAACAATGCTGAAAGCACAGATACAAGGACCACAGGATGCACACAATCCTCTGCTAAATGGAGTGGCTTGTCTGGCAGAATACAGGAGGCCTCAGGCTAGAAATTTGGAAATCAAGAGGCCATATGGGAGCCTGGAGGCTGAGGGTGGGAGTGGGGATTGCTTGAGCCTGGGAGTTCCAGCCCAACAACATAGCAAGACCCTGTCTCTACAAAAAAACGTTTTTTTTTTAATTAGCTGGTTGTGGTGATATGTGCCTGTCATCCCAGCTATACAGGAGGCCGAGGTGGGAGGACTAGCTTGAGCCCAGTGGTTTGAGGCTGCAGCGAGCTATGATGGTGCCATTGCACTCCAACTCAGGCAACAGCAAGACCCTGTCTCTAAATAACTGAAATTAATTAAATAAATAAAAATAAATGAGAATGGTGAGTATTTAAAAAAAGCACGAGAGAGGCCATATAGAGGGAACAGAAAGTGCAGGGAGTGGGAATTCACAACTATGTTACTTGGGTTTTTGTGGCAATGATGGTAGTAATTGTGCTTATTGTAGCTTTGGTCAAGAGAAGAGGCTAAAACATGTAGTTTGGATCACCCTGTAGAAAAGGTGGAACAATGTGGTAGATCAAAGGGCTGTGGGGTCGACCCACTGGATGGGACAACGTACTCCACCTCTCGTCATGAGCTACCTGGAGCAAGTCACTGAATTTCTCTGTCTCATTTGCTGTTTCTACCTCCCAAGGTTGTTGTAGAGATTAAATAAGACAGTTTGTATGTCTCAATAAGCCTAGCATCTGGCATTTAGGTACCAATCTATTAGCTTTTATTATTATTAATAAAATAAAGGAAAGTCATAGTCTCCTTTTCTGCTCTTTATGTTGGGCATGCAACCCATCCTACACCTTGCAAATCTTTTTTGCTGAGAAAGACGGGGCTACTGCTACAGTTGTGAATTGCGTTTTTAGAATTAGTTTTCATGTTTTATTTGCTAATATATTTGGTTTGGAAATACACAACTTCAACCATTCAAGGAAGAAAAGCCCTGAGTGTTTTATTTATCGCAAACCCAATGTCTACTGTCCACTGTAAGAGACAACCTTGTCCAGCTGGCCTTATTTTGTTGTTTTTGTTGTTCTGTTTTGTTTTGTTTTAGGTTTTTAGTAGCCTGAAGTCATGGTTTTTAGTTTCTGTCTCTGGTAATAAGCAGAAAAGAGGCATGAGGAAGGAGCTTTACTGGTCCAATCAGAAACAGAAACTAAGAACCCATGACTGTATTCTCTCCCTTGGACACTCTAAAGCTTCCGAGTAGATAGGCACCTACACCCTGGGCCTGCAGGACAGTCTGGTGCCAGGTGTGGCTGCCTTCTCAACCCAGTTAGTCTCAGTCTGGAACCCCCTGGCTCTGGGCATGTAGATTTTGGTCTTTCTATTTTTTTTTCTCCTGGCAAGACAGCAAATCAGAGGGACTCGATGAACTCAAGGCAGTTTTCTATTGTCCATAATAGGTGGGAATGGGCTTAGCAAGAACACGTAAAATCCACAATCCACCTGCTTCTTAAACAAATCCTTTACTGTAATCACTCACAGGCTCTAACATTGATTGATCTTGTGTCCTCTGCCTAGTCCTCCTCTGGTGGGTGTATTAATGATGAGAGCCTAAAGGCAACTGGCAAAGAGAAGGCTAGAGACAGAGTGAAGAAGGGGAAGAGGATCTACAAATTGAACTATTAGTCTGAATAATTAAGAACTGACTCTGTTTGAAAATTGACTTTTATAATGGTTTGGCTAGAGCTGGGGCCCAAGAGGCTCCATTCTAGCCTCATGATGATAACCATGGGGCCAAAAACCAGGCCTGCACAGTGCTTTTCTTATTGAAACAGCTGCTGCTATCATTACCCAAAGGAAGGTGTTTCCTGGGGCCAGTAGCCCCTAAGCAGTCTTTCAGCCAAATTATTATGAGTAGGGAAAGGCTCTGAGGCCAGGCCCACATAGCCTGGAAGGACAGTGGCTTATACCCATTGGGGTTGCTGTCAGAAGAAGGAACAAGTGAACTGGGCCCCTGGCTTCAAAGCCCTGAATTTTGGAGCTTGGGAGGATTTTGCAGCTTCCTTTGTTTTTCCTTCAATCTTACATGAGACAGTTTCATGGAATTAAGATTAAGGCAGGGATGGTATTTGCCACAGGTAGTGACTTGCCATCTCTTGGCCAGGTTGGCCCCGAGCCCCCACTGTGAGTGAACCATAGGCTGGGTCACATTCACTTTGCTTTTGTGCGGGTAGCAAGTTGGGTCTATCTGAACACACAATCTGCAAATTCACTAGCAAAGGAGTTGTTTATTGTACTTCTTTAGCCTGTGGGGTCAACTCATTGGCCCAGAAGAAGGCAGTCAGAGATTTACAGGAGACAGACCAGGACTCTACATAAGCTGATTTTCCCTGGCAAATGACTGAATCCCTCCATACTTCAGTTTCTCCTTCTATAAAAAAAGGGGCAAAAATGCTTGCCACTCAGAATTGTTAGGAGGAGTATAGGTGATCAAAATTCGTACAATGTCTAGCATGACAGTCAATAAACTTGTCTTCCCTTCATATACCCAGTGGTAGCTGCATTTGCAGTCTCCTGACAGGGGAGACTGTTCTCTTCTGAAGCGGAGTCCCCAGGCAGGAGCTGCTGCTGGCATAAAACCGTCTGTTGAATTGTATTGTTGTTGCATGGAAGGCGAGAGGACTCCTAATGTTTGATGTCTTTGGGGCTTTCACTTTGAAGGACAATGGGGATACACCTTTGCCTTGGAAAAGGAGTGACTCAAGTACAAGGCAGGTAAAACCATGGAAAGCAGCAAAAGATCATGGGAACCCTTAGGCTGCTCTGAAGACCATACCATGAAAATCGAGATAAGCTGGTGCTTTCCTCAGTCAACAGGAGCACTCAGTCAAACAGAGCTCCCGGCCCCCGCCCAGCGAATGAAGAGTGGCCGATTCATGAAGAGCCTGGAATGGAGAGAGCACCTGTCAGAAGAGGTGATGGGGCATGAGTATGTGTACCAAGTTCAGAGTTCAGGCTCCTTCAGTCCTACTGACCAATAGGGAAAACGCTGAAAAGAGATGGTGATTCAGGGCTGGCAGTGAGGAAGTCCCCAACTTTATCAACGTACCTGAAGTATTGTTTAGTTCTTCCTGTCTTTGGCTTTTGATAGTTGTGGTCCTCAGCCAAGAAGAGGCAGAGGAAATGGAACAGAGGGTGTTCCTGAGAAATATGGGGGAGGAAGTTATTGTCAACCGGCGCCCCCACCTGCAATTATTGTGAAGTCGGTGCTCCTGATACTTCCCAGTGCCATCCCCACGTCTCATTGTGCTGACTTGGAGGCACTCAGTTCAGAGTCTTTAAACCCTCCTCCTCAGCCTTGGCCAGGCTGTCTGTCTCCTCAGGGCAGCCAAAGAAGATGAGCTCATTTCCAGAACCCAAGAGGTGGCTCTGACCCTATCTTCCCAGTTATTGCTGAAGTTGGGTGGTTGAAACCAGGCAGGGCATCATGCTGGCACCAGGCCAGCCTTGCATCAGGCAAATCTGCTGACTCATCTCTCTCTTCTAAACAAGTTCTGAGAGTTGGCATGCAGGAAGCAGCACCGAGGAGTCTGATGGCGTGGGCCACCTGGCAGGGACTGACCAAGGGGAGGTGGGGAGCAGCCACCTGCCACCCCAGTCCCACATTCCTCTAATAGCACCAGGGACAGAAAATATGTGCCTACTCAAGAATTTCAGGACCACAAGTAGAAACAAGTATATCATAACAGGGAAGGTTGCAACATGAGAAATATGCTTTGCCTGAGAAAAGTGGATAACTTGACTTGAATAATCAAAAATTATGTTTGGTGTTTGGAAAAGCTTAGTGGATTCTTTAAAAAGAGCTACACATTTTAAAAAAAAGAGCTACACATTAATATTTGGAAATGAAAGACATACAGAGAATAAAACAAAAAAATGGCCCATAATCTGCACTCCCCCAACCTCAGATAATTGCAGAAGTACTTGATTAGATAATATGTATGTACAAAATAAAAAGTGAAAGCTCCCATCCCCTGACTTATCCCTCTCCTAAACACATATTTTTAAGTGCCTTTTCTTTCTTTCCCATGGGGAAAAAATGTATGTATACCCTTACATTTCCATTTGTACTTAAACATCTTTAGAGTACCAAAATCACCTCAGGTTTGCACAACTTCATGGAACACCAACCACATTGTACTTTATGGTGTCCCGAACAGGGGCAATATTCCCATAACACACAGTGTGAATGGTACCCACCAGAGCCGCGCAATGTGGTAGGAGTGCTGTTTCCACATCATAGTGTATCCTGGAGCTCTTTTCAGATCAATACATATGGATCTATCTCATTTTCTTTTAAACATCTGGCTTCAAAGATTCTATCATTTGGATTTACCATCATTTCCTCAACCAGTCCCCTATGGGTGGACAATTTGTTTCCTCCTTCCTCAACTATGAGAACACTCCAATTAGCATCCTTGTACAGATATCTTAGCAAACTCTTGAGAATGTCCATAGAACAAATTCTTACCATTGGGATTCTTAAGTACATACATCTTAATTTTATAGACATTGCCTAATCAATAGCCTCATTTTAAAGAACAACTACTCCAAGGAGCAAAACAGTTTCCCTGACTTAATTCCTCCCTTGAAGGAAGGTGAAAAGGATTTACCTGACATTGTAACAGAATCCCCTTACTGCCAAAACCAAGGTTAACTGTGTATGCATACAGATTGGGTGAATAAGAGAGAGGTGAATTGGATGAGGAAGAATAAAGAAAATTCTTTAGAATCTACAAAGGACTGTCATCTTAACCACTGATATGAAGGAAGGTAGAAAAAGGGGCTCAAAAGGCCTCTTATTCTCATTAACTTGGTTGTTCACCCTAGAGGGACTTTGTCATTCATGACTTAGTCACGTGTTGCATCTATAGACTCATCGTACCTCAGTGAGAGCCACCAAGCAGCTCAGAAAACAAGTGGGGGTTTAACCATGGGCTGTATGCTTTTACTGTATGTGCTAGGATTTTCTCAGCGGTTCCATTATTGAATGTGTGTTTCACGTACCTACTGTAGCTCTACAATAAAGCAACATTATCTCTCATCCTTCTGAGGGTTGACTGGGCTCAGTTGAGTGGTTCTCACTTGGGGTCTCCAATGTCATTGCAGTCATACACAGGCTCTTGTTTCAGCTGGAATTGCCCAGAGGAATTTGTACTTTCCCCCCAGCCTCCTGTAGCTATTATTCTCCTGAAGGGAGGAGGATGGAGGATTGGCCATTAGTGTTTGGATCACAAGAGACATGCCTAGCTCAAACTGACTGAAAGGAAAAGATGAAGTTACTGGCTCAGGTAACTTCAGGAATACTTCAGGAGTACCTGGATCTAGCTGTTAAAATAATATTATTAGGAATTTGTTTCTTTCCATCTCTCAAATTATTTTTTTCCTCTATTAGATTATTTCTCAAATAATGCCACCAAATGCTCCAGGCTTAAGATTAACAAGCTTGGGGAAAAGAAAACATCTCTCCCAGTGGCCTCAGCACCATCCTGAAGCTTTTATTGGATGGAGTGGGCCATGTGTACATCTCTGAACAAGTCTTCATGGCCAGGAGAAGGGGATATACTGGCCGAGCCTGGGCATTTGGCCAACCTCTGGGTCTGGGAGGTGGAATCAACTTCCCCCTAATTGTATGAACTGAGATTGAGGGTGAATTACTTAGTAAAATGAATGTGGAAGAAGGGAGACTGTAGGCAAAGGCAAAGGCAAAAGATGTCTACCTATAAGGTCCTTACCTGGGACTGATGTGACAATGCTTGGGAACAAGTCACACTTTGGGTGAACCTGTGGTTCAATTGGCTTTTGAATCCTCAGCTGTGATTAGGAGAACACTAAGACTTTTTCACCTTTGACAGTGGTCAGTAGATATGTAAAATCATGGAATCATTCAATGACTGAGACCCTGAGGACCACTGACTCCAATCCCCCACCCAGTGGTTGAGTCCCTTCCACAGCTCCTCTGCAAACACTTAGAAACGCTCGGTGGCAGGATGTTTGCTCACTGACTTCAAAAGCAATCTGTTCCACTGTTAGGCATCTCTATGTGTTTTTAAAGTTATTATAAAGTAAAAACTAACCCTCTAAAATTGACTCCTACATGTTAGACACTGGGCTATGCACTTTACATTCTTATTTCAACCTCGTTTTACAATATTCCTTTGAAAAGAGTTACTATTATTAGCCCTACTTTACAGAAGAGGAAACTAAGAGCAGGAGAAATTAAGTAACTCAGGTATTTTGAGGACAAAAATCCTCATGGTATACCTCTGCATTGTGAAGATCTGCCATTCTGTAATTTTTACCCATTGATCTTATACTTTGGCCTTTTGGAGTTATTTGGATAATTCCTCAAATAATTTCAGACAACTATGACATATCTCCTAGGGCTTCAGTCTTCTAAGGTAAGCATCCATATACTTTCTTTCATTCTGAATGTAAAGTGGTTTACAGAGATTTCACCAGATGCCCTTCTCTGGGCATGCCGAAGTTTGCCTCTTAAAATGTGCCTAAAACCCACTCTGGGCCGGGCGTGGTGGTTCACACCTGTAATCCTAGCACTTTGGGAGGCCAAGGAGGGTGGACTGCCAGAGCTCAGGAGTTCGAGACCAGCCTGGGCAACATGGTGAAATCCCATCTCTATTAAAATACAAAAACAATTAGCTGGGTGTGGTGGCATGCACCTGTAATCCCAGTTACTTGGGAGGCTGAGGCAGGAGAATTGCTTGAACCCAGGAGGCAGAGGTTGCAGTAAGCCGAGATCGCACCACTGCACTCCAGCCTGGTGACAGAGTGAGACTGTCTCAAAAAACAAAAAACACTCTGTTTCAAAAGGGATCTAACCAGTGTAAAATATTATGGGATATCTTCACTGTGGGTATACAAAACTGTCAGCACAATTAAGACTGCATTTGGTTCTTAAGAAGTCACATTCCACTGACAACTCAGGTTGAGTTTGGAGCCATCTTCCATCCTAAGGTCTTCTTCATCCACGTCTGTGGAGTCTCTCGTCTGTGGAACAGTTAACTTTTTGAGCCCCTGGGGCAGGACTTTACCTTTATCCTTGTTAAATTTAACCCTGTTCATTTTAGTTTATTGCCCAATTACTGGGAATTTTTATTATATCATTCTACACCCCAGTTATCTCTCCCAGGGTATGGCATCTTCAAATCTGACAAATATGTATTTGTCAAGTCAGAGACTTAAAAGAAATGGACAAAATAGGAACAGGAATAGAAAATGCCACTGGAGGCCTTCTGGACTGAGTCTTCTTAGTTAACAAATCCCACCAACTATACTATCACTCCACCCTCAGTTCTCCAATTCTATCAAGACTTATGAGAGATTTTGTCAAATACTGTGACAGACTTGTCATAAACCATGTCCAAAGATCTATTACTCTGTTAAAATATTTCAGGAGGAAGAGATTAGTTTGTTATTCTTTTATTCATTCAATTATCTAGTATTTATTGACCATTGGCTCTGCCATTTATTAGCTGAAAGGCCCTGGGCCAGTTATTTAAATCACTAATGAGTTAATTATCTTATCTATAAAATGGAGATAATAACCTCCCATACCTTACATAGCTCATGTTGAAATTAAATTAGATAATAAACCAAAGTAACTTAGAATGGTTCCTGGCAGGTGATAAATGCTCAGTAAATATGAACTATAAACCCTAATTGAACTAGTTAGTGCTTATTTTTCTCAGTTAACACTAGTTTCCCTCCTTTCCTGGGTCCAAACCTCCTCTAGTGTTTATATATTTTTAAATTGATACACAATATCTGTACATATTTATGGGATACGTGTGATATTTTCATACATGAACACAATGTATAATGATCAAATCAGGGCCATTAGGATATCCATCACCTCAAACATAAATCATTTCTTTGTGTTGGGAACATTTCAAGTCCTCTCTTCTAGCTATTTTGAAATCTACTATAAATTCTTGTTAATTATAGTTGCCCTACTATACTATCAAAGCTAGAATTATTTTTTTTTTTTTTTTTTTTTTTTTAGACAGAGTCCCACTCTATCACCCAGGCTAGAGTACAGTGGCACAATCTCAGCTCACTGCAACCTCTACCTCCCAGGCTCAGGTGATCTTCCCACCTCAGCCTCCCAAGTAACTGGGACTCCCAAGTAATAGGCACACACCACCACGCCCAGCTAATTTTTGTATTTTTTGTAGAAACAGGGGTTCCACCATGTTGCTCAGGCTGATCTCGAACTCCAGGCCTCAAGCAATCCTCCTGCCTTGGTCTCCCAAAGTCCTGGGATTACAGGCGTGAGCCACCGTGCTTAGCCTACAGAACTTAATTAGTCTAATCTAACTGTACTTTTATACCCAATAACCAACCTCTCTTCTCTCCACTCCCAACCTCTGGTAACCACCACTCTACTCCCCACCTCCATGAGATGAAGGGTTTCTTTTAACTCTCACACATTTTGTCCTCCTTTGGCCTCTCCTGATAACTGCTGGCAGGTGCACCCCTCTCCAGCTCTGCAGGGCTCCCTTGGGATCTTCACCAGTTCACATGAGGATCTAGAGCCTTCTCTTTGCCTTCCTCACTTTGGTTATTTGCAGTTTTAGCATTTTGATGGCATTTTTTGGTCTTCCCTGCCATCCCTTCTGTTGGGTTTTAAAGTTCCTCCTGGCAGGTGCCTGCAGCCAGCCCCCTGAAGGCTTAGTGACAGCTGCTGGCAGCCGGCCTGCTACAGGGAGGCACTGTGTAATCTGCCTTTGTTGGCCTAGGCCTGTTGTCAGCCAGCCCTGCAGTGATTGCACTGAGGTTTCATAAGAGGGAAACATAACTTTCTTCTCTCTCTCTCTCTCTCTCCCCGCTGCCCTCTCTCCCTCTGTCCCCCCCTCTCTCTAGTATTAAGATTGAGTAGGTTCTTTCCCCACCTCTTCCCTTGCAAAATTTCTTCATATAAATGGATTCAGTATCTGAGCATTTCCCCTCCCCAAATTCCCTAATCCCCAATACACATACCTTTCTCCAGACATAACAAAGTGTGTAATTATGTTATCCAAAAAAAGAGAAAGGGCCACGTGCGGTGGTTCATGCCTGTAATCCCAGTACTTTGGGAGGCTGAGGCAGGTGGATCACTTGAGCCTAAAAGTTTGAGACCAGCCTGGGCAACATGATGAAACTCCATCCCTACAAAAAATACAAAAATTAGTCAGGTGTGGTGGTGGCATGTACCTGTAGTCCTAGCTACTTGGGAGGCTGAAGTTGAAGAATCGCTTAAGCACAGGAGATCAAGGCTGCAGTGAGCCAAGATCGTACCACTGCACTCCTGGCTGGGCAACAGAGTGACAGCCTGTCTCTGAAGAAGGAGAAGGAGAAGGAGAAGGAGGAGGAGGAGAAGGAGAAGGAGGAGGAGAAGGAGAAGGAGGAGGAGGGGGGGGGGAGGAGGAAGAGGAGGAGGAGGAGAAGAAGAAGAAGGAGGAGGAGGAGAAAGAGGAGGAGAAAAAGGAGGAGGAGAAGAAGGAGGAGGAGAAGGAGGAGGAGGAGAATGAGAAGAAGAACAACAATAAGAAGAAGAAGAAAGAGGAGGAAGAAGAGGAGGAGATTCCTTTCTTCTCCCATCTCCTCACTCCTCCAAACTTTTAAGGCCACTTCAGGGTCACCATAATACCCAACTCTAGGGGAAACCTTTTGTATGAATGCATGATAAACCGTGACCCTCTTGAATTGTGCAACACGGCAGCACAGCCCAACTCTCTATAGCTGGATCATCCTGCTCTCCATTCCATCTCATCTTGTAGGCTCTTAACTCTTGATAGATGAAAATGTTGCTGGCTTGGAACATCACACTAAGATACTAGATATGGGTGGGTTGTTAGGGGGACAAAAACATCTTGCTGACACAGAGGATACTGTCTGAAGAAGACCGCACTCAGGAATGCCTAGTGATTGGCACGATGCTAGGGCTGGCAAGAAGGGGCCCAGGTGTGCCTCATGGCGTGCTTGTGTGGCATTCACCATGGAGGAAAGGCAGCCAGCACTCACTGAGGACCCACACCTGTCCAGGCCTATACCTGAGCTTTCTCATGCTCTCTCACTTACTCTTCAATATGCCCCATAGAGATGAGGACGCAAAGGCTCAGAGAGATTTGGCCAGCCCCCAGAGCTGGTGAGTTGCAGAGGTAGGAGTCAAATCCAGGCTTACCCTCCACATGACAAGGCTACCCAGGAGGAGGAATATAGAAAAAAAAAACAACAAACCCAGAAGTAACTATAACTAGGGTTGATCCTTCCTTCCTTCCTTCCTTCCTTCCTTCCTTCCTTCTTTCTTTCTTTTCTTTCTTTCTTTCTCTTCCTTTCTTTCTTTCTTTCTTCCTTTCTTCCTTCCTTCCTTCCTTCCTTTCTTCCTTTCTTTCTTTCATAGAGAAGAGGCAGGGTTATTTTTTTGTTTTTTGTTTTGTTTTTTTTGACAGTCTTGCTCTGTTGCCGAGGCTGGAGTGCAGTGACACAATCTTGGCTCACTGCAGCCTCCACCTCCCAGGTTCAAGGGATTCTCCTGCCTCAGCCTCCCAAGTAGCTGGGACTACAGGCACATAGCACCACACTCGGCTAATTTTTTTAAAATTACTTTTAGTAGAGACGGATTTCACCATGTCGGCCAGGCTGGTCTTGAACTTCTGACCGCAAGTGATCTTCCCACTTCAGCCTCCCAAAGTGCTGGGATTACAGACATGAGTCACTGTGCCCAGTTGAAGAGCCAGATTTTTAAAAAATTGTTTTTTGTATGTATTAGATTCCTAGAGATGCACTAATGAATTACCACAAACTGGGTAGCTGGAAACAACAGCAACGTATCCCCTCACAGTTCTGGAGGCTAGAAACTCAAAATGAAGGACTGTGCTCCCTCTGAAGCCTCCAGAGAAGAATCCTCCTTGCCTCTCACTAGTTTCTGGTGGCTCCAATAATCCTTGGCATTTCTGAGCTTGCAGCTGCATCACTCCAATCTCTGCCTTCATTGTCATGCGGCCTTCCTCCTGGTGTGTTTCCCCATGTGTCCTCTCCTTTTCTTGTCAGGGCACCAGTGGATTTAGGTCCCTCTCTAATCTAGTATAATCTCACCTTAACTGATGGCATCTGCAACTACCCTATTTCCAAATAAGGTCATATTTGAGGTTTTGGGTGGTCATGAATTTTGGGGGGACATATTCAACCCACTGCACCTTGCTTCCCAATTCTGCTCTGAGCTAGCCCAGGCTAGAGTCTAAAGCCTGGCACTGCCTCACTTTCAGATTTGATTCCTGCAGAAATATCAGCTCAGTAGCAGTTCATCCCAGTCTACAGATGTGTTTTATACATTTATAAATTGAGCCATGTGGTAGGAAAACCTTATTAAGGGAATGGAGGTCTCTTGGGGCTTTAATTTCTGAAAGTGCTTCTTGGTGCCAGCAGCCTTGACCCCCTCAGCATGTAGAAGCAACAGAGGTCTTTCTTGCTCAGGAGCTGGCCCTTACCCCCTGCCATTATGTCTCCAATCTGGACATCCCTGTAATGGTGGCAATGCCAACCGTGTGCCTAAGGTGCCTCATGACGTGCTTGTGTGGTGCTCATCCTGGAGGAAGATGATGGTCTGAGGATCTTCATCCTGGTCATCACCCAGGCAGGCCCTACCTGAATAGTAACATTACAGTGATTAGACATTTCTTGCCATTGTAGGTGGCCTGGATGTCAACTCAGGGTGTGCTGACACCTAGGCCAGTGCTCTTGGAGTCCATGCCAGTCTCTTCTTGTCCTGATGTTCCATCTGGTTGTCTACAGACTTCTCTGCTGCCTTCAAATTCTGGGCATCCTGCACACCAACAGTCAGCTCTGCCACAATCCTGCCTCACTGCCTAATGAAGGTGTGCACCCACACCCAGCTCTTCACCTACACCCACTACTCGCCTCTCCTCTTGGGCATTTCCATTTGCCACTCTTGCCACCTCCTGCTTGGGCCTCCAGGGGCTGCCTGTTCATCACACATGGCCCTTGTGACTTTCTCTAGCCATTTCCTGGTGAAGATGCTACCCACTGCAGTCCCATGCTGGAGATGCCAGGACAAAAGGGGCAATGGAGTGGACCCAGAGAACTCTACTCCTCCCCAGCCCAGAAGCTACCAAGCAACAGTGAGTGGAAGTCCCTGGCTGCATAGGTGGAGGCCAGATAGACCACTCCTCACCCCATCCCAAAGAACAGAAAATGAACTGTGAGGCCTCCAGGCCCAGCCAGGGAAGAAAGCTGCACATAGGCCTATGGTGTGGCCGCAGCCACACAAGTTTCTTTCAGAAGGAAAGGGTAGGAACAGGGGTGGCAGTCAATGGAATCTTCTCATAATTCCCAAGTGTTTTGCTAGAACAAAGGGCTAACCTCCAGCCTCAAGTCTCTCTGTAGGGCGCTTAGTTCCTTCTCACTGCAGAATCAGCAGCCCTGGAATCTGCCGAGGCTCCCCTCTTCAGCCACCCACTTTTATTTTTCTCTGTGTTACTTCCATCTGCTGATGTTGCCTCACTTGTAATGTGCCATAAAACAGATTTGACAAATTTTTTATTGTCTATCTTCCCACTAGAATATATGCTCCTAGAAGGTGGGGCCCCTGCCCCAGAGCCTAGAACAGTGCCTGTCCAAGCTGAAGTGGCACTTGGGCAAAGCCATTGAATGAATGCATGAGAGGGAAGCAGCCCAGTCCTGTCAACTGAGCTGGAAGAGACTGACTTCAGAGACAGCCTAATCTTTTTCTCTGTTAACATAAATAGCAAACAAGGAGAGTCTCTTTAAAAGAAAAAGATATTTATCTAGGAATAGAGCACTGTATTGGGGATATGCATATCATAGTAAACTATGTACATATTCAGGGAAGTAAAGGAAGACAGATTTTTAAAGGAAGAAAGAGAAGGATTACATATTTGTTCTGACATAATTATCCTTGACTCCAAAGACCAATAACAAGGGTGATGCCAGTCTGGGCTTGGACAGGCAGTGGCTGGGCAGATGTCTTCACAGAAGTCTTTTTTGTGTAAGGTTGCAATGGCCTTTGTGCAAAGTCATGGTTTTTACAGAGTCTTGTGTGATAGTTTTTGTTATCAGGCATACACGTATGAGAACTCTGTCTTCAGGACCTTTCCCAGCTCCATTTGTCAGGGTTCTTTCTTTCTTTTTTTAACATTAGTGACTCCATTTTGATTTTGACAACTTTCACAACCCTAATTTTTCCTGGAAGGAAACTGGGAGCAGTCCAGAAATTCTAAGTAACTCCTTGGATTTGACACTGGAACTGGGTTTTGCATTTTTTTCAAGGAACTTAAGACACTCTACCCCATTTGCCCTTCCCACACACTCTCTGAGGGATGTGATGATGATGGGAGCAGAAGCTTAGAGAGGCTAAGTTGCTCAGATGACACAGCCAAAATTTAAGCCCAGATTTGTGTGACTCCAAAACTATGGCTTTTTAATCATTAGACTGGGGATAACAAATATATTTCATTTCAAGAGCCACATGCAATTAACTGAGATGTGACTCAGGGCCACCATTTTGAGGAGTCTGAGGCTCCTCAGGTTCAGCAGACAAGAGTGTGTGATTGATTAGCAATGTCTGCCAGGGGCACAGGGTGGGGAGTGACAGTGTTTTGTCATCCCTGCCACTAGGCGATGATGCAATATTAGGTTCCTCATCTTAGACTCTTTGTCCCTCACCACATTGCTTCTGAGGCCAATATTCCTATAGTTCCTGCCTCAGCAATGAGAAGTTCATGACAAAGCTACCAAACACTGTCAAGTTGGAGGTGAGCAGAGCACGATTCCATTAGTAAGAAATGGAAACACTGTACTTTCAGGGATCATTTATATGATTTGTGGCTACAGAGGTTGCTCAGCGTGAGGAGCCACAGAAACCACGAGGAGGAGGCGCAGCATTCTTTGTGGCGTGTGAAGCCAGCTCTTGGTGTTACTTCGCTACAATTGCATTTGCCATTGATGATGGTTCTTCTCTCATCTCAGGGAGAGTGGAAGGGAGAGAGGATGTAGCCTGAGTGATTCCTGTTTCAACATTTAAAAAGAAGAAAGAAAGAAACTGAATGCACGTTTGGTCATTCCAGAATCATTTGCCCATCACACAGGGCTTAGTATCACCTTTGTGTAGGAAGAACACCAGTACGTTAACTGTGGGGGAACAGATAATCCAAAATTATTTATATCTGTCTTTGGAGGCATCACATGACCTAGGGTGGCAGAGTTATCTCAATAACTATGTTTACTTGGGGTTATGTTATCCTCTCAGAGATCACACTGAGAACGGGGAAGATAGCCCTGACATGTGCTTTGTGATGGTGGGACTGAAGACAGCAGCTGAAGAAAACATTTGCTGCCAGTGATACATAAAGCAGAGACTCCATTTTGCCCAGAACAGAGCATGAGTTGTATATAAAAGGCCTGACCACTCCATGAATCAAGTCAGGGAACCCAGAAAATATTATTGAGTCATGAGCTAAGCCCTATAAAATGCCTCATATCACACACAATAACAGATACTTCAATTTTCTCCCATCTGCTTGGATATGTTCTGCAGGATGCTATGTAATATGGGGTCTGGATATGGACCCTGAACTCAAGGAAACTATGCCCCAGCTCAGGAGACAAGACTAATGCACATTTTACCAAGACACAACCTGCCCTGAGGCCTCGATTTTTGTCTCCCTTCCTTCCCCATGAAGCAGCCTATCTTTATGCCAAATGCATGGGAATTCCTTGTAATTCGTCTGATATTTTGTATTATTTTCACCTCTGTGTCTTTGCTACTGTTCCCAGACTACCTTGCAAATAGTTCTTCAGGGTTTTGATTTTTGTCTTTGCCCCTCACCAGCTATGAAGTCCTGGAAAAGTTATTTAACTGCCTCTATGCCTCCGTTTCCTCCTCTTAAAGTGGGGATGACAACAGTTTTACCTCCTAGGGTTGTTGTAAAAAATTAAATGAGTTGTCGAATATTAAAGTACTTAGAAACACACTCAGCACTTAGAAGGACTAGACAAGAGTTAATAATTAGCATCATCACTCACCCTTCAAGACTCAACTTGAATGTTATCTCTACCAAGAAGCATTTCAAAAATTACCACAAAGTGAAAAGACAAAAGATTACCTGGAAAAGAGCTTTGCAATACATATGACAAAGGACTGACTGTTTTCCTTAATTTATGGGGAACAAGTACAAATCTGTAGGAAAACAACAGTTCAACAGAAAACCACCCAGCTGTCAGGAACATGCAGTTCATCGAGAAAGAAATACAAGTGGCCAATAAGCAAGAAAAGATGCTCACTTTCACTCATAATGCAAGTCAAAATAGTAACAAGAAGCCTTTTTTTTTTTTTTTTTTTGCTTATCAGACTGGCAAAATTTTAAAGTTTGATGATACCCAGTGTTGGCAAGAATGGGGAAATTAACCATTTGCATATACTCTTGAAGAAAGTATAGATTTCTGCAGCCCTTTCAGCAAGCATTTTGGAAATATTTATCAAAATCAAAAATGCACATTTCCTCAAATGCAGCAATTCTCCTTCTGTTTATTGATATCTTCACAAAAGAATATATGTCAATATATGTCATACTATATTGTAGGGTTATAAAACTGTACCTGGCACATAGAAAGTGCTCAGCAAATAGTTTTTGTATAAATAAACGAACCAAAATGTTCATTGTAGCAGTGTCGGTAATAGACAAAGACAAAAAACAACCTGAATGTCCAGCAACAGGGGAGATTTTAAATAAATCTTTCACAGTCATACTATGGGGAATTCTGCAGCTGTTGCAACCAATATCATATATCTATATATTCTGATTTAAGAAAGCTTCTTTTATTATTGTTTTTTTGTTTTTAAATTTTTTAGTTTGACAAATAATAATTGTACATACTCAATATAATGATTTTCTTTTACTTGGATAAATTTCCTTTAATGGGATTGCTGGATCATGTGGCAGTTCTATTTGTAGTTTTTTAAGGAACCTCCATATTGTTCTTCATCATGGCTGTACTAGTTTACATTCCCACCAACAATGTGTAGGAGTTCCCTTGTCTCTGTATCCTCACCAGCATTTGTTATTTTTTGTCGTTTTGATAATAGATATCCCATCCAGGGTGAGGTGATATCTCATTGTGGTTTTGATTTGCATTTCTCTGATAATTAGTGATGTTGAGCATTTTCCATGTATTTGTTGGCCAATTATATGTCTTCTTTTGAGAAATGTCTATTCAAATCTTTCACCCATTTTTCAATTTGATGGTTTGTTTTTTTGCTGTTGAGATGTTTGAGTTCCTCACATATTGTGGATGTTAATCCCCTGTTGGATGAGTAGCTTGCACATATTTTCTCACATTCTATAGGTTGTCTTTTTACTCTGTTGATTGTTTTCTTTGCTGTGTAGAAGCTTTTTCATTTAGTATAATTCCATTTATTTTTGCTTGTGTTGCTTGTGCTTTTGAGGTCTTGTTCATAAAATTTTTTCCCAGACCAATATCCTGAAGCACTTCCCCTGTGTTCCCTTCTAGTAGTTTTGTTGTTTTAGGTGTTAAATTTAGGCCTTTGATCTATTTTGAGTTAATTTTTGTATGAGGTGAGAGGTGGGAATGTAGTTTTATCCTTCTGCATATGGATATCCGGTTTTCCCAGCACCGCTTATTGAAGAGACTGTCCTTTCCTCAATGATTGTTCTTGGCACCTTTGTCAAAAATCAGTTGCTTGATATATGTAAATTAATTTCTGGATTCTCTGTATTCCATTGGTCTATGAGTATTTGTTTTTGTGCCAGTATTGTGCTACTTTGGTTACTACAACTTTGTAGTATATTTTGTTTTGTTTTTAAAAAATAATTAAAAATTTTTTAATAATAGAGACAGGGTCACTATTGCCCAGGTTGGTCTCAAACTCTTGGGATCAAAAGATCCTTCTGCCTTGGCCTCCCAAAGTGTTGGAATTACAGGCATGAGCCACTGCACCTGACCTAAAATATATTTTGAGGTCTGGTAGTGTGATACCTCTGGCTTTATTCTTTTAGCCCAGGTTTGCTTTGGCTATCCTTTCAGGGTCCTTTGTGTTTCCATGCTAATTAAAAAAAAATTTTTTTTTCTATTTCTATGAAGAATGTCCTTGGTATTTTGATAGGTATGGTGTTGAATCTGTTGTTTGGGTAGTATTGTCATTTTAACAATATCAAGTCTTCCAATTCATGAGGAGGGGCTGTCTTTCTATTTGTTTGTATCTTCTTAAATTTCTTTCATCCATGTTTTATAGTTTTCCTTGTAGAGATTTTTCAATTCCTTGGTTAAATTCATTTGTAGGTATTTTATTTTTTGTAGCTATTGTAAATGAGATTTTATTCTTGATTTCCTTTTTCAGCTAGCTCATTGTTCATGTATAAAAATGCTGGTGATTTTTGTATATTAATTTTGTATCCTGCAACTTTACTAAATTCATTTATCAGTTCTGAGTGTTTTGTTTGAAAGTCTTTAGGTTTATATAATCATGTCATCTGTAAAGAGAGACAATTTGACTTCCTGCTTTCCAATTTGGATGCGTTTTATTTCTTTCTCTTGCCTAATTGCCCTGGCTAGGGCTTCTAGTACTATGATGACTAATAGTGATGAGAGTGGTAGCTTTTCCTCATTCAATAAGATATTAGCTGTGAGTTTTCCATATATGGCCTTTATTATGTTCAGGTACTTTTTTTCTATACCTAATTTATTAAGAGTTTTTACCTTGTCTGTATAAGGAATTAAAAAAAAAATGAGCCAGGCATGGTACCATGCACCTGTAGTCTCAGCTACTCAGAAGGCTGAGGCAGAAGGATTGCTTGAGCCCATGAGGTGGAGACTGCAGTGAGCCATGATGATGCCACTGCACTCAAGCCTAGGTAACAAAGTGAGACCATGTCTCAAAAAAGAAAGAAAAAGAAAAAAGAGTTTTTATCATGAAGGGAGGTTGAGTTTTATCAAAAGGTTTTCCTGCATCTGTTGAGATGATTATATTGCTTTTGTCCTTCATTTTATTGATGTGATGTATGACATTTACTGATTTGTGTATTTGAACAATCCTCACATTCCTGGGATAAAATCCTACTTAATCATGGTGAATTATGTTTTTGATGTGTTGTTAGATTTAGTTTGATAGTATTTTGTTGAGAATTTCTGTGTCTCTGTTTACCAGGGATGCTGTAGTTTTCTCTTTTTGTTGTGTCCTTGTTTGGTTTGGGCATCAGAATAATGCTGGCCTCATGGAATGAGAGAGGAAGAATTCTCTGCTTCAATATTTTGAAATAGTTTGAGAAGAATTGGTATTAATTCTTCTTGAAAGGCTCAGCAGAATTCATCCAATCTTGAACTTTTTTTTTGGAAGACTTTTCATTACTGGTTCAATCTCGTTACTTGTTATTGGTCTATTCAGTTTTTCTGTTTCTTCTTGGTTCAATGTTGGTAGGGCATATGTATCCAGGGATTTATCCATTTCCTCTAGGTTTCCAAATTTATTGGTGTATATTTGTTCGTATTTGTCTCTAGTGATTCTTTGTGTTTATTTGGTATCCATTGTGATGTCGCTCTTTGTTTCTAATTGTGTTTATTTGGATCTTCTCTCTTTTTTCTTTATTGGTCTAGCTAATGGTTTGTCTATTTTTTAATATTTAAAAAACATTTTTGTTTTATTGTCTTTTTAGTCTTAATTTTGTGTATTAATGTTTGGATCCTTATGATTTCTTTTCTTTTCTACTAATTTTGGGTTTGGCTTGTTCTTGTTTTTCTAGTTCCTTGAAGTTTTTAGGTTGTTTATTTGAAATCTTTCTAGTTTTTTGATATAGGCATTTATTGCTATAAATTTATCTCAATACTGCTTTTGCTACTTTTCATATATTTTGGTATGTTGTGTTTCTATTTTCATTTGTTTCAAGGAATTTTTAAATTTTATACTTAATTTATTCCTTCACCCATGGGTTATTAAGGAGTATGTTGTTTAATTTCCATGTATTTGAATACTTTTGAGTTTTCCTCTTGTTTTTGATGTCATTTTATTTCATTATGATCAGATAAAATACTTGATATGAGTTTGATTTTTTTTAATTTTTTGAGACCTGTTTTGTGTATTACCATATGGTCAGCCCTGGAGAGTGTTGCACGTACTGATGAAAATAATGTGTATTCTGCAGCTGTTGGGTGAAATGTCCTGGAAATCTCTGTTAGGTCCATTTGGTCTATGGTGTGGTTGGAATCTGATGTTTCTTTGTTGGTTTTCTGTCTAGATGGTATGTCCAATGCTGACAGTGAGGTGTTGATGTCCCCAACTATTATTGTAATAGGGTCTATCTCTTTCTTTAGATCTAATATTTGCTTTATGTATCTGGGTACTTCACTGTTGGGTGCATATATATTTATAATTTATATATTCTTTTGCCAAATTGGTCTCATTATATATAATGTTCTTTGTCTTTTTATACAGTTATTAACTTGAAGTCTATTTTGTATGATATAAGTATAGCTATTCATGATTACTTTTGGTTTCCATTTGCATGGAATATCTTTTTCCAGCCTTTCACTTTCAGTTGAGTGTTTTTACAGGTGAGGTGAGTTTCTTGGAGGTAGCATACAGTCAGGTCTTGTCGTTTTATCCATTCAGCCAGTCTCTATCTTCTAAACGGGAAATATAATTCATTTACATTCAAGGTTATTATTGATAAGTCAAGAAGATTCTAATACATAAGGTAAAAAGAAAACACCTAAAACATCAAAGTGCAGAATAATAAACATTTTACATGATCATTAGTGTAAATAAAATATATATATAAATATTCAAATATTCTAGTATATGCATTTTTCTTTCCTGCAAAGATGACTTAGAAGTTGTTTTTATTTCCTTTGTAAAAAAGAATTGGGAACAGGGAGGTGGTCAATGAGAGAGAAGTTTAGATTCATGTTATACTAATAGGTTTCTAGTTGAAATTTTTCTTTTTAAAATTTGTTTGGGGGGGAGTATACATATATTGATTCTATTTTAAAATAAAAAACAAATGCATTTCATTTTCTAGTAGCTGTCCAGGCTCTCCAAGATCTGCCCTGTATACCTCTCTGTCTCCTCTGGCTACCTCCTGCCTCTTAACTTCATGCTCTGGCAGTGCTGATGAGCTGGCAGTTCCTACACACCTGCCACCATGGCCCTATTCCCAGGCCTTTGCTCTTGCTGTTTGGTTCCTCTGTTTTCAGTGTTCTCCTCTCTCCACTCTCCCTGTTATTTAATGCCTTACTCCTATCCGGTATTGCCAAGCTAATCTAGTGACCACTGCAGCGTCTCCATAATACTCTGCACATTTATCTCTCCTCACACTCCATTGTCTTGGAATTGATGTATTAGAAAGGTGACAGTTGTAAGTGATCCTTAGTGCAGGTCTGTGCTTCACTCATCTTTGTAGTTTGAGCTGTCAGCATGGTGCTTCTTACATAAAAGATTTTCAATAAACGTTAGATAGATGGATCAGAGGAAAAAATATATTATCTGAAAAATTATGAAAAACACTTTCTTAAACCCTTTGATAACGGACACTAGTATTCCTACATAAAACAAACTACTTGGCTGGGTGCAGTGGCTCACACCTATAACCACTTTGGGAGGCTGAGGCAGACAGATCACTTGAGGTCAGGAGTTAGAGACCAACTTGGCCAACATGGTGAAACCCTGTGTCTGCCAAAAATACAGAAATTAGCCAGGTATGGTGGTGGGCACCTGTAATCCCAGCTACTTGGGAGGCTGAGGTAGGAGAATCGCTTGAACCTGGGAGGCAGAGATTGCAGTGAACTGAGATCATGCCACTGCACTCCAACTGGGACAACGCAGTGAAATTCTGTCTCAAAAAAAAAAAAAAAAAAAAAAAGGAACTATTTGCAAAGCTTGGCATTGACTAAAGAGAGCTGCTTCCCCACTAGCAACCTTTCAGGAATAATTGATTCCAACACCAAAAAAAACCCCCTATATTGTAGCATCCCTACATTGAACAGTCTATTTCTGAACCTTCCTTCCTTCTCTTTCCAAGCCCATCCAGGGCAACCTAGCAAAGGAGTGAAGTCTTAGAAGAGAGAAGCGTCCCAGGGTTTATTCACTCATGTACTGACACTTGCCACATGACAGGCACTGCTCCAGGCAAGGAGGCAGCTGCAGGTCACAAAGAGAACAAGCCTATGTTCTTGCCCTCAGGGACCTAGTTTTATTGAAAAAGAGAGAGTTGAGGGAAGAAAATAAATTGTGGTATAAATAGAGAGAAAAAAGTTATGACCCATTATAAAGCCCAAAGCCTCCAAGTCTCCAAATCAAAACCCCGTTGTACCTGATGATTGAAACCCCAGTCCAGTGGGAATACCCGAGGGGCACTGGAGGAGGGTTAGGAGGTTACAAGGGAACTAGCAAATGCTGCTGCCACGAATCCTTGGGAGCAGGTGGATTTCCAGGGAAGACAATCACCTGAAAGAGGGAGAGGGAGAGCTGATTAGGATAGAGTCAAAAGTTTTAACACCAGCGATGCAAAAATAGTGGAGTCAATGAAAGTTTTATGGCTGCCCTTACAGTGTTTTTCTGGCAGTTGTTCTCCCATGAAGGGAAAGCAGATGGCATACGGATTGAATGAGTAAGGGGGCTGAGGTCTTCAAATATCTGTACTTATGAACAGGTGCTATGGGAGGAGGATGGGCCAAAGATAAGGTGTGGGGGCTGGGGATTGAGTAGAGGAAGGCCTGCAGAACTGTCTCTCCACTTCCTTGAGCTACTCCCCACCCTACCCCCAGCTCCCTCCTGTCCCTGTTCTGACCCTGGCCTCTGAAGCATGAAGGTCACTGTGGCTTTGGCACCATTAACCTGAGTGGTTTTAATGACGTGGCCCAAGAGTGGTCTGTAAAGCAACAGTGAAAACACATGCACTGGAGCAATTCCAGTCAAATGGTACCTAATCCCTGCTCTGTCAGTAATCTGCTGCATGACCTTGGGTTGGTAACCCCTCTCTCTGTGGGTTAGGCTCAGTATACAACATCTGAGATTCTTTCTGTATGAATGTTCTTTATGGAATTCTAAACTTCACACATGTTCTTGGTCTCTAAACTTCTAAAAGCACTGTAGATTACTCAGAGATAAAAGGGTTTGTTGAATGAAGAACTCCAACAAATACATTTTTTACTTCTTACCACATATTTTGTAAACAATAATTGGGATGTCTACCCATAGTATCTAACTTAATCACAAGACATTTATTGAAGGCTTATTGCACATTAAGCAATTGGGCTAATAGTCTGGAACTAGGCTGTGATAATATTAACATCAATAGGTTGAACACTGTCGTGTATATCATCTCCCATAACCCTCAGTTCTGGAAAGGTAGGTATTATCTTCCTCATTTACAAAGAGAAAAAAACAAAGGCTTTGAGAGATTAAGAAATCTGACCAAGGGCACACAGTGAGAAAACCACAGGGCCAAGATTAAAAACTCATGGTGGTCTGACTCCAGAATCTGAATAATTTACTGAGATTTATTGCCTCTTCTGGAAATAATTATAGGTGGCTTAAAAAGAATAAGTAACTGTTACATGAAGCAAACATATCAAATTTGCTGCTGATCTAAGCAGTACTTTCTCCTCCCTCACCAGGTTTATTTTCCAATGCCCTCAGAACTTCCTACCAGCAGCCCCTAACTCAGCTGCTCACCGGATTCCTGCTACACAACCTCTTGAGGATGGCTGGATGACTGACCCACCAGCAGCCTTCTTTGCCCAAACTCCTTATGCCAGATTAATTCTCTTTATGGGAATTGTTGTGGGAAGCTTTTCACAGGAAGGAAACCGAACCCACATGACGATATTGCCCAGAATTTGAATGTTACATTTTTCCTGGGCTAAAGAAACCTTGCTGAGAGCCCTCCGTGATATTTGTTTTGTAGTTGTTATTTAAACTGAAGGGCTACTGAGCTGCTTGATCAGACAATGAAGTAAATGACAGTTTAACTTTCCAGAAGCCAGGTGCCAGGAACCACTGATATCTTGCTTTTGTGGCTGAGATCTGAACCTCAGGATGGAAGAAGAGTCGTAAGTCACCTTAGATGGTCCTGGAGCTGCCGAACTGTTAGGCCCTGCAAAAGTCCTGGAAGCCAAAGGAATTACTTCGCAGGGCCAAGAGGCAGGAAGAGGAGATTACCACTGTGGATTTACAAAATGTTGACCTGAGGTCCCAAAACAACATTCTGCTCATAGATCTAGAACAAAGGAAGGGAGCTTAATCAACATAAGCCAGTGATGATAACACATCAGGCTTGAACACAAACTCAGTGAGTGCAAAGCAGCTCATGGGAGAAAATACAACTGAATGTACGGTTGACATATAGGCATATCTTGCATACTGCTGGCAGTGGAGAGTAACCTGGGTAAGTGTCCCCCTAAGATATCTCCAGGAGGGAGGTATCACGGATGTCTATTAGATTTCCCCACCTACTAAAGAATATCAGCATTCCCACTGCTAGAAAGACCTCAGCCAGCTTTCACATTGCAGATGAGAAAGCTGACAGGCAGGGAGGGGAAATGACTGGCCCAAAGTCACATGCAGAACGGGAACTGAAATGCTTCTGCTGACAGCTGTCACAATGTTCTTTTCCACAGTCTCAACATTGCACTGGTTCTTACCCTTTGTCCCTGAGACGTGGTTTCACTGTTTTTCATTGTTTGTGTATAATTGCAGTGACCTTGGTGGCTACCAGCATTGTATCCCAGGTATTCAACCCAACTGGTGGTTGAGCTTGTTATTTCTAAGTTACTTATCATAGGCAGAGAAGTCAAAGGGCCTTGGAGGTTTGCTGGAAGAAGACTTAGGCAGGGGACAGGGGAGTGCAGTACATGATACCAATGATCAAATATCTGAAAAAACTGAAAGAGGAATTGTTAGGCTCACTTGTTGCTGCTACAGGACACTGGTTCTCAAAGTGTGGTCCAGGAACCAGCAGCATTGGAATTACCTGGGAATTTGTCAGAAACGGAAAATCTTGGGCCTCACTCCAGACCTATTGAATCAGAATCTCGAGAGTAGGGCCCATCAAACTGTTTCAAGCCCCAAAAGTGATTTTGATGTGCTAAAATGTGGAGCCCTCTGCCCAAACAGAGTAGGATGTGTGAGTTAAATTGTCAGGAAGACAGATAAGCAAGGACTATGCGACATGGATGGGTCCCCTGGAAGGTGAGGTGACACTAGATCAAGCACACAGAATGAACCCCCACCAGTCAAGAGAGTTCTGAGTGGGGAGCTTGCCTGGAAGGAAAATGCTGAATAGATTCCCTCTAGGCGCTCAGCAACTCCAAGATCCTATGACAATTTTTACACGATAAATGGGCCAGGAAATACAATTACTTCCCCGTTCTGGAATGGAAGCACCACAAAGGCAGGCATTTTTGTGGGTTTTTTGTGTTTTATTTTTTTCTGTTATAACTCCAGTGCCTAGAGCAGGGGTAGAACTCTTGGCCCAAATCCAGCCCACAGCCTGCTTTCGCAAGTGACATTTTATTGAAACACAACCATGCTCATTCATTGACATATTATCTATAGCTGCTTTCACAATCTTGTACTACAATGGCAGAGCTGAATCACAGAGACTGACCATAAAACCCATGAGACCTAAAATGTTTGCTCTCTGGTCCTTTATAGAAAAAGTTTGACAATCCTTGACCTAGGATGTTGCCTGAGTCACAGTAGATGCTCAACAAACATTTGATGAATGAGTGGATCCTTTTCTCTGTTGGCAGAGAGGTACAGAGACCTTAGTCTGGGAGAAAACAGAGATACAGAGGATACAGGCATCAAATTCAGGAGTGACCAGACCTGACATTGAGTCCTCGCTTCACCATTTACAAGTGGTGTGACCTTAGACAAATTATTTAGCTCTCTGTGTGTCATATGCCTCATTTGTAAAGCAGCAATAATACTAGCCATTTGTAGTTAGTCCATGTATGACAATGAATCAATTTACATACTGCACAGAAAGCATGGAGCTTGATGCATGTAACTACTGAATACATGTTCCCCAGTTATTAACAACCTTGAGAAGTCTTTGATGAGAGGGGTTCAGACATGTAGGTTTGGACACAACGGAACAAGGAGTTGACAATCAGAAGGTCTAGGCTGTCCTTGGTTTTACCACCATGCAAGAGCTCTCTGTAGAAGCAGAAGAAAGGGCAAATTCAGAGATTATTATTAAGCAGCTCAACATTTAAATTTGTAGAAAGCTACTAGGTAGACAATTTACATATGAGGATCTTTAAGATAGTGTATAAAGAGGCAAGATTTCATTGGTTATATATGTTCAGGTGTTTTCCAGTAGTGAAAACTAGTAATTCATCTATATTTTCTCACATATTCCCCTGATAACCAACTGCATACAGCTGGCTGGGTGTCAGGGCTGGACAGTCCAAGGTCACGGGAACCCTCAGAAACTACCTTGTCATAGAGGGACCGACCTGGTCTTCTTACCAGCTGACAGTGGAGTTCTCCAAGAGGGGAGTGTTTTCTCAAACAGTGCAAGCATAGCCCCTTTGTGTTAGGTTGGTAGTGTTTTACTCATGTTATTGTTTTCTGGCAGGAATTCTTTACATAGCCTAGGTGTTCTGGCAGAAGTCTCCAAGCCCTCCAATGCCCCAGGGTAAGCCAGAAACAATAAATCACAGGCAAGTACAAATCCACACTGGCAGGAGACTGAGTCAGAAACATGTTGCAACTCAGGACTGCAAATGCCCATGTTTATAGCTTCCCTAATTCTGAGATTTTGCAAATTACCCTGCATGCCTGTTTCCAGCGTATCAATTTTTCTCAGTCACATTGAGGAAAGTGTGATAATTTCCAGAACTCTTTGGAGTATGCTGGCAAGTGCAATTTCACGTGAGGAAAAACACCTGGAAGTTCACTCCTCTCCTTCATTCACATGTGTCGAGCCCTACCCCAGAGCCCTCAACTCACACATTCCATTAAGAACTGTACATCTTCAACATGTAGAATTTAATTATGGATATCTCCAGAGTGTGAGAATCTGCTGTATTTCTTCCAAGACATGGAGGTTTAATAAAAAGGAAAACTGAAGAGGTATAACCCAGATTTTTATTTCTTCATGTTTATATCTTGTTATATATCAGGATCCGGAACACTGGAATCCCTCTCCTGGAAGTCAATTACCACTTACATGCAGAGAAAAACACAGGGTTTTCTATCTCTAAAGTTCCTACCTAGGTCACTCCCCTCTAACCTTCAATCCATAAACATCAGCTATCATCCAATAACCTGACTGCCACCTCCCACCAAGCACATTCCAAAACAGTGACAAAATTTGTGTGTCCCACTAGAAACTCAAACGTGTGGCTACACCCTTGTAGAAGGCACAACATTTGCTCAAAAGGCTTCCATAAACATCCGTAGAGCAATTACAGATCATATAAGGAAAAATCCTTGAAAAGTATGGGAGCTTGGCAGGTGGTGGGAACACATTAGGAGCTTTGAGTGAGAAGGTCTGGAGTGGTTCCAGCTTCCATGCTCATGCATGAACTCATAATCCATCTCATTCTCCTTCCATGACCCTTTCTGGCCTCACAGAGAACACATTCTTTTCTCTCAAGCAATTAATCTTTGAAGTATCTTATGCTATTACAGTGAACTAGCCAAACTCATGGGTGACCCTCAAGTAAGTCCTGAGTTTCCTGCAATGCAATAACAAAGTAGATGGTATTTTTCCAGTAAAGAGAGACAAGGGAGAGGACGGGCAAGGATTGGCTCCTTCCCTCAACTCTATTCAGTCTTGGTCACCTTTGGACCATCTCAATACAGGTAGGGCCATGGGTGTCATTATCCTTCAACAAGAAGGTGGCTTTTCTTCAGGAAGTCGAAGGCCCCTATGCAAGTCTAATGGGTTTAGTTAGCAACACTAATGGATGGAATCGCAAGGTTCTATCGAACCTTTTATTTTCCACAAAAGCCTCAAGAAATCAGCAGTCTTTCTGTAGATAACACAGTCTAGGACTTCAGAACTGGTCTCTTCATCTTCCAGGGCCCTGGCTGTCTTCAGGCTGCTAAGAAATAACCACACCCATGAATCTGGATGTTTGTCTCTGCTTAGCTTAAGTAAAGTAATTTCTGATCCAAATCTGGTCCGCCTCCCCCATCACTACCTCAGCCAAGACACTGGTCTCATTCTTCATGGAATGGAGCTCTTCCTCCCTGCCTTCCCTTGGTGTCCTCACCCTGGGGCCAACAAGGGCACACCCCCCAGCAGCCCTCCTTGTGGAGCCTGCCTCAGGCTCCCTACTGGCATTCCAGGCTATGGCCTGAAGCTCTTCTCTGTTCCAAAGGTCTCTCTCATCTTTCCTCCAGTGATTTGATCTTTCTTGTCCCATGCTCACCTCCAATGCTTTTCCCATGTCACTGGGGTGACCCTCTGCTCCTGCCCTCTGCCAAGCATCCTTCTTCTTCCATTGTCCAGCCATCTCCTGCAATACCTCTTCTTCCCTTAGGCCTTCCTGGGCAGGTGAGAAGAGAGGTAGTGTTTTCTCCCTCCTCTACCCTGGCTAATCTTTCAGTCTCAACTCCCAAAACACACCTGAATAAAAAGCCAAACCAGCAAAAATGAACAGGTGGTGGAGTGAGGAAGGAGACAATAAGATTGCTGGGAAACGACAGGAACGAATCTCTTCCCCTTTGTCCCCCACCAAGTAAGGCTGAGGGGAACTGGGACAGATGGAGAACTCAGTCAGCCCTGGGAGGACAAGAAATAGATGTACAAGTATCTGGAAACTCCTAACTTAAAGCCCACACATTCATATTCACACATTATTCACCCAGTGAATGAGAGGTCACTATGGAATGCAGGTTTTTGTTTTTGCCTGACTCCTTTCCACTTAGCCCTGACCTCTAATTTTCTTATTTTTTTTCTCGCTACTTTAAACTTATACTACTTTATTTTTTTTTATCATCCAAATAGGCCACTGGAGTCCTTTCTGAAACTAGATGAGTCATTTATTTATTTATTTATTTATTTATTTATTTATTTATTATTTATTTATGAGACAGGCCCTTGCTATGTTGCCCAGGTGAGTCTCCAACTCCCAGCCTCAGCCTCCCAAAGTGTTGCAATTACAGGCCTGAGCCACCATGTCTGGCCTAAGATGGATCTTACTCACAACTACTCACATGTCTTGTTCTGCTCCCATCCCCCCAGATAAACACAAGTGACCCTCAAACAACCAAGAATACACATAAACAAGCAGCTGGAGGCCCACATCAGCCACCTGCAGTGATAAGAGCTGAATGAGGTGTGTGTCCTCAAATAGACTGAAGTATTTGTTCAGGAAGCCCAAAGATAAACCTATTGATATACATAGGTCCATTTTGAACAGTGGGTGAGAAGGCTCCTGGCCTGGGATTTCCAGGAAAGAGAGTGAATGAGGGCAGAGGTGAGTGCTGGGCAGGAAAGACAAAAGTGAGTGGATGAGGGGGATCTAGGAGGTATGAGAGATACTGTGTGGTGTGTGAAGAGCCCAGGAGTGTGCTGCTTGGTTGATGTTATTATTCTGGTCCGCAGGTGTGTCTATCTGAATGTGCTTGCCTATCTTAGGCTGTGAACCTCTAGAGGACAGGACTGGGCCCACATCCATTGCTGTCCCATGCTTTACCATGGTTTACCAGGTTTGTTGACTGACTCAGTGACTTGACTTCCAGCCTTGAGTGTCTCTAAGTGCCCAGTGAATTCCAGAGGAATATTATAAAATGCACTTTCTCTAGGGCTTTACTGAAACAGAGTTCTTTGCCAGGCTGGAATCATTTTGGTGTTGTCCTACTAAAAAATAGAAGATGTGCTCCATGAGCTGTCCACAGCATCTTTAGTCTTACAATTGCTCTGATGAGATTCCTAGAACTTCAAGATATAATCTGTGTGCTCATTGGTTGTCTCCATGTTTGTTTCCCTCAAAAGCAGAAAGGGGGTAAGCCTTATTCATATTTGCATTTCCAGAGCTTAGTCCCATGCTAAACATCCTGTGTGCTCCAGAAATACCGACTCAGAGAATGCTGGAATGAATGAACACAGGCCTGAAAAGTGAAGTCCAACCCAGCCTCCACTCCCAGCACTGCCTCCCTCAGTATTGTACCAGGCAAGAGCCAAGTGATTGACCAACATTGCAGAGCTCCCTACTCCTGGCTCCTGCAGGCATTTGAGTTTGCAGCCTCTTAGGTAAACATGAGTATAATTCCTATTTTATAGAAGTCCTGTTTGATTTATAAACCTGAGATTCAAAAAATGTCACTAACGTTTTTGAAGTCACATTGCTAAGAGGTAAAGCCAACACTGGTCTTCTAGACCTCAAAGTCCATTTAGGTAACCACTCTTAATTCCTACACTTATACTAGCTGCATAACCATCGCTTCATTACTTGAGCGCTCAAGCCAAAGTTCCCTCATCTGTAAGATAAGAGTCATAAAAACTACTTAAAATATTTGTGAGATGTAGATGACATGTATGAAGCAGAACCAGATAAATAAATATACTTTTAAGATACTTACCCTTAAAATTTGAAGGAAAGAGCCACATGAAGAGTCTTCTTACCTAAACCAACTTAGGCAAGAAGTTATATTCATGTGGAACCTCCTCCTTGAAATAAAATAATGATCAACATTAGAGAAATGCAACTCAGTACCACAATTAGATACCATCTCACACCAGTCAGAATGGCTACTATCAAAAAGCCAAAAAACCAAAGATGTTGGTGAGGCTGCAGAGAAACAGGAATGCTTACACACTGTTGGTGGGAGTGTAAATTAGTTCAGCCGCTGTGGAAAGCAGTTTGGAGATTTCTCAAAGAACTAAAAATGGAACTACCATTCAACCCACAACCCCATTACTAGGTATATACCCAAAAGAAAATAAATTGTTCTACCAAAAAGACACATATACTCGTATGTTCATTGCGGCCATATTCACAATAATTAAAACACGGAATGAGCCAGTGCCCATCAATGGTGGACTGGATTTTAAAAATGTGATACATATGCACCATAGGAATACTATGCAGCCACAAAAAGAATGAAGTCACATCCTTTACAGCAACATGGATGCAGCTGGAGACCATTATCCTAAGCGAAATAAAGCAGGACTTGAAAATCAAATACCCCATGTTCTTACTTATAAGTGGGAGGTAAACCTTGGGCACTCATGGACATAGAGATATCAACAATAGACACCAGGGACTACTAAAGAGGAAGGAAAAGATGGGGGGCAAGGGTTGATATACTAACTATTGGGTACTACGTTCAGTACCTGGGTGATGGGATCAATCGCTTTCCAAACCTCAGCATCACACACTGAGGTATTACATTGTCTGACGAAACCACAACCTATTCCTCCATTCAACAATCAATAGGTATTTGGGTTGTCTCCAATTTATATTTTTTATCAATAGTGCAACTACAAGTATTATTTTTTAATCAGTTTGTTATGTGCATGTAACAAACCTGCACAAGTAGCCCTGAATCTAAAATAAAAGTTGACATTTTAAAAAATAAAAAAGTAACAAATTAATTTAAAAAGGATCAAGTCTTCATCCACTTACCCTTTTATTCAGCAAATACATATCAAGGGTCTTCCATGTGGCAATTGGTACCCAGGGAAAGAAAAGCCAGTGGAAACGTGGGCTTTGAGTCAGGAAACTTAGACACATCCTCCCTCCCTCTTGTCTTTACTAGCTGAGTGAATTTGTGCAAGTCCCTTAACTGCTACAACCCTCAGTTTTCTCATCTGTAAAATGGGAATGATAATACCTAATGCATACACCTGTGAGGTGTAAATAAGATTTATATACTGCCCAGGCATAGTGGCTCACACCTGTAATCCCAGCACTTTGAGAGGCAGAGGCAGGCAATCTTCTGAGCCCAGAAGTTTGAGACCAGCCTGGGCAACGTGGTGAAATGCCCGTCTCCACAAAAAAATACAAAGATTAGCTGGGTGTGGTGGTGGGAGCCTGTAGTCCCAGCTACTCTGGAGACTGAAGTGGAAGGATGGCTTGAACCCAGCGAGGTGGAGGCAAGGCTGTAGTGAACCATGATCATGTCACTGCACTCCTACCCGGGTGGCAGAAAGAGAGATTTTAAGAAAAATAAAACTTACGTACAAAAAGGTTCAGTCTCTGATACAATGCACATGTCTACAAATACCTACACCTATAATGACAGTTATCATTCCCGCCATTGGCCTACTAAGGGCAGGGCAGTGGGAACAGCCAGGTCAGCTCTACAGTAGGCAGAGCAATTGTTTAGAATTTAAATTAGCAAATTATTTACTGGGGAAAGGGGTGTTTTTTTTTTTTTTTTATCACTGATATCGTGAAGAATTGCCAGTGTATGGTAATAATTAAAAAGCAAACTCACTCTTAGTCATTTTATTATTGTTTTAAATTCTCTGCAGTCAGCCCGGTGCAGTGGCTCATGCCTGTAACCCCAGCACTTTGGGAGGCTGAGGCGGGCGGATCACGAGGTCAGGAGTTCAAGACCAGCCTGGCCAACATAGTAAAACCGTGTCTGTACTAAAAATACGAAAAATTATCCAGGCAAGGTGGCATGCGCCTGTAGTCCCAGCTACTCAGGAAACTGAGACAGGAGAATGGCTTGAACCTGGGAGGTGGAGGTTGCAGTGAGCTGAGATCGTGCCACGGCACTCCAGCTTGGGCGACAGAGTGAGACTTCATCCAAAAAAAAAAATTCCTCACAGACAATGCACTCCTACTTTCTTCACCTGGTACAGTCCACTTTCACCACCAGTCCTGGGTAAGTACTGGATTACACGTTGGTACCAAAAGGTGATAATCAGAATTATTTGGCACTGTTATAACAACACCTATAGTAACACCTTTTGGATTCTGCAATATAAAATCAATAGGCTTTGTTAGATAACAGCAAAAGTCTGAATTAATCCAAAAAAATTTATGGATTTTTTTTCTATTTGAAAGATTTTTTATTGAAGTATGACACACATTTTATAAAAGCACACATATCATATAGCCTGCTGAAACCCCACACTCACATAAGCAGAACTCAGATAAATAAACAGAACATGGCCAGCACCCAAAAGCCCCTTCATGCCTGCTTCTAGTCACTACCCCTTTCACCTGTTTTTGTAAATAGAATTTGTACAGTAAGGGCTCTTTATGTCTGGCTTCTTTTGCTGAACTTCATGTTTGTGAGATTCATCCATATTTTTGTGTTTGGTTGTAGATGGTTCATTCTCATTGTTGCATAGTATTCCATTGTGTGATGAGACCACAATCCATTCCTCCATTCAACTATCAATAGGTATTTGGGTTGTCTCCAGCTTATAGTTATTATCAATAGTGCAACTACAAGTCTTGTCTTTTGATGAGTATTATGTCCAGGTTTCTATGGGGCCTATACCTGGGAGCGACTTTGCTGGGTTACAGGAAATGCACATGTTCAGCCGTGGTGCATACTGCCCAACAGATTTCCAAAGTCGTTTTCAAAGGACTTATGTTAAGCATTGCACCACCACTTCTAAACTTCAAAGTCCTTTACACTGAGTGAAGTAACAGGCTCCTGGAGATAGGCAAGAAATGGATGTTTCTGGTTAATGAACCATGAGGCAGAAACTTTCTAGCATTTCAGCAGTCACTTGAGCTGAGCACTCCAGGAACTTGCCTGGAAGAACACAGGACTTGATATCCCAAAACTCTGCTTCAGATCAAATACCGAAAGACTTTCCCCACAAGAGGGTCCTAGCCATCATCAATGATTAAATTAAAAAACCAAAGAGAACAAGGGAAAGCAAAGAAAGAAAGAGGAGGATTCAAGGAAGGGAAAGAAAGAAACCCAGGCTCCAGAGAAAAGTTATGAAATTCAGAGCCAACGCTTGAAAGAAATCTGTAAGCCACAAAAAGTGGAATGATCAGCCAAGCCCTTCCTTTATTTTTTTTTTATTTGTATCATTATTATTATTATTATTTTTGTAACCAACCATTCCTTCAAAACCAAACTACTCAAAGAAACATCCCGAGAAGAACAATAGGAACACTTAAGACAGGACCAGCCCTTCTTGTCTCCTTACGTTACTCAACTCTCCTCCAAGGCTCTGTTCTGTCTCACTTGTCAAGGACTTCACTTCACTGCCAAGAACACAGTTCTCTGTCCTGAGATTCATATCCCGTCTGTGCCACTGCCAGTTAGCCTGCTGAGGCTGCACCTGAAACTCCACACTTTCAACCACTCTTTCTCGCTGAAACGCAGCTTTCATTCCCCTCATCAACCCTCATCTTCTACAACCAACCACACTCAAGACCTGTGGCTCCTACTTACACTGTCCCTGATCCCTTCCACTGTTGACTTTCATCCAGATGACTGTTACAAGGCCCCTATGTCTCCCTGCCTCCAGGCTGACTTTCCCCAGACCCGCCTTCACCTACTTCCCGAGACATCTTTCTAAACTGTGCATCTGAGTATGTCATCCCTCTATTTAAACCCTTGCAAATCTTTCCATGGCCTCAGATTGGAATAAATCAAAACTCATTAACATGCTCAACAAGGCCGTTAGAGACCTGGCCCCTACCTTTCTCTCAGCTTCATTTCTCAAACTCCTCTCCCTGTGCTCAATGATCCAGCCATGAAGAACTTCCTTCCATTTGCTAAATAAACTGTGTGCTCTCTCTCCTCTTTATTTAGCTTTATATATATATATATATAAATTGTCTAGTATATGAATTATATTCCAATAATACTGTTGTATTCTGTTATATATATAAAACAGTACATATATAACATATACTACTATAACAATACTATTTTTATATATAATATATAATATGTATTTTATATATAATATACAAATATACATAAATTGTATATATTATACATATATGGAGACCATTTAATATATATATAACACTATATATATATATAATGGAGGCCACCACTTTTTTTTTTTTTTTTTGAGACAGAGTTTCACTCTGTCACTCAGGCTGGAGTGCTGTCACGCAATCTCAGCTCACAGCAACCTCTGCCTCCCAGGCTCAAACAATTCTCCTTTCTTAGCCTCCCAAGCAGCTGAAATTATAGGTGCCCACGACCACACCCAGCTAATTTTTGTACTTTTAGTAGAAACAGGGGTTTCATCGTGTTAGCCTGGCTTGTCTCAAACTCCTGACCTCAAGTGATCCACCTGCCTCAGCCTCCCAAAGTCTGGGTACAGGCATGAGCCATCACACCTGGTCTCCATTAAATAATTCTTAATTGAGGCTGTAGGTTAAGAGATGGGAAACTTAAAGACTCTGCCTAGTTTATTTTACATATAATACATATTTTATGTAATTAATTATATATATTTTATATATAAGATATATATAAAAAACAGTATTTGGGGAATATAATTCACATATTAGACAATTCACCTATTTAGTGTACAATTCAAAGGTTTATGGTATATTCATAGAATTGTGCAACCATCACTGCAATCAGTTTTAGAAGTCTCATCACCCCTAATAAAAACTCAGTACCCATATCAGTCACTCTCCATTTCTTCCCAACCTCCTCAGCCCTAGGCAACTAGTAAACTATTTACTGTCTCTATAGATTTGCCCGTTCTAGACATTTCACATAAATGGAACCATGTGATATGTGGCCTTTTCTTGATTGACTTCTTGTACTTAGCATAATGTTTTCATGGATTATCCATGTTGTAGCATCTATCAGTAATTCATTCCTTTTTATTACCAAACAATACACCATTGTATTAATATACAACACTTTGCTTATTTATTTATAAGTTGATTGACATTTGGATTGTTTTCACTTTTTGGAAAAATGTTTAGAAGCTCTCCATTAGATAATTCTTGTTGTTTTTTTTTTTTTTTTTTTGGTTTTTTGTGCTTTTTTTAGAGACAAAGTTTCACTTTGTTGCCCAGGCTGGAGTGCAATGATGTGATCATAGCTCACTGCAGCCTTGAACTCCTGGTCTCAAGCAATCCTCCCATCTTGGCCTCCCAAGGTGCTATGATTACAGGTGTGAGTCACCATACCTAGCCTCCATTCAATAATTCTTAATTGAGTTTGCAGATTAGGAAATGGGAGAGATACAGACTCTACTCAGCTTGAAAGACAAATAAACAGATAAACAGATGATTTAAATATAACGGCCGGACACGGTGGCTCATGCCTCTGATCTCAACAATCTGAGAGGCCAAGATAGGCAGATTGCTTGAGTCCAGGAGTTTGAGACCAGCCTGGGCAAATAGCAAAACCCTGTCTCTACTAAACACACACACACACACAAAAAAAATCTGGATATGATAGTGCATGCCTGTAATCCCAGCTACTCTGGAGGCTGAGTGGGAGATTCACCTGAGCCAGGGAGTTCGAGGCTGCTGTGAACCAAGATTGAGCCACTGCTTTCCAGCCTGGGCCACCAGAGTGAGACTCTGTCTCAAAAAATTAATAAATAAATAAAATAGTAAATATATTAACAGAGGTCTAGATAAGATACTGTGGGAGAACAAAGGAAAGAAGAACTAATTTCCCCTGGAGGATTCGGAGAAGGCATTTGATAGGAGTCTCGAAAGATGAATAAGGTTAGAAAGACTTTTGTTCATCTGATTCAACCCTTCATTCAGCCCTTGGCCAGCTCTACAGCATCCCATCACATGCAAGTGCTGCTCTGCCTGAAACACCTGAACCCAAGGCATGCATCCAGCGGTTGGCTGGGTTGGGGGTGGAGGCAAGAGGAGGCGAGAGATGTGACAGGTGAAGGTATTTGGGAAAGGGCAGGCCAGTTTAGTTACGGGGCCTCTGCAAGGCAACATGGAAGGGTTGGCATCACACAGAATAAAAGAAAGACCCTGGACTTGGAAATCAGTCAGACTTGGACTCAAATGGACAACTAATGATGTGTGACCTTACACAAATTATTTAATCTCTCTGAGCCTCTGTTTTGTCACATGTAAATATGAATTAATAGCTCGATTTCAGAGTTGTGAAGATCAAGGGACAGAGCATATGGAAAAGTACTTGGCACAAAGTAGGCAATTGATAACTGTCAAATCCTCTTCCTTCCAGTTTGCCAAAGCCAGCCCTGCTACCCTCTTTCCTAAGCTGAGACTCTGACCTTGATCACTCATTGTCCAGGCCCAGTAATAACAGCTAGATTCTTCTTACTAGCTAATAACTTCTTACTGTATTCTGCACCCTGGACTAAGTATTGTCTTTTTTCATCCTCACAAAAATCCA
Organism: Macaca fascicularis; assembly: GCF_037993035.2. Classification (NCBI taxonomy): domain Eukaryota; kingdom Metazoa; phylum Chordata; class Mammalia; order Primates; family Cercopithecidae; genus Macaca; species Macaca fascicularis. The sequence continues at coordinate 118,096,514 of NC_088375.1, read as the reverse complement.
ATGAAGTTGGAAATCTTTGTTTTATATATAAGGAAACTGACGCTCCCAGATGTTAAATAATGAAATTTGCTCACGGTCTTATAGCTAGAAGGTCTTAGAACTGGTATTTAAACCCAGGCTGACATTAAAATCTATGCTCCCCATTGTGTTCCTTCTAGGAAGACAGGGAACATTCTGTTGGGTAAACCTTTAATCCATGATCCACATGTGTCAACGTTTGACCAAAGCTCAGGAATGCCTTGCTTTCATAAACAATGCTTTTAAACACCAAAAATAAATAAACAAAAAAAAGCAAAGCAGTGGGTTGAATAAGTGAAAATCCTTAAAAGAAAGATAATCTAAATAAACACTGAAAATAATAACAGCCATCTCTCAGGCACTAGAGAGTATCGCCATTGTTCCCAGGCAGCTCAGGGCAACAACCGTAAAACTTGAGATCCGGCAGTTCTTCCTTAGGGTTTTGTGATTAAAGAGGCCAGGGATGATGGTTATATCTCCCCTCATAATCCTTAAACCCTGGCATCAAGCTATGGAAATCCTGATCATGAAGACTAATATTTGTGTAGTGCTTACAGTTTAGTAAGGATTGATTAGTAAGTAGATCACTTACAGGGTATCTGCTGTCACTTACAACCCTGGGAGGTGCATAGGACCAGGGTCATTTTTATTCTCAGAACAGAAACCTAAGGCTCAGAGAAACAAGGTGACTTGCCAAGGCTCAAGGAGAGAATCACAATTTAAACTCCATCTTCTGATCCCTTTCCAAAGCTATTTCCACCTCCACCAGCATCTTCATCCACAATCCAAATTAGAAAGAACTTAGATTTGGGCTCCTTGGAAGCAAGCTTCTAGAGTCCTGGGAACTGTATAGATTATGGCAACAAAGATAGAGGATGGGTTGAAAGAGGACAAAAGTAACACTGCTGATAAGTGCAAAAACACCTAGTGTTAAAAAAAATAATGACTTTATTGAGATATAATTCACATACAGTAAAATTCACACTTTTAAATGGTACAATTTGGTGACTTTTCATATATTTATGAAGTTTTACAACCATCACACTATCTAATTCCATAACATTTCTATCACCACAGAAAGAAATCGTAGTCATTGCAATAATTACCCACTGCAGCCCTAGCACCCACTACTGTTTCTATGGATTTGCCTATTCTAGACATTTCATATAAACACATTCACTAAGTGGCCTTTAATGTCTGGCTTCTTTCACTTACATCATACTGTTTTCAAGGTTGATTAACATTGTAGTATGTATCAGTACTTCGTTTTCCTTATAGCCAAATAATATTCTGTTGTATGGATATATCATATTTTATTTATCTATATATCAGTTAATGGAAAATCGGGCTCTTTCTACATTTTGGCTATTGTAAATAATGTTGCCATGAGCATGCAGGTATGTTTTTTGTATGAATGCATGCTTTCATTTCCCTTTGCTATATGCCCAGAAGTGGAACTGCTGGTTCATACAGTAATTCTGTTATTAGCTTTTTGAGGAACTGCCAGAAAGAAGAGTTCTTTATTCTATGTATCCCTTTATTCCTTACTTATTCTATCTGTTCTATTTTCAAAAGTGAGTGCACTATATAACATCCTCACCAGTAATATGTGGGTTCGCATTTCTTCACATTTTTCCAACACTAATTATAGCTATCCTATGGGTATGAAGCAGTATCCCATTGTGGTTTTGATTTACATTTCTCTGATGGTGAATGATGTTGAGTATCTTTTCATGTGCTTATTGCCTTTTGCATATCTTCTTTGAAGAAATGTCTGTTTATATCCTTTGCTCATTTAATTAGATTGTCTTTTTATTGTTGAGTTGTAAGAGTTCTTTATATATTCTAGACCTAAGTCCCTTATCAAAGATATAATTTGCAAATTTAGTGAGTCAACTTTTCAGTTTTTAAAAAGTGTTCTTTTAAGCACCAAAATTTTTAATTTTGATAAAGTCCAATTTATTTATTTTTCTTTTGTTGCTTGTACTTTTGATTTCATATCTAAAAACAAATCACCTAATTTAAGATTACAAATATGTTTCCTTCTAAGAGTTTTATACTTTTAGCTCTAACATTAGGTCTATGATCCATTTTTAATTAACTTTTATATGGTGTGAGGTAGGGACCCAACTTTATTCTTTTGTGTGTGAATATCCAGTTGTCCCAACAGATTTGTTAAAAAGAATATTATTTCCCCCACCAAATTGGCTTTTCAACCACGTCAAAAGTCAATTGACCATAAATGTAAGGGACTTTTTTTTGGACTGTCAATTATATTCCATTGATCTATGTGTCTATCTTTATTTTAGTACCATATTGTCTTCACTACTATCGCTTTGTAGTAAGTTTTGAAATCAGGACATATGAGTCCTATAACTTTGTTCTTATTTCTCAAGATTGCATTGACTATTCTTGGTCTCTTGAATTTCCATATGAAGTTGAGGAATTCGCTTGTCTATATATGTTTAAAAAAAAAAAAAAAAAAGGCAGTTGGGACTTTGAGTGAGACTGCACTGAACCTGAAGATCAATTTTGGAAATATTGCCATTTTAATATTAGCCTTCCAATCCATGAACACAGTACATCTTTCCATTCATTTAAAACTTCTATTACTTTTTTCCATGATGTTTTGCATTTCTCAGTGTACAGCTATTGCATTAATTTTATTAAATTTAGTCCTAAGTATTTTATTCTTTTTGATTCTTTTGTGCATGGAATTACTTTCTTAATTTCATTTTTGAATTGTTCACTGCTAGTGTATAAAAATACAATTGATTTTCGTATATTGATCTTGTATCCTGAAACATTACTGAACTTGTTTATTAGTTCTAATAATTGTTAGTGGGATTCCTTAGGATTTTTTATATACAAGATCATGTCATCTACAAATAAAGACAGCTTTACTACTTTCTTTTCTGTATGCTTTCTCTCTCTTTTGGGTACTCTTTGCATGTTATATTTTTTCCTACCTTTTTATTTTCAACCTATTTGTGTCTTTGAATCTAAAGTGTGTCTCCTCTAGACAGCATATAAATGAATTAAGGATTTTTAAAATCCATTTTGCCAACTTCTGCTTTTCTGTTGAAGTTTGGTTCATTTACATTTAAGTAATTACTGATAAGGTAGAATTTAATTTGTGCTTTTGCTGTTTATTTTTCCATATACTTTATGTATTTTTGTTCCTTTATTCTGTCTTTACTGATTCTCTGTTTTTTTGTGTGTTAAATAGATATTTTCTAGCATAAAATATTTCTTTGCTGCTGATTATATATATATATACACACATACATATATATATATATATATAGAGAGAGAGAGAGAGAGAGAGAGCAAGGAGATATATATATTTAGAGAGAGAGAGTTATTTTCTTTGTGGTTGGCCTGGAAATAACAAGATCTTAACTTACAGTTTGGATTAACAGCCTGCATTTTTATAGCACATTCTCATTTACATTTTTCATTTAATTGCCAGGAAGGAGAAAGTAAGAAATCTGGACTAGAAACTCTATCTTGGCCTGAGGACCTGTTTGGAACAATGTTATTCATACACAATGTTCTTCTGGGGGCAAACTGTAGCCACGTGAGAGAGATTCCTTTTTGATTCCCAAGGTATAGGTTTTCAGGGTGATCAAAACACTGTTTTGTGAACTTTCTAGCTTCCAATGGGAATTCACGTATGTCAGCAATTCTCAAAGTCTGGTCTGGAAATATCTGAGCATCACTGAGATGTTTTCAGGTGATCCTTAAGAATAAAACCATTTTTATAAGAATACCAAGTTGTTATTTGCCCTTTGTGGCTTTTATTCTTTCATAAGAGTACAGTAGGATTTTCTAGAGGTTACATGACATGTGATATCATAACAGAGTGAATGCAGATGCAGATAGGAGAAAGTGCTGTTTCTATTAAGCCAGGCATTCCAGAAATTTATAAACTATAAAACAATGCCACTCTTTTCTCTAAGTTGTTTTTGAGAATATAGTGATACTTTATGAAATATTTATGTTAACATAGAATGGTTTATTATTGCTAATTTTAAATGAGTTGAATTTTTAAAATTTCTTATTTTAATTTATAATATGGCAAATCTTGACAGATATATGCAAAACAAAGCTTGCTTGTGTTATTGATAAGTTAAGAGTATAAAGTAGTCCTGAAGCCAAAAATTTTGTGAACTACTACCATATTATCTCATTCAATCCTTACAACAGCATTGTGTAAAGAGCAGGACAGATTTAGTCTTCTGATGCTATGGCTTTTTGAATGAGGAAACTGAGGCCGTGGGCCCCAGACTATATCTATGTGGACTGGGTTTGCTAGAATGGCAATCTTATTCTGAGGTCAGAGCCCAGCCAGTTAACTGCATTGAGACTTCCTGGGAGCTATGACCTCTTAGTGACCTTTGATCCTGTTTACCTCTCCCATGTTCTGGATACTCTCTGCCCTTTGGCCTCCAGGACACCATGACACCATGTTCCTATTTTTGCAAATGACTCCTCTTCTTTTAACTGCCCCTTAAATATTGCTATTACTCAAGGTCTTCTTCCAAACATCCTTTGGTCTACTCCCTCGGTGAGCTCACTTATCATTGATGATTCCCAAATGTGCCTCTAAAGCTCAGTTCTCTGTCTCACTTGAATTTCAAAGCTAAGTACTGGATGTGTCTACCTGGATATCCCTCAGATGTTTTAAACCCACATGCTCAAAACTCTGTAATCAGTAGGCATTCCACATACTGTAGTAGGTACAGGTAATGTAAAAGTGAATAAAACATAGTCCCTGTTCTCAGGGAAACAGCAGTCTGGTGGAGAACATTAGTTTGTCCAAACCCAACTTCTGTATTTTTGGTTCTAGATATTATTATCACCATCTGCCCAATTACACAGGACTTCTTCTTTCCCATCCTTCCATCCAGTGAGTTGCCAAGTCTTATGCATTCTATTTCTGTAACATCTCTCCAGCCTTCTCTTCTCTTCTCTCACTACTGCAACTCCCTCAGATCTAACTTTCTTAATCTCTCTGGTGAACTATTGCAGCAACCTCCTAACCATGTTCTCTGCCTTCTGTCTCATCCCCATCTAATTCATCCTTCACACTGCTACCTGAGTGATTATTTTATAACTGCAAATCTGCCCACCTTACTGTCATGCTTAAAACTCTTCAATGGCTCCCTTTTCCCTGGAGAATAAAATCCAGACTCACTAGCTTGCCTTTTAAGGTTCTCCAGGATCTGATCTCACCTTTGTTTCCTATCAGTCCTCTGATTATTACCTCGACCTTTCAAAAGATATTTCTGATGTCAAGAGTGTCCTCCCCAATCACCTGATCATCCTTCACAGTGTCTTCTTAAGTGTCTTCTCCTCTTAAATTTTCTAAGACCTTCCCAAGAGGTCTAGATTATTCTTCTTTTTGGCCTACCACTATACTTGCACGAGTCTCTTTTCATTATGGTACTTAGCACATTGTATTAAATTACAATCTTTTGTTTTTCCAAATATCTCCCCGTCTGGACAAAATACTTCGATGGCAGGTACTATGTCTTATTCACGTTGGTATCAACTGCCCTAGCCCAGTGCATGATGAAGAGTGAGCACTAAATAAATTTTGTCTATGTAATATTGAAGGTCTATAAAATATGGATCACATTCAACCTTCCTCCCATTTTCTGATTTTAGAATTCTCTTCCCATTTCCCATCTAAGCACCCAAGCTGAAAACATGGGTAATTCTATTAATAAAGTTTACACTCTTCCTCTTCCCCTATAGCCAATGAGTTACCACACCAAACATTCTGCTTCTTTATTCTCTCTCCAATGTCAACTGCCCTCTATCACCACATTTAGGGAATACTGCAGCCATGTTTTCAACCTCAAAAATTGAGACATAAAACTTTTTTTTTTTTTTTTTTGTAGTTAGCTATTTAATGAGGTTCTTAAGACATTTTGAACACCAATTTGTGAGGATAAATTCCATTCGTCAGGGCAAACACAGATCACAGGTAGCCCTGGAGCTGAGGAACAGCTTTGATTTTTGGTAGAATCTGTGAGTCCACAGCTTTCTGATCAATCTTGGGCTGCTCTGTAATCTCGTATTTCTCTTTTTCTGTGTCGAAGATCTCACCTTCCTGGTGTCTGGGCTTCCGCAGCTTCTTCTTCTTGAAGTAAGCATCAGTAAGATGTTTTGGGATTTTGACATTGCTGATGTCGATTTTGGTTGAGGTGGCAATGACAAATTTCTGGTGTGTTCTTCGTAGAGGAACTCGATTGAGGACCAGAGGTCCAGTCACAAGTAACAAGCCACTAGCCAGCTGCTTCAAGAAAACCACCCTCTTGCCCCTGTGGCGTCCAGTGAGGATGATCAGAATGGTCTCGGGGGTAATGCTGGCTCGCAGTTTTCTCACATGCTGACTGAAGGGTTTTTTGCCGTGGCTCAACAGCTTTTGAGGCACATCTTCAGTAGGATAATATCTAGGCATTTTGCGAAGTTTAACCACCCGGGTACTGCCGTTCTTGTCACCACCAACTGGGTTTGTAAGAGTTGCAAGAACCTTCTCCTTCTTTTTCTTTTCAACCTTAGATTTAGCAGCTGAGTACTTCCTCTTGTACATGGCCTTTCTGGAATACATGGCAAGTCGGGAATACCTGCCAATTCCTCTGACAAGGACAGGGTTGCGGCTGCAATGGGGCTTCCCCTTCTTGGGCTTCTTAGCCTTGAGGTTACCCTTTTTCACCTTGCCACCAGCATCAGGCTTCTTGGCTTCGGGTTTCTTTTCTTTAGTATCTGGCTTCTCAACTTTTTTACCCGCCATCTTGCAAAATGGAAAAGAGAGCGAGACATAAAACTTTTGTGTCACTTCCACATACGAGATATTCTGAGAAGCAGACAAAAGTTCAAAAACATTGGGATTCTTGAAATATTTCAACAATTTCCAGGGACAGTACTAGAGAATATTTGAAATCATAATGCCACTAAGAATTCAGGTTGGGTGGTCATTTAGCCTTGGTTTTATGGCTCTTGGGCTTCTATTTTAAGTTTCAGAACTTAAGTTATTAATCATCTAGGTTACAAAAGACAAATGCATGGACATAAATAACTAAAAATACAGTACAATAGTATAAATACTAAATAAGTGAGGAAGTAATTGAGAAGAGAAATACAGAGGAGATATGACCTGAGTTAGGCTTTTTTATTTTCTTTTTTCTTTTTTTTTTTTTTTTTTTTTTTTTTTGAGACAGAGTCTCACTCTGTCACCCAGGCTGGAGTGCAGTGGCTAGATCTCAACTTTCTGCAACCTCCACCTCCCAGGTTCAAGTGATTCTTGTGCCTCAGCCTCCTGAGTAGCTGGGATTATAGGCATGCACCACCGTACTCGGATAATTTTTGTATTTTTAGTAGAGACAGGGTTTCACCATCTTGGCCAGGCTGGTCTCAAACTTCTGACCTCAGGTGATCGGCTCGCCTCAGCCTCCCAAAGTGCTAGGATTACAGGCATAAGCCACTGTGCCCAGCAATGACATAAGCTAGGCTTTCAAGGCCATTGTAATCCAGGTGTGTGCCAGCTTGTGCCTGAAGCTGCCCATATGGAAGTATCCCAATTCCGGTCCCCACTGAGGGAGCTGGATTCTTGTCCACCAGCCACAAGATTGAGTAACCAGAAAAAGTGTCTGATTCAAGGCTGTGGTTCATATTTGGGCAGCCTGAGATCTACAACTTGGACCCACATAAAAAGATAATCTGCATCAACAAGATTCCTTTCTGGAATCTGAAATTGAAAAACCAAAATGAGAGAGCTGGCAGCACAGGCAGATGCTAAAAGACTTGCCTCCAGTGTTACTTTAAGGTAACGGAGGGATCAGAGAGTCCAGGGCAAGCCAAAACCATGAGTAAGCCAAAGTCATGAGTAGATAGAACAAGCTGGTCAATAGTGGAGCAAACACTCAACATAAGTGACAATAGCATGAGAAAAAGAGAGACCATTCAACCAAAACAAGAGAGGTGGAGCAGCTAGTCCCTGGATCTGCCTTGGAACTTGATGTCTTGCCAGCTCTGGTCTAAATCCAGGTATAGCCTTACAGCCACTCCTTGAACTTCATTTCCAGGTGACTGTTTGAATGCTATTCACTGCGAGCTAAGAGCTGAGGGAAATGGATTCAGCCAGGCAGGGCAGAGGGAAAGAGAAATCCAGGAGCCCAGATTAGCATGGATGGCGGCATAAAGATGAAATTTCTCATGGACTCCTCAGGGAAAGGTAGAATGGAAATTATTTTAAGTAGGAGATAAAAGCTACTGAAGCACCTTAAATTTGTTGGCCAAAGTGGTATTTGGTGAATGAATGAATAAATGAATGCATGTGGGTTAAGGCCAAAAAGTAAATGACTTTAAATAACAGGATCGAGACCTTAGACGTGATATCATAGGCAATAGGAAACCATAGCAGTTTGGAACAGGGAGGAGAAACCATCAATATAGTATTTTTAACATAATGAATTTTTTGAAAGACATTCCATTTCCCAATGCTGAAGCATGCATTGTCCCAGTCCCACAATGATGTAGTGAGCATGTAGGAGTAATGTTTGGCCGAGAGAGGAACATGAAAGCAGCCCACTGGTAAATGGAACTGCAAATTAGAATGGCCTGAGGGAGGCTTCCGTCCAGACAGCCCAGAAGCTGAGAAAGACAGCCAAAGATATCTCGCCTGGCATGCAGCTGTGGGAAATGCTGCAACTCTTTCTGACTGACTGGAAACAGCTATAAGACCACGTGCAAACTCAAAATCAGTTCTAAATAGGCCCATTATGACAAGGGCTGTCAGCCCCCTGTGGACTTCCATGTAGCACCCAGATGTCACATGTAGACATGTGACAGCTGACTCCTCATTCTCTCAACCAGGCATTTGTAGCAGCTGTCTGTTCACGGCATGTCAACTTGGACACAGATCTCAGCAACTCGAATGCCTCGCCAAGATCCACTCACATAACATTAATGAGCACTGAAGAATCTCCTGACAGTTTCATGAGGGAGAGAGAAGGACTTCACAGCAAATAATTAAAGGAAAAAAAAAAAAAAAAAAGACCTACTAGACATACATGTTCTGCAAATTCCTCTATTGCTGGTCAGCCACCAAGAGTTTCTTTATCAACCCACAACACAGCTTAAATAAAGACCCACTCCTCCCCCAGCACAGTTTATAGGGCCCACGCTCCTTAAGATGATAATTGAGGTTATAAATGAACACCTTGTTGTTTTTACATACACATAGCAATAAGCATAGGGCTTAATAGCTCCCACCATGCCCCCAGCTATGTCTCCTTGGCCCCATCACTTTGCTCTCCGGGCTCTGTTTCTCATTCTGTAACACAAGAGGCAGAAGTGGGTCCATCTGGGTTAATCCCACCCACCATCCAGTTCTCAATTTGGACTCTACGTAGTGGAGAGTGGTTTCTGCCCTAAGCAGAGGGGTTTTCCTTCTGCAAAGAACAAAATGAATGAATTAGGGATGAAGAAGCCACTGTATAACCTAGGCCTTTGGGCAAGTGGGGGCCGGGAAGCTGGGGGCGGGGAGGGAGGCAGGGCAGGGTCCCAGTGGTAGGGAGGGCAAGGTGAGCACTGGCTGCCCCTCCACGGGGTGTGCGGTGATGAGGTCTGCAGAATGCAGAGCGTGGAGGAGAAATGGTTTTGTCTGGGCAGCCACCCACGCTCTGACTGCAGTAAGGGTCACAGTGGGCCGGTGATGACTTTTTGATGGAGTGGACACAGCACCCTGCAGGGGCCAGCAGTCTTTGGAAGAGAAGCGCTCAGCAGAAAGCACATCCAGCTCTCCGTCTGCTCTTCCCTCTTCTGCTTTCTTTCTCTCCCCACCCCCAAACCCCATCTCGGTCACTGCAACCTCTGCCTCCCAGGTTCAAGTAATTCTCCTGCCTCAGCCTCCCGAGTAACTGGGATTATAGGCGTGTGACACCACACCCGGCTAATTTTTGTATTTTTAGTAAAGATGGGGTTTCACTATGTTGGCCAGGCTAGTCTTGAACTGCTGACCCTGTGATCCTCCCGCCTCAGCCTCCCAAGGTGCTGGGATTACAGGCATGAGCCACCGCGCCCGGCCTTCTCCTTTCTTTTTAAAGTGTGTCTTCTGGGTGCCGTTTTCATTCTAAGCTATCTATAGCGCCTCAGTAAGAGAGAAGGAGGGGAAATCCAACAACAGCCGCAGCCACGTGGCCAGTTTCTGTGGGAACACCTATGGATGTATGCTGTTCTGGGCAAGAACAGAACAAAGTCGCTTTTATCTCCTTCTTTCCAAAAGCCTTGTGTGCTTTAGAAGCTGGTTATTATTGCATTATTAAAGCCCCAGTGAGCCGAGGCCAAGGCAAGGATACTCTAGAGCTGTCCCAGGCAGCTTCAGCCAGTTGAGACTTCTCATCCTGTGACCTAGCCTGACTCCTGGTTGTCATCTCATCACATCCCAGCGAGAGGGGAGCACTGGGGGAGGAGAGAGATGCCAGTCCCTAATTGAAGGTGCCCTGGGCTTCTCAACAAACTGGTCCATCCAGTTCCTAGGAATTATTCTGAGCATAATCCCTTTTGCCAATATTGTGTTTCTTAAAGCACCAGCAGAAAAAAGTGAGGAAAAGACTGTTGCGTAAGGAAATCTGAAACCAGATTTCCCTGGGTTTCAGCAAGCAGTTTGCTCAGGAGAGGTTGAGAGGACCAAATGTTCAGGTTTGTGTGTATGGTCATTGGGGGCTGGAGACTGGGGACAGCCTAGGGCATTGTTTGCTAAGGGCAAGTTTGCTCCAGTTAGTTACAGATTCCTAGTCACAACACCGTGAGTTTTGTCATCTATCCCAACCCCAACTTTCACAGAGGAAGAGAGGAAATGCACAGGGGCAAGGTGACTGGTCGAAGGTTGCACAGTGGATTGGTGGCCTGCTCAGATAACCACAGCCTAGACATATGCTAAGCACGTGTGGCATTCATTCTCCAGGTCTGCAAGCACGGATGCCCTTTAAATGGCAATGCCAGTTTAAAGCTAGTGTTTGGAAAGACAGGCCCCCAGAAGGCATGGACTGTATTTTTCCCTGGTCCTTATGGGGCACCCCGGCAAGGTTTAAGCACACTTAGAAACTTACACCTATGGACAAACCCCAGAAAAAGATAATCAGAGTCCCATTCTCTAACCAGCTCCAGTACACTTATTTTCATGTAAATGTGGAGAAACAACCCAGCCTAAGAGGGGGCAGCCTAACAGAACAGCAGAATGAATGCCACCATGCAAGTTTGTGCAGCCCGTGGAATCCATAAAAGGCCTAGTTGCAGGGCCCACCAGGGGCTGAAATCCAGCCTGCCCTCCACTAACTGGGTACTGCCCAGGCAAAATGCTCCTTACCTTTCTGGTCTCAGGTCAAGTTTACCCTTGAGTAGCAAAGCTTCCCTCTTTACTGGCCCTTCCTCTGCGCTTCCCCTTCTACTTCATTCCTGTCCTACCCTCTAAAAGCTTCCCTTAGAAAAAAAATTCTGTTCTTCTGTTTTACTTTTTAAGCTATAACCACCAAAGTAGTGATGAGCCCTTCATGCACTGCAGTGTTTGAAGCCACTGAGCACATCTTCAGGTCTATTTCACGTCTAAACATGGTCTTCCCACAGTGCATCTGCCTACCACTGATCACATGCCACTTCCTCCAGGAAGCCTTCCCTGACCCTTCCCTCCTCCCCCACACATCCCAGCCCAGTAAGTGAGGACTATCCCCCACAGCTACCTAGGCTAGGCATGCCCTATGGGAGCTCTGAATATGTTGTTGCAAAATGATCTATTTATAAGTTCATCTTCCCCTTAGATCTGCCCTGTTCAATGTGGTAGCCACTGGCCACGTGTGCCTACTGAGCACTTGAACTGTGTCTAGTCTGAATAGAGATGTATTGTAAATAACAGATACATACTACATGTGAAATAGCATGAAAGAGATAACATAAAATACCTCAATGATCATGTTTCTCTTGTTGGAGATCATATGTTGGAATGATAATATTACAGGCCGGGTGTGGTGGCTCACACCTGTTACGACAGCACTTTGGGAGGCCTAGGAGCCGGAGGATCACTTGGAGTTTGAGACCAGCCTGGGCAACACAAGGAGACCCTGTATCTAAAAAAAAATTTTTTTAATTAGCTGGGCATCATGGCAGGTGCCTATAGTCCTGGCTCCTCAGGAGGCTGAGGCAGGAGGATTGCCTGAGCCCAGGAGGTTGAGGCTGCAGCGAACCATGACCGAGCCACTGCACTCCACCCTGGGTGACAGAGTGAGACGCTGTCTCAAAAATAAGTAAATAAATATATAAATAAATATTTTTAAAAAGTTAAAAAAAGAGAGAGAACCAGAAAAAATAAAAATTAAACAAGATAATATTAAATAGTGAGTTAAATTAAATATATGATTAAAATTAATTTCTTCTATTTCTTTTTTTTATTGTGACTACTAGAAACATTTAAATTACCTGTATGGTTTGTATCATATTTCTACTGGATATCTGCTTAGACTATAAGCCTCTGGGGTCAGGGATCATATCTTACTCATCTTCGCACTTCCATCATCTAATACAGACACACATTTGGGTTCTAAGACAGCATGTGTAACAATACAGGTGTCACCTTGTGTTGTCACTCTTGCGGCCCACCTGTCTGTCTCTACCAGGATGCTTTCCGCACCTTGGCACAGAGACTGTGCCTCACCTATCAAGTGCTTGGGAAGAGGCAGGTGCAGAATACATGTTAGAGAATGAAGGTAAAGTAAGTATCTGATCTAAATATTCAGGGAGAAAAAAATTTATGATTATTATTTTTAATAGAGATGGGTCTTGCTATATTGCCCAGGCTGTTCTCAAACTCCTGACCCCAAGCGATCCCAAAGTGCTGGGATTCCAAGCACGACCCGCAGTACCTGGCCAATTTTTAAAAAATTTCATCTTGCTTTAATTGTACTTGGGAACCATAGATGTGATACTGATATCTTACAGATAGAAGAACGAAGTGGCTGTAACACGCTGGGTGGGATCTTTCCAAGTTAAGACAAAGGAAGCACCAGTACATCAGGAGACAGAGCGGCTGGGTTCCAAGGCCAGCAGGCTGTTACACAAGGAGGAAAACTTCACACAAAGTCAATAATTAGAAAAATGATTCTGAGCTGTGAAAACAAACACAGGACAAAGTACATAGAATACAGAGACTAATATTCCCAACAATTTCAATTAATAACTTATCATACCCTCTTGAGTACTGATCAATTTGATGTGAATTTCAACTTTAAAAAATCTTAATTTTATTTTCTGAATATAGAAATAAAACTGGCTCATTGTTAAAAAAAAAAATAAGGCCCAATCTCACAATTATATGGAAATGTTTAAAGCAAAAAGTCCTTTGTGATACCACTCCAAACAATAATTCAATAACCACTAGTAATAGGTTGGTGTTCTTCCTTCTGGGTTTTTCCTTTATAAAAAGTCTTTTCTCTTTATTTTTATATAAAAATAAGGTTATATCCTGAGTATCATCCTGCAACTTAACTTTTGAAACATACAAATATATTGTCAACATTACCGTATGTTAGTACCTACAGCCCTATCTCTTCTTTTAGCTGGAGCATAGCATTCCACTTAGGGTAATACTCCCGTTATTGCTGGACATCAGCAATAAAGACAGGCACTTTTTTGTTATTATAAACAGACTGCAACCAACATCCTCAGACATGTCTTTGCAACTTTTGTGTTTCCATAGGAACAAAAATAGTTTCATTATGACCTAATAAAGATAGTGAAGCAGATCAGAATTGGATCACCTATATTAAAAAAAGAAAAAAGAGATTGCAGTGGGAAGTGGAGAAAGGGAATGGTGAAGATAATGGTAGATATTTGGGCTTTGTAGACTTTTATAATGATGAAAGAAAAGTCCACTTAGCTTGAATCTCATCTTCTACTTCCATAATTCTAAAGTATTTTTAAAATTTAATTGGAATTAATTTCATCTAAAAATCTCAATTTTGGATTAGCCTACGTGAAGTTCAAGAGCACTATCTTACCTGTATGCTGGTAAGAACTGCAATTGGATATATCCTGCTGTCTGGCATCCTCTGGGTCAGTTTCCACTTTTTCCTATTGAGGGACTTACAGGTTCTTTAGTTACACAGGTAACTGTGGTTTGAAATTTAAAACAACAGTATGTCTTTCATAATTCTCCTGAGAAAGAAAAATTCCAACAGTAAACAACGCCACTGAGGTTTCTCCTCCCCCACCAGTTGCATCAAAATGCTATTCTTGCTTTGTCTTACACTAACAGGATAGACCAGTCACTAATCTCTCTGAACACACATCTCCCAACCTGTAAAATGGTTGCTACCTGCTTTGATTCACTACTGTCAAGATTAGAGATAATGTATGTAAAGTACTAGGACAAAGTACATGCTCTAATAATGGGAGTTATTATTTTCAGTGGAAACTAGTAGGATAAATAGCCAGAGAAAGAGATAAAAGCAAAAGGTGGTAAGGAGAAAAGAAAATTCAAGGAACATTTGTAGTAAATTTCAACATTTTTATTGCAGTAACTTTGATATGTGTTTTCTATGATGCCAGGAACTAACATCTCTTAAGGGAGCATTATCTGCCTGCTTCTGTACTAGGGATTTTACATATGTTTTCTTAATTCTCACAACAAACTTGTAACGCAAGTAGTCTCTTCCCACATTATACATGGAAAAACTGAGACTCAGAATGTGTAGGTGGCCTTCTCAGATTCATCAATGTGGTAAGTAGATAAATTGGTGTTGGTGTTAAAACTCAAATAGTTCCAAACCTATGCCTGTCTACTTACCAGGCTGTGACTACTGCACCAGGTCTGATGATGCCTTCATGGTTTCTTATCTCCTGCACATTTTTCTCCACCTGGCCTCACTCTGATCACAATGGCAGATCCAGGGCTTCCCTCTTCCACTGACAGAAAATCAGTGCAAATTGACTTATGCACATCAAGGACAAAATGTGTTCATGGTCATGACAAGTCTAAAGGTAGACTTTGGCCTCAGGCATGGCTGCACTCAAGGGCTCTATCTTCCCCATTTCTCAGTGCAACTTTCCTCTGAGTTCTGACTCTGGCTTTACTTTCATAGGGCTGTCTCCTCTGGATAGCAACCTTACAACCCATGACCCTGGGAGTAGGGAGAAGAGCACCCTTACTTTCTCCCAGGGTCTATTTTAACCATATCAAATCTTAGTGAAAATCCACATGTCTATTTCTCAACCAATCACTGTGGCTTGAGGGGTGCCAGGTCCCGCTGGCCAGGCCTTCATCTCCAGCCCACTCTTGTGACAGGTTCAGCCTTACTTGAACCACAAGAAATGATTCCCCATAGAACAGAGCAAAAAGGAAGAGCAAAAGAAGTCCTCAATAGAACAAAGCCACAAACAGCCTCTACAGAGCTCTTGTTGCTTTTTACTCAGCAACACCTCTCATAAACCCAGCATTTTGCCTTAGAAAAGCTCCTACTTCAGCTCCATAGGGATTGATTTCATAACTGCTTCTTTTTTGCATGTGTCTCTTCCATCATTATGTACTATCTCTGTGTGATGTCTAAAAATACCAAGTGGACATGGTATATCCTGCTCCTTCTTCCTGCCCAAGTTAGCAAAATAGCAGAATTTTCAATGCTTTTGGCTACAATTTACAGAAAACTGATCAAAATGGCTTCGACAATGAGGAAAATGTCCTTTTACACACATTAAGAAGTCCCGGCCGGGAGCGGTGGCTCAAGCCGTAATCCTAGCACTTTGGGAGGCCGAGACAGGCAGATCTCGAGGTCACAAGATCGAGACCATCGTGGCTAACACGGTGAAACCCCGTTTCTACTAAAAAATACAAAAATAAACTAGCCGGGCAAGGTGGCGGGCGCCTGTAGTCCCAGCTACTCGGGAGGCTGAGGCAGGAGAATGGCGTGAACCCAGGAGGCGGAGCTTGCAGTGAGCTGAGATCCGGCCACTGCTGCACTCCAGCCTGGGCGACAGAGCAAGACTCCGTCTCAAAACAAACAAACAAACAAACAAACAAAAAAGTCCCAAGGTAGAGCAGCTCTAGGGTTGACTGAGTCTCCGTGATTCAGGCTCTTTCCATTTTTCCTCTCTGCTATCCTCATTGTGGCAGTGTTGTCCTCAGTGCGCTCCCCTCAAGGCTGCAGGATGGACACAGTGTCCTGGGCACCACCGCTAGCCTGCAGTGGTCAGGGAAGAGCCAATGAAGCTGGCGAGGAAGGGAGAACCTAATCAAGGCCAGTTCAAAGCATTTAAGTGGCAACAAAGTATAGGATGGACTAGGGGAGCAAGATCTGGATTCTGAGAGCTCGGTTAAAAGGCTGTTGCAATAGGGCAGAAATGCCAATACGGAGACTGAAGAAAGAATGGAAAGCAGGAGATACAGGTGGGGCTCATTGCCCTAAGAGTCTGAGTTCTACTGAGAGTCAAACACTGAGCTGACTTGATAAAAAATCACATTTCAGAGTACTTAAAAAAAATTTTTTTTTTTAGTTTTCTTCAAGATCATATTGTAAAACAGACCATTAGTATAAATTGGAAATGGGACCCCAAGACAACGGCTTTCTGGGTAGGATCTGAACCCACCATGAGAATTTTACTTTTATTTTTATTTATTTATTTATTTTTGAGATGGAATATTGCTCTGTCACCAGGCTAGAGCGTGGTAGCACCATCTCAGCTCACTGCAACCTCCACCTCCCGGATTCAAGTGATTCTTCTGCCTCAGCCTCCCCAGTAGCTGAGATTACAGGCACGCACCATTATGCCTGGCACATTTTTGTATTTTTGGTAGAGATGGGGTTGTACTATGTTGGCCAGGCTGGTCTTGAAGTCCTGACATCAGGTAATCTGCCCACCTCGGCCTCCCAAAGTGCTGGGATTACAGGTGTGAACCACCACATCTGGCTGAGAATTTTACTTTTAATAACATGTTCTCTCTTTGATCACCAGACTGTCTCTAATATTAGTTGATGTGTACGGAACATTTGTTAGGATGCAATAGTCCAAATTTAGATGCAAATATTATGTTTAAATTGTAACAAAGTGATTGCTTTCTAGTGATGTCATTTCAAGGAATTGGTAACTTGGTTTTTCATTGATGTCTTGGCCCATGAAGGATAAGCTGCAGTGGACTGAAGACAGGATGACACCCAGTTAGCACCACAGGGTCCTCTCTCCCAGGCAGTCCAATGTAGCAGGACACCCACTCTAGTGCATGCTATTGCAGTTACCGCTGCTGGAACCTGCTGGTGAAACCATTGACCTGACCTGGACTAAGCACCTGAGACTTCTTGCTTCTCAGTTTGTCCAGACAACAGCCTCAGCTCTGCCCTTGTAGTTGCATGCTACATTCTGTCCAGAATGTTGAGAGTTATAGTTCTTTCTCTTCCATGGACTAGAGACCTCCCTTTCACCATGAGATCAATGAAGCTTAACCTCAGGACCTGTCCCTTGCATTGGCCCCTTTCAGGGCCCTGAAGGAGTCTTGCCAATGCATTTACATGGTCACCTGTCATTGTAAAATTTGCAAAGCTGATAAGATATTTTCACTGCAATTTAGAATGCGGCCTCTTTCACTCGGATTCCCACTCCATCACATATCTCTTTGGGTGGGGCAGCATTGGACGGGGCTACAGGCATTTCTGGAATGCAGTTAAGGGAAAGATGAATGAGGGACAAGTTTAGTTTGTGTTTATGAAGATATATTTGTGTAGGTCACAGCCACCTCTACGCATAGTTATGTTACTGCCAACCACTCCAGAGCACAAATGGCTTTCTGAAACTCCTGTCACCGCTGTGCTGACGCACCCACCGCTTGGTATCACATGCAGGGCTGGAGGTCATGGGGAAATGAGAAGGTGTCCTTCAGCGCTCAGCACCGGTTACAGATGGAAAGTGGAGGAGAAATAAAGTCTGAAATGTATCAAGCCAAAGATTGTATATGGAGAATTATTTCAAACAGTGAATGTAGAAAGTTGTAAGTGGAAGATTCAGTTCTTACAACGCCTCATCAGACTGCAAGCTCTCTCATCATAAAGATGCCTGAAAATGTAGTGTATACAATTACAAAAAAATTAGCCCCTTTTGCTGTTATTTTGAATGAGAGTTTTGAGAAATAGAGTTGATGAGAATTCCTACGTTTGTAGGGCATGTGCTCTGAGCAAAATGACAGAGTACCTGTCCTATGAACCTGTGTTCCTACATATATGGAACAGTTAATATATGACAGAAATGATAGACTTTTTTTCAAATTTGAAAACAATCATAAAAATGTTCATGACATTCCCAATAACAAGTTGGAAAGCTAAAAGACAATTTTTTAGAAGTATCAGTAACGAAAAAAAATTGTGATCGACCATTCCAGAGAAAATGTTAAATTATCTTTTTCTTCTCTTTAGGTAGTGATATCTCAAAATTATAATGAAGAATCAAAGAGTTTGCAGCCCAAAGATGTTTTTTAAAAAAGGTTTTTGGAGTTGTGGCAGGCAGTTAATAAAAATATTTCGCTATTTTTCTGGATTTGTGATATTTGTGCTATCAACGTTAAACTTTTTAATTTCTTGTGATTCTTCTCTCGATCTAAATAAGTAGGCCAGGCATGGTGGCTCAACACCTACAATCCCAGCACTTTGGGAGGCTGAGGCAGGAGGATTGCTTGAGGCCAGGAGTTCAAGACTAGCCTGGGCAACATAGCAAGACCCTGTCTCTACAAAAACATTTAAAATTAGCAGAGCATGGTGGCACATGCCTGTGGACCCAGCAACTTGGGAGGCTGAAGTGGAGGATCTGTCGTGCCCAGGAGTTTGAGGCTGCAGTGAGCTCTGATTGTGCTGCTGCACTCCGACCTGGGAGACAGAAGAGACTCTGTGTCTAAAAAAAATAAATTACAACAAATAAACATTCGTATTTGTACCTAATTGTTAACTCATACTTTTGGTTCTTTTTTTGATGGAGGAAACCCCAAATGTAAAAAGCTTCAGGCCTCCCACAAAACCTGGATCCACTGTTGGTCGACGGAGAAAGGAAGGCAGTATTCAAGTTTTCATGACCTGTGAGTCTGTGTTTCTGTAGAAGTTCCTGTTGCAAGGAAACAGGAATTCGTCCTTCAGAACTGAAAAACTGGTCTTTAATCAAGCCAGCAAAGGAGTCAGCCTTGAATGGTGGCAGACACGAAATTTTGGGTTATTTTTTGTTTTTCCAGCAGATTGAGAGAACTTGGACAAGTTATTTATCCCTGAAAATCAGTCTCATCACTGGTAAAATGAGGTTTTGGGGTTAGATGAAGTGAAAGTTCCTTTTTAGTGCTATGTTTTTTATTTTCGCAGCTAAGTGTTGCTATGTCAAGGTATTCCATTACTGACTGTGGAGAACACAGAAGAATGACTCATGAATTTTTAATTTGTAAATGACTGCTGCTAAGTTTATGAACCCCTATCATTCTCATAAGTAGGTTAAACATATTCCTCATATATTATTTCACATCATTCAATTATTTAACAAATCCTTTATTTCGTAACAGGGCAAAGGTACACTTTGGTGCTGCTTCCTCTAAGTAGTCGGGAATTCTGCAGAAGTGGAATCCAAAGCAATTAAGCTTCCCCATTACAACTGTACCACCACCTTCATTTCTGCATGCCTCTTAACTTTTAAGCTACCTTATTATACGTGTGATCCTGTTTTATCTCCACCACATTCTTAGGTGGTAAGTGGAGCAGGGATAATAATCTATATGTAATGGATTTGAAAACAGATGAAAAAGAGCTAAATGCTTTTTCTATGAGTTTTAGTTGGCTAGAGACAAAAACAATCAGAATATGGGTCTTCAGATGCCCACTCCCACTATGAAGGTCAGCATACAGAAATAAGTGTCTAGCAGGGAAAGGTGAACACTCTTGTTATCACCAGTTACTGGTAAATATTAGCCAAAGCCCTAGGATTACATGAAATGGGAACACAGGTGAGAGCATAACACCCAAGCAAGATGAGGACCCCATTCATCCATTGTTGGGAACAGATCTGAAATTCATTTTAAATATTAAAAGAGCCAATTGAGAGTGGCCAGTTCCTGCAGGAAAATGAAACATTGTCCTGTCAGCTCCTACCAGTTTCAGTGCACAGCTAAATGTACTAGCTGAGTGACTAGTAACCACCAGCTAACCCAGAGTCTATGGAGCACAGATAACACATCTGGGCAAGGACTGGCTGGCTAGTGTCGCCTCAGCCACACTGACCTGTTCTCCAATGAATGTTTGCTATTGGACAGTTTGTTCCGAGTATAGTTAGAGAGGCCATGGGAAGAGGCCACATGCACATCTGCACCTGTGCCCCTCAGTGTGTCCCTGCCTGTGCAGGAGCCTGTTCAAATATTGATCAACAGCAGCTTTGTCACCGTCACCGGAAATGGAAGCTCCCTCTGGAACATGGGCCCACTTAACCAGAAAAGGATGGTGTTTCTAAGAACTGTCACTTTGATAATTCAGCTTGGAAGGTAGGACAGCTCACAGATGTGTGTATAAGATTCTTGGATATGAATTTGGTGACTAGCTGTCTTGCAATATTTGCCAGCTATTTCCTTTCATATACGTATTTATTTTATTTCTTTTCTTTTATATATTTATTTCAGATATATTTTCCTTTCATATGCATATATACACACAGATATACATATATGCTCACATATATATACACGGGCACATTAATATGTTTGAAACCTCACTGAGAGAAACATCCGGAACACATTTTAGACATAGGTGACATAGCATTCAGCTCTGAGCCCAAGTACATGTCAGCTGAGGCCTGCTATGGTCAGAACTCACTTTCTGATGAGATCTGTCCAGCATAGCAGTCCACACTGTCCTCCACAACAACGCCAGGCCGCTAGAGACACTTGAAGTCACCAATGCAATCAAAATTTCAGTCCTCAGCACAATAAGATTCAAATGTAGTTAAAGTGAGAACTACAGTATTCAATTGCTGATTCTGACTTCTCAGAGATTTTAATGGAGAAAAACACATCTTGGTTTTATTATCTGCCCCAAAACTGATTTTTAAAGTCTCTTCCTACCTCACATTTAATACCTCAGGTAAAATTATATTTTTTAGAGTTTCTTGTACATCTATGCTATTTCATGCCCTTTGTCAAAGATAATTTACAACTATGAGAAAGGGATGGAGTAGGAAGAGATTATTCCCACTTAATGAATGCTGTCTGAATGCTAGGGTCTGTACAATGTATATGTCTTTTATACCTCCAGTATTAGAATTCCCACTTCCCAGATGAATAAACTGAGGATTCTAAAGGTTAAGCAATTCACCTGAAGTTACATAGGGAGTTGATTCTTGTCTGCTCAATCCCTAAGACTTATCTCCAAGGGCCAAATCTGTGAGCTGTGTATGACAACTAACAATTTGTCAAACCCTAGGGGTTCTTTGGCCCTCTGCAAGTGAAATCAGTCTGCATTTGCACATTGCTCAAATGTTCACAACTCTGACATTTCACCACAGGAAGGCAGACTCATAAAATATTTTATGCAATAAAACCGCTGATAAAGGCTAATCTTCTAGATAGGACCCAAAGAACAGACAGTTCATTATTTTTCTAACTGTTCCTTTATGTTAATGAACTTTGGTCAATGTTCCAGTAGTGGCATAAAAATCTGGGAATGTAAATAAAAGACTTGGCTCTTTTCCTTGACTGTAGGTTTGTCATTTAACTTCGCTATGTTCTACTTTCCTTGTCTATAAAACAGGTACAATAATCATGCTGAAGTTATGATGAGACTATATATATGAAAGCTCTTAGAAAATGATATTCAGGCTATTCAGGTATCTTGGCTTTCATCTACTAAATACAGACATGGTGTGAAATAGATACATACTTGCACAATAATAGCTGATGTTCATTGACTGTTTACTGTGTACAGGCACTGTGCTAAGTGCCTACAGTAACCATTTCATTTCATCCTTTCAACACTGTGGGATAGGTATTGGTGTTATTCCCATTTTACAAGTGGGAAAAAGCAAGGCATGGAAAGGTAAGTAACTCTCCAAGTCATACAGTGGGAATAGGTGGAGTCAGGTGGAATTTCAACCCAGGAGGCTTCTTTTCAGAGCCTGTGCTGTTAACTGCTTTCTTATACTGCCTCCCATATATAAGTACAGTCATACGTCACTTAACATTGGGGATACATTCTGAGAAATGTGTACTGAAGCAATTTAGTCCTTGAGCAAACATCATAGAGTGTACTTACACAAATCTAGATGGTATATATGGTTTTATTTATATATGTTTTCATATAGATAACCAAATGTTCCAGCACAATTGCTGAATATCAATCATTTCCCCTGCTTTCTATGCCAATATCAAGTCCCATATATCAGATTTCTACATATGCTCCCTTATAATCTTATGGACCATCATCATATATGTGGTCTATTATTGACCAAAACATCACTATATGATGCATGATCGTATAATAAAACGACGCTGGACTTTGGGAGGCTGAGGTGAATGGATCACCTGAGCTCAAGAATTTGAGACCAGCCTGGGCAACACAGTGAAACCCTGTTTCTACTAAAATACAAAAGAAATTAGCTGGGCATGGTGGTGTGCCTATAATCCCAGCTACTCGGGAGGCTGAGGCAGGAGAATTGCTTGAGCCCGGGAGGCAGAGGTTGCAGTGAGCCAAGATTGCGCCACTGCACTCCAGCCTGGGTGACAAAGTGAGACTCCATCTCCACATTAAAAAAAAAAAAAAAAAAAAAAAAAGACCTTGGAAGCCTTATATAAATAATTAGGTTTATTATCAAAAGATAAGCATTTAGCCTACACACTCCAGCCAGAATATTCCAATACAAACAAATAGCTCACTATGTTGGCACCCTGGGAGAGAGCCTCATTAGTCCCCAGCACCGATGGGTAATGTCTCGGTTCTTGATGTTTCCTGACCAGTCTCTTCCGATTGCTTCTCCTTAACCACCATCACCCTCTGGCCTTTCCCTCTGCTGAAATTCAGTGACTTTCAGTATCTATTCCCGCTGCTCCTCCTGCCTAACTGCCAGGAAGCCTTCTCAAACTCCAAGGCTGGCCTGCCTTTCGTCTTTGCTCTGGCCCTTAGAACACCCTGAGCTTCTCTCTGTCCCGGGAGGACCCCTTTACTCCTGGGTCTGTTTCCTGTCATATGCACCTCAAGGGCTGTACTGCGCTTTCCTCATCTTTGTATCTTCAGGACTTCTCGCAGCCCACATTCAAGTTTCTCAAGTAGTAAGTCTATAAAAATTGCTAGACAATGGCATCTTGGATTGAATCCAGGAACAGATGACAGACATTCTTGTGGAAAAACAGGTAAAATCTGAATAAAATCTGAAGTTTAGTTAATAATATTATGCCAACATTAATCTCCTAGTTTTGATAAATGTACTGTGGTTATATAAGATGTTAACATTAGAGAAAGCTGAATAAAGAGTATATGAAAACTTTCTGTATCATCTTTGCAACGTAACTATTTTGAAACAGAAAGTTCAAAAGTCGATCATTAGACAGCTTTGTAGCACAGTGGTTAAGGTCATCTTTTTGGAGTCAGGCAGACCTAAGCCACCTACTACATGTACTGTGTGATCTGAGGCAAAGCAAAGCATACGGTCTCTCCCAACCTCATTGTTAAATGGCCTGGCACAGTAGAAATATTCAATCATTGGTAGTCGTTTTTGTTAAAATAAAAGTTATATTCATAATAATAAAGTATTACTATTATAGCAATTTAGCGAGGATATGGTCTCAACTTTCTTTTTTAAACTTAGCTCACAATGCACACCAGGATCCCACATCTGCCTCTCTACTCGACAGATGCATTCTCAATGTTCTAGGATCTATTCCGACACTGGAAGTGCAACAGTGAACAAAACACAAAAATCCCTGCTGTAAACAGCTCACCTTCTAGGGGAAAGAGACAGGCAATAGACATAAAATGTATAATACACTGGTTCTCAAGGCGAGTTCCCAGACCAGCAGCATCAGAATCACCTGGAAAAATTTTAGAAATGCAAATTCTTGGGCCTGAGCCCAGAGCTACTGAATCAGAGATGTGGGGCTGGGCTTAGCAAGTGTTTTAATAAGCCCTCTAGGTGATTCTGGTAAGTGCTCAGGTTTAAGAAACATTGGTACAGTGTCAGTGATAATCACTATTTTGGAGAGGACTAAAGCAGGAAATGGGTGGAGTGCTGGGGTGAGGAGACAGATTGTGGCTTTCAACAGGGTGACCAGAAAAGCCTTACTCCAAAGGTAACAACTGCTCGAAAACAGCAAGATGAAGAAGTGGGCCTCCAAAATAGCAAGGGAAGAGCATTTCTGGGAAAGGAGTCGGGAGCAGGCCCGAGCTGTTCAAAGAAGAGCAGCTGTCCTGGGGTGAGAAGGGTAGAAAGCATGAGGAGAGGTGGGAGAGGTTGTGGGGCTCCAGGTTGCACAGGGACTGGTAAGCCATTGCCCAAGAGCGTGACAGTCAACACAGTCAATCAGAGTTCTGCCAAAGACACTCTGCCTTTTCCTGTATGGCTCCAGGCCCTCCTCTACCCCCAAATCCACCCACCCTGCCTACCCTTCGTGGCTCTAGCCAGTTCCTTCTCTTCCTTGGGCTTCTCCATCCCCAACTTCTGATAAATAGTTTGATAAATAGTTCTCTTGTTTTTGCCCTGTTGGACTGCTTAGTCTGAAAGAGAAACTCAGTCTTTCTCCTTCTTTCTTCACACTGCCTATCACAATGCCTGTGCATTGTGTCTACCCCATAAATATTTACTGAGCTTCTCTTAAGGTGCCAGGACAGAAACCAACACATACTGGCACTCAATAGACATTATTAATGCTGCCAATCATTCTGAAATTTCCTCCTTCACAGGGCACACAGGTTCATTCTCAAAGCCAAAGTATTTTGGATTCAGTTGAAGGACTAACCCAGAGTGTGACTTACAAACGGGAGAGGCCCTCCCTATTCCCAGCTGCTCTCCCTTTGTGCCTAATGGCCTGAATAGTTCTGGTTGGCTGCAACTCTGAGTATTGACAAAGAGCATCATCAATGTACTGGTAACCTTGGGCCAAAATACACCAAGTGGGCAGGTAGCACAAAAAAAGAAAAAAAGGGTATTATGATCAGTCAGAGCTGGGTTTGAATTCAAGCCCAACCACCCGCAGGGGCTCTTACCCTTTTCTTTTCTAATATTGTAAATCCCTTCAGCAACTGAGATTGAAGCGTATGGACCATTTGCCAGTATGAGGCTTTTAAATGCATAAAATAAAGTGCATAAGATTACAGAGTAGATAACTTTATTGAGATATAATAATGTTAAAAGCTATTAGAACACTTATAAAAACTGTGCTATAGTAATATTTCTACCTCTTTATTGGTGCATTAAGTAATAAGATTTAGAGGCAGGTTTAACAAGTACCAAAATTTTGATGTAATACTGAGTGTAAATTGTATTTCAAGATACTTAGAGTGTATGATATTGTTAGAGGTAGGTGGGAGAGAAAAAGGTTTCTTTCATCTTGTATCATCCTGAATTCTCTGCAAAGACCTGTTAATAACTCCATATTATAACTTGGGACAGATTACTTTGCTTCTCTAAATTTCAGTATCCTTACCCATAAAATGATGCTTAATAGATGGCAGGAATTATTGTTATTATTTTCAGCAGCAGTGTGTTAGTAATTAAGGATAAATATATAAAATATTTATATTTTTATAAATACATATCCATAATATCCCCATAAATATCCTGTAACATACTGTGTGTCACCTCTTGGTTATTATCACGGTCAGTTCTGTAAGTTGACTCAGTAGGAGGTCATCCTTTTGGGGATTTTTACTCCCCAAATGTCCCATATTGACCTGAAATATTTTCTTTAGAGAATAATGCATAGCTTTGGTAATGAAAGACTTTCAATTGCAAGAGACCCCTAACAAAAAATAAGAACGTCTGACAATCACCCTAAACCCTAGTCACACCCCCCTGTAGTCCTAAGTTGGAAAGTGAAACATTTGCTAACCCGGGAGAAAAGGTGAGTGGCTTTAAAATAAAAAGATGATATATACTTGGGACAATCTGCATCTGCCTCCAATTCACTCTTTTCCCAGAGGACACTTTAAAGAGATGTAATTGTTAGCCAAACAAGATATCTAGTCTATAGTCATGGTCCCAAAGAGGATTTTCCTAAAGTTCAGTGGTGTATTTGGTTATAATTTGTCTGTTCCCATATAACCCATATATTCCAGTTCATTCTTCAGCTAATTTCCATCTTAAAATCATTCTTCAGCTAATTTCCATCTTAAAATCATATCTTGACTATCGCTAAGTGACATTAAGTTGGTTTTCAAGCACTTGAGAGAAAAGTCCTTTCCTGAGAACCACCATTCCAGAACTGCTGTCTTCATGGTCCATGAAGTTCCTTCAAGCTCTGGAATACAGTGCTCCTCAAACGTCAGTGTGCCTCAGAATCACCTGGAGAAACCATTCAAACAGATTGCTGGAGCAACCCACAGAGATTCTCATTCAGAGGCCTGCGAGGAGGCCTGAAAATTTGCATTTTTAATAAGCTCCCCGGTTCTTTTACCTCTATGAGCCCAGTTTCCTTATTATTAGACCAGGATAATGATACTTTTTTTACAGGATTAATGAGCAGATGAGAAAAAGATAAGATATGTAAATATATTCAAAATACTAAGTCCCTAGCAGAAATGTAATAACTATTAATTCCCACAATGGGACATCGTTAGAGAGAGAAGGGGATATATCAGAGAAAGCTTTATAGAGGACACCAAAGCAGTCTTGAAGCAACGGAAATTAGTAAAGGAGAAGAAAGCAAAGGGTGTTCTCAAAATAATAATAATTTTTTAAAAAACCATATGCACAGGCTGTGTGTACAAAAAAACAGTTAATTCAGAAAGCTGCCAAAGCTACCCTTGGCTGAAGCAAGTGCATGGATCATATGAACACACTCAGGGTCTTGATGACAAGGGCCCTTTGTGCCATGCTAAAAAGTTTCAATTCAATTCTGAAGGAGATAGGAACCATTGACATTTTTTAAGCAGGTCAGTAACATGAAATGCGAACAAAGGAAGAGGAAGGGCTCCAGGCTGATGCCTAAGTTTCTGTCTTGAGTTTATGTATATGTGTTGATGATGATGCAACCCACCAGAAGAAGCGCCACAGAAGAAAAACCTGGTTGGGGAAGAAGGTAATGAGTTATAACTTTCTATGTCTAATTCAAGGCACCTAGAAGACACCCACATAGTGATAACAAGGGGTAGTGAATACATGTGAATCTAGATGTCTTAGAGAAATCTTGAAGCCTGAATCTAGAAGACCTCAGCATATAGGTGGAAGTTACATCCACAGGAATAGATGAAATCACCCATGGAGGATGTAGTAAGAGAGACACCCTAAGGACAGAACTCTGGAGGACAACACTTAAGAGCAATTTCCAATGGAGTTGAAGTCAAGGTTCATGACAGAGGGCAGGTCCCCTGTTTACTAGTCTCATAATATCTACACATAGTGAATTCTGGTTTAAATGGACATCAAGGTCAGTCTTGGTCAGTGGTACTCACAAAATCCAACACAACACTTAGGTGGTAGAAGCATTGCAAGGAAACATCACCAATAGGCAATAGACAGGAATATACTTGCCGGTAATAATTGGGGGTGAGTGTGATCCCCAGCACTGCCCCTCCAAATTCCTCAGTTGCCACAGTTCCTAGAGGGAGTCCCAAAGCAATGACCCCGATTGCCACTCCTGTAGAGAGGGTCTCTTCTTCATTAATTTCTGCATGAGTCAGATCCCAAGATTTTTCATAGCTCAGAAATCATCCACAGGAAGAAAGCCATCATCCGCCACAAGTCATCACAAAACTAAATGCTGTCCACCTTTCTCTTCCTTAGGATAAACAAGACACTGACATGGCACTGACATGGATCCTATTCATACTGCCAAGGCTACCATCTGGGCTTGGCCAAACGACCACAAACAAGCAGGATCCCACACCAGGCAGCCCCAGGGCACACGCTGTTCCTGCCATAGGCTTCAGAAGCATCTCACCCACAAGGGCACCATTCAGAAGCAGGCCGTGTGAGCCCGGGGAAGAGTAAGACGAACAATGGCAGAAAACTAGAAGGGAGTCTGGGCTCGTTCTCTGTGGGACAGGACAACAGAGGAGAAACTGGGGCATTCACAGGGAGAAGGAAACTCTCAGCCTTCAGAGGGGGGCGGGTTGGGGGCATCACAATTATACCAGAAGGAAACTCAATGTTTATAAAAATCCAAACCTACAGATTAATTAGGAAGCAATTTCAAAAGTAGTTTTCTTTCCTCCCCTTAAAGAATGAATTTAAGTATGCATTCATGCATGAAAATACTTTCTCATTTCAGGGAATATATTATGCAAAAGATGAGGCACACCTGCATCTGGGCCTGGGGATCTCCAAGTAATTAACAATCCCTTGTTATCTTCAAAGATGTTTTGTTAGGAAGAAAACCTGGGCCCTAAGTCTTGAGAGAATTGTAGCCCCTATCCTGATTTCACAAGAATTGAGCCTAAGGGCTGGAGGCTCGAGAACCGGACTGAGGCTTTGACAGGATTGTCACAGGCTAGGAAAACACAGGAAATGTTTAATCAGAAGGAATGAAAACACAGTGTACAAAGAGAAATCTGATCTCCATAGCCTATCTTTATTATGGCTAAGCGGTGTGGGGAGGGGAGAAGTGAATCTAAAACCACCAGACTGTTGAAACGGAACTGTAATGGGGCAAAAAGCCTGCCTCAAGACAAAAATGGGTTGTCCAGCTCCCAGTAAACACCTGTGCCAGCCGGTAGCTGTGGTATTCAGGCTCATAAATACCTCAGGCTGGAACATACTATTCTCACGGGCTGCACCTGTGAACTTTCTAGAGGGATTTGTTCCATTTGTGATTACTCCTTGGAATGTGAAGCCTTTTACTCTGGGCCTATACAGGCCATCTCCCGAGGTAATGTCCCATTAAAAGAGAAGGAAGAGAAAAGCCTAATTGGCCTGTGAGCTCTGGAGAGGCAGGGAGGGAATGGGATGGGAGTTCAAGCTGAATCCTGCCCCTCCACGCTCATTGCTGACCCCTGAAGTGACCTGGGTGAGCATGAACACCCATCTGCCAATCTAAGGCTAAACTTCAGGGCCCAGACAAATGGTAAGGAACTCTTCTTTAACTTGTGCTATTTTAAAAATAAATATACATCTTCATAGAGGGGAGGATTCCTTTTAAGAGGTCCTGTAGGTCCTGCTTATGGAGGTGAAAAGGATGCTGCTCTCCTCAGGAGTAGATGCTGGTTAAATACTTCTTGGCTGAGTCAGGTGAGAATGCACTTCCATGGGGTTGGAAGAGTTGTTTGGTAGAAGCAATACAAGGAAACATCACCAACAGTCATAGTGTGTTAGAAGGGAAAGTGCTTGCTGATGTAGTATGAGAGAAGACCTAAGGACAGAATTCTGGAGAAAAACTTTTAAGGAAGAGCAATTTCCAATGAAGTTCAAGTCAAGGTTTTATTTGTTTGCCACAGGACATTTCCCCCAAGAAAACCTAGAGAGGTGCAACGCAGAAAATTACAGCCTCTCAGGTTGCATCAGAAGGTGGTTCTAGTGACCTTCCCTGCTCAGCGTCTCCTGTTCCTTCTGAGGCCTCCTCTGGGACATCTTGCAAGACCCTGGACACCTTTGAGCTCAGTTTGGAAACACAGAATTAATCAACATCTAAGTATCTGCTCCCAGCTCCCATTCCCACACACGATCAAGTGGCTGACTTCTCAGCAGATCCTTGCACGATTCAGCCGATTTGTCAGAGCACATCTACTGATCCTTGGTGCCTTAGAAAGGCATTGGTAGGAGGCTGAAAATCAGCCCTTTAGGAAACTGGCAGTTCCCATTCCAGGACAGGTCTTCCACTGGGTCTCTGGGCATCTGCATCGTACAAGCCCTAAGCCGGTAAAAACCTCATTGGGTTATGTCCTTGGACTTCCTCTAATATTCATTGTCAGCAAAAATGAATAATGCCTAAATTACAGAATTACCACTGGGCTAAATTAATCTTCTCTAGAATGAATGCATCTTTAATACTTCCAGCAAAAACTACTTTGAGAAAAAGAGAGAAGGGTTACCTTATTTCCAGGCATCTTGTGTCAACAATCTACTTTAGGTTCCATACTTGCCACTCTTGAATAATTAAAAGTCAAGGTCACACATGTTACTGAAGAAACCCATAATGAACATTTAAGCATAAGTATTAGATTCTCTAAATTACCTCAGACTGTTCTTTAAAGGGGAGTAAGAGAGACAGAGAGACCTTGGCCTAATTTTTATTTGGGAAAACAGCTTTTTGTGATTTCATAACTTTTTCTTAGATAAAAAGATTTAAAAATTTAAGATAAACTCTCACTGACTAGATGACACAGCCTTCTTCTAGAAGAATATTGTAAGGTTCTGAGACAGCAGTGATGTCCTGATATCACTGCTTGATAGTGGAAGGAATTTCAGATATCCTCGAATCCTACACCCACACCCACATTCTGCAAGTAAGCTAATTGAGGTCCAGGTGGGTAAAGAAATTTTCTTCATGCACTAAAGCTAGCTAGCAGGCAGACAGAAACAAGAATCTCGTGTTTATGGCTCCAAATGCAGTGCTTTTCCTACTACATCATGTAACAAATGCAGAGCAATTAGTAAACATCTCTCAGAACTGTTTTCCCTCCAGCACAATTCAAATTGTGTTCATCAAACCCATTTATATGCCGCTAACAAGAATGCCTGCATCAGTTATGTCTTGCACACATTTGCTATAAAAAGAATGATCCTTAGGCCTTCAAATGTCTCTTTCCTTTCTTGGGCCTCTGTGGACAAGCTGGAAGGATTGGGATGTTTCTGAGGAGCCAAAGAGTGTACAGATGGCTGGAACACAGGGCTTGTCCTGCGGGTAATGGGAAGGAGGAAGTATAGTGAGCCCAGTGATTCTCAAGCCTGGATGCAGTAGAATCATTCAGAGAGGTATTTGTTACAGTACAGTGCCAACCTACATAGCCAGAGTTTTTTTACTTATTTGGCCTGGGGTGGGTCCAGAGCACTGGCATTTTCCAAGGTTCCTTTGGTGATGTGCATATGCAGATAGAATTGAGAATCACTAGAGAGCAAGGTTTTGGTATCAGAACTGGACTTAAAAACCCCAACCCTGACACATATACCTATTCTCTCTGAGTGTCCTTCATGTGTTTCTTCAAAATATTTTTATCCCACTGGGTTGTCGTAGATTAGTATAAGAACTATATAGTAGTTTCTCAATAAGTTTAACCCTTCTTCCTACACTCAGGTGGCAATAACAAAGAAGTAGCCTGAAGTCATCTAGTGAAGGAGGGAAAAAAAGGAAAGATAATTATGGTATTTGTGAAAAAGTGTTGAGTACAGGATCCGTCCAACTGAATTCTTCCTGGCTTCTGTTCTCTCCCTTCTTGCTGGAATAAATATTCATGTAAATCAATGGCTGGGCACACATAATCCCCCAGGATGTGGTTCTATCTGTTCAATGTTTTGCATCATTTTGTTCAGGTTGGGAAGTTTCTGTGTGCCTCTGTATACGGTTTTTCCTATGTGCCTTGAGCCATCAGAAGAATCTCTTAGGGGGTAGGGTGAAGGCTGGCAGAGACTGGCAGAGACTGGCAGAGACTGGCAGAGACTGGCTGGGGCAGAGACATCTCTGCTCTCTGTCAGACATACTTTGCGTTATTCTACCTGCATGACATGATTCTCTGACAACCTAGCCCTCACAAAATGCCTCAGGTGATTGCACAAATAAGTCAACACAGTCCTTCCCAGGGGCGTCAGACACCATTTCCATTCTCATCTCTGTACACAAAGCATATGGAAAATTCTGGTGCCACAGGGATCAGGGCATAGAGCTGGAGTAAGTAAATAGCAACAGCTGATGCCTTTGGTTCCTAGAGTCACCTCAGTGAAAAAAGCAAAACCAGGTTTGATTTTTCTTTATTCCTCTTGTATTTTCTTTAGCCCACGCATCGGAGTTAAACTTAGAGTTCCCACCACCTGGACACTTGATTCTTTGCCAGTAACCCTGGCCCTGATCTCTGGCATCAATCTGTGTCCAGCGGTGACAGAGTGATCCCTCCCAGTCAAGGGGGTCTCCAGTCCACTGTAGGGCATGCGTGGCCCTCTGCTCTTGTGCCTGCCTTTGTGTAGAGCTCCTGCCCAGGCCCTGAGTGAGCTCCCGCTCCCTGGTATCTGACTCTTTTCCATGACCCACACTCTTCAATGTCTACATTTCTCACACTGGAGGACTAGATTTCACAATGTTCGGGCTGCAAGAATCTACCTTGTGCAAGAAGCTTTGTCCCCCACATGTCACAGTTCAGCTCAGGTGGGAGGTACCAACAGAAGGAAGGTGTATGGAGGCAGTGGTGGACTTTGGTGCAGCCCACAGCTTCATTACACAGTTGCCTAGGGAACTTCCAGGCCACCATCCAGCTGCCTCCAGCTGGGTCCCACTGCTGTTTCCGTTGGGCAACTCCCTCCATTGCTGCCTAGAGCATTTAAATGGCAAGATGACTCAAGATACCCTGCCCCAGGGGTTCCTGGCTTCTCTTGCTTCCTCTCCCAGCACCTCCCAGCCCTTTTCCCTGCAGTCATCACGCCCATGTGCCATTCAAGTGTGCAACTATTTTTACTAAAGTGTGAAGGATTTTCAGGACACAAACTATACTTAGCAGAGGTTAAAGTTCACATTATGTAATAGGGCATAAGTTTAAATCATTAAACAGCCTGTCCTACGCTCTTTCTGTCCTCACTCCTCTACAAATGGACTTTTTCAGTCCTAACACTTCTCTTTTTAATTCAGCCTATGTATAACTCAAGGCCTTTGTTCTCTGCAAGGAAGAGAGACCATTTCTTTTTAGGCCTCAAATCACTCCCTCAGTCTCAGATAGAGATTTTCTTATGACCATCAGAACCTCTGATTTAGAAGGAAGCTATGAAGAAATGTTAAAAGGAATCTTCCCAATGTTGAAAAATCTAGCCTAGAAATTTTAAAAAATGTAAACTATCCACCAAGGGGCTTGAACTGATGCTAGTTGACAACTGCAGTTGGCTTTTCGGGCCCAGGTAGTGAGAAGGAATTATGTTTGGGGGTGTTAATTTCAGCATAAGAATGCTCTTCATTCTGCTCATCTGCTAGAGGAAAGACCAGGGTCCGCACTACATGTGTACCAGGATGTTTCACCACATGGTCCCTCTGGTACTGAAAGCCCTGCTACAAACAGTCCTAGCTGCCTGTTCTGGACAGGAAGTGCCTCAGTGAAAAGGGTCCCCTTGCTCAAGGTCACATCCCCTTCCTAGGGCAGCCTGCATCCAATGACTGGTCAGAGTTGGTTGTAAAGGCTCAGCCCCCTTCCCCTGAGCTCAGGACAACTCTAAGGCAGCATCCCTCCTTCAGAGGCTGCATCACAGTTCCACGGCTTCCTCTGCCTCTTTTGTAGAGAAGAGCTCTACCTAATACATCCCCACATGCTAACATTCATCTCAGAGTAAGCTTCCCAGGGAACCAACCCCAGACAATGATCAGAAGAGCTTAGTAACATTTCTTAAACAACGTAACATTCCCAGGTTTGCTTTTTGTATTCTTTTTTCTTTTCTTTTCTTTTCTTTCTTTCTTTTTTTTTTTTTTTTTTTTTTTGAGACGGTCTCGCTCAGTTGCCCAGGCTGGAGCGCGATGGCGCGATCTCGGCTCACTGCAAGCTCCGCCTCCGGATTCCCGCCATTCTCCTGCCTCAGCCAGGCGCCCGCCGCCACGCCCGGCTAATTTTTTGCATTTTCAGTAGAGACGGGGTTTCACCGTGTTAGCCAGGATGGTCTCGATCTCCTGACCTCGTGATCCGCCCGCCTCGGCCTCCCAAAGTGCTGGGATTACAGGTGTGAGCCACGGCGCCCGGCCTGTTTTTTGTATTCTTTTTTAAACCACTGCCACTATCAGTAAAGCTCTTAAAATACAGATGATAAATGCTCTTGTGTAGCCTCCGTCCTAGCTCCTGAAAGTGCTGACAGCAGGCGTAGCAGCATCAATGTCATGGGTGAGTGTATGTGAAATGTGGACCCTCAGTTCCCATCCCAGACTAAATAAATCAGAGTACAAATTTAATAAAATCCTCTGATGATTCCATATGCATATTAATGT
The DNA here is from genome assembly GCF_037993035.2 of Macaca fascicularis. Lineage (NCBI taxonomy): Eukaryota > Metazoa > Chordata > Mammalia > Primates > Cercopithecidae > Macaca > Macaca fascicularis. The sequence goes on along the minus strand of NC_088375.1, from coordinate 118,062,190 downwards.
TTGATACGCACTGGCCTACATGACAATTGGGTGAGAAATAATTAAGCAGGAATGTTTACTGGTAGCACAGAAGCATCCTGGCCCCCTTTTTCTCTGCCCAATGAAGGTAATCTGTTTTTCTTAATAAAAGGAATTTAAAAACCCATTATTTTTGGCATAGACCAATCACAAACAAAAGGGCAGAAAACAGAGGCAGATGGTCAGACAACACACTGCTCAGGTTAGGAAACCAAGCTGCAATATTAAGCAAACAGGGAAAAACGTTAAGGGAAAAATATGTAAAGTAAGGACCAGCACTTCTCAGAGTATAAAGGAAAAGATGAAAAGCCGCCCTTGCAATACAAAGATGGACTGTGAACATGAGCAGTGACTTAGAGCGTTCCCAGGAAACAATAAGGAACTTCGTATAAGAACGCTTTCTCAAAGTTCAGGCACACACGGAGATGTGAGCAAGAGGACAAGCTCACAACTGAGTAAACTCCATTCTCTTAGCCACACCATCAAACGATTTCCACCAGCTCTTCAGTGAGGAGGAACTAGTTTATATGAGAACTGCAGTAGTTTGTTGTAGGTAACGTGCTTACATGTTAAGGTGTAACGAAATGCTTCCATGCTTCTAATTCATAGGAAGGATTCTGTCATTCTCAGCAGATCCGTTTGTTGCTCATAAAACGCTGTATTTCACTGTCTGTATTTCTTTATAGATGGATTGCTAGACAGAGTTTGACCTCTATGTGGCTTTTCCAATAAAAGTCCTAGAACACAGGATGGGCAGGAACAGGTAAGTGGCACTCAGAAAGAGTGTTGCTCTGTCATGATTTATGTTGGGTTGTGGCCTGTTTAAGGTCATTTAAAGGCAGCAAGAAAAGAGGGAGCTGTGGTGAGGCCATGACACAGCCTGCCCTGATAGAACAGAAACCCTAAGGGAAAATGTGTTAGCAGCCACCAAGAGGAGAGGCAGGGGCAAGCACATTCCACCCTGATTACAGCAATAAAATCTGAACAGAACACATGGAGTGGCTATTTGAGGACTCTGAAGAGTAAATGGTAGCAGATGGATTAAGAAAGAAGACCAGAACTCAAACTGCCACTGAATCAACAGTGAGTGTTCCCTTTCTCCTCTGTAGCCCCTAGTCTGGGTTTGTAGTAGCCCAAAATGCAGAAGCGAGCACCAGGTGTGGATAGAAACAGTGCCCCCTAGTTCTGGCTCAAAGTGCAGGTAATGCTGAGCAAGTGTGGGGGAAATCCCATCTTTCCCTCTTTTCTTTCTCTTCTTCATTCTTTCACACCCTACCCCAGGCAATCCTGTGGCACCCATAGCAGTGACAGTGACAGCAGCAGTGGTGGGTTCCCGCAGAGAACCGTTCCACTCTGATTGGAGGAGCTCTGATCTCAAGGGGATGGGGAACCCCCATTCCTTTCTTTTCCCTCTCTCTTCGTTCTCTTACTGCTTGGCCCAAATGTGGCCACGTTCATAGGAAGCATGCAGCCCAGGCAGAGCACTGGCTTCCTGGCCAGAGGATATTAAAGGGGAGCCACAGAGAACTGAAAGGTACTAGCGAGAGCCCAAAAAGGGAATGACTCAGGAAAGTGGCCACATACAGTTGTTTATAAACTCCTGGGCTCAATCCTGTGCTGGGCATGTGTGGATCTGATCCTAAACAGCACACCAAAGGCTATGAGGAATGACTTTGGCACGAATAGGAGAAAGATTTGAGTAGCTACAAAGGCTTGAAAAACAAAATTGACATTGAACTACAACCCACAGAACGCTGGCAAAATGTTCCACCTGAATCCACCCAGGTTGAATTGCTTGTTAAAGCATTAATATCAATAGTCACGAAGTATATAAACAAAATCCAGAGTCTCATAACATAACAGCCAGGATACAATACAAAGTTACTCAGCACGTTAGTTTTCAATTGCTGCCGAAACAAATGACCACAAACTTAGTGGCCATTTATGTTTTACGCCAGTTAGTGGCTTCAAACAACACAGCATTTTAAAGGTTAAAGTTCTGCTGGTCGAAAGTCCAAAATCAGTCTCACTGGACTAAGTTCGGGTGTCAGCAGGGCAGATTCCCTCTGGAGGCCCTCAGGGAGAATCTGTCCCTTCCCTTTTCTGCTTCTAGGGGCTGCCCACATTCCTTGGCTTATGGACCCCTTTCTCCATCTTTAAAGTCAGCAACGTAATATCTCTCTGATCCTTCTTCTGCTGTCACAACCCTTTCTGAACACAGTCAGGAAATGTTTTCTGTGTTTAAGGATGCTTGTGATTATGTTTGGCCTACCTGGATAAGCCAGTATACTCTCCTCTCCTCAAGGTCGTCAGACAAGCAACCATAATTGCATTTGCAACCTTAATGCGTGGCAACCTGAATTCCTTTGTGTCATGTAACATAACATATTCACAGGTTCGAGGAGTTAAGACATGGCATCTTTGATGAGACTTGATTCTGCCTACAGCCCTCACAATAAAATGAACCATCAAATCTCAACCCACATGAAAACAGACAACCAACAGATGCCAGTGTTGATGTGATGCAGATGTGGGAACTTTCTGACAAAGACTTTAAGGTGGCTATTATAAAAAAAAATCTAAGAAGTAAGGAAGAGGACTCTTGAGATTAATGGAAAGATAGAAAGTCTCAGTAGAAAAACAGAAGGTATGAAGAAGATCCAAATGTACATTTTTAGAATTAAAAATATAAAAACTAAAATTGTTTAACTTACTAGATTAACCAGTAGAAATTATCCAATATAAACAATAAAGAAAAATAGAGTTGGAGGAAAAAAATGAAAAAAAACTCACTCCTCAGGGACCAGTGAGTCAATATCAAAATCTCGAACAGTTGCATCACTGGAGTCCCAGAGCAGAGGAAAAATACTGGCAAAATAATGGCTAAAAACTTCCCAAATCTGGCAAAAGACATAAACCTATGGATTCAAGAAGCTCAGTGAGCTATGAACAGGATAAACCCAAAAAATTATGCCCAGTCATTCTATAATCCAACTGCTAAAAACTAGGATGAACAAAACTTTTGAAAGTAGCCAGAAAGATGACATATTACTTATAGGAGAACAATTCAAATAACTGTAGATTGCTCATCAGAAGTCAAAAATATGCAAACATAGACGAATTGAAAATTTTTGCCCATCAAATCAGCAATTTAAAATTCTTACTATCTGGTGTCAGGATATGAGAATGTTGTTGGGGAAAAAAAATAAGAACATTTGTGAAGGGCAATTAGTGATTATCTATCAAAAATTTATATTATTATTATTATTTTGAGATGGAGTCTTGTTCTATCATCCAGGCTAGAGTGCAATGGCGTAATCTCAGCTCACCGCAACCTCTTCCTCCTGGGTTAAAGCAATTCTCCTGCCTCAGCCTCCTGGGTAACTGGGATTACAGGCGTCTGCCACCATGCCCAGATAATTTTTGTATTTTTAGTAGAGATGGGGTTTTGCCATATTGGCCAGGCTGGTCTTGAACTCCTGACCTCGCATGATCTGCCCACCTTGTATCTATCAAAATTTTAAATCTACCCACCACTTACCCTCAATTCTGATTTTAGGAATTTATCCTAAAGAAATACTTGTACATGTGCTCAAAGATGCTTGACTGTAGCATTGTGTATAATGGCAAATAAATACATTAATTAGTAAAACATTATGAATTATTACAGCTAAGGCAATATATAAATAAATTATGGAGCACCACAGAGTGAGACATAATGTACCTTTTAGAACAATTACATTGGAGTCAAGTATACTGGCATGGGAAGGAGTTATGATATATAGTTAAATGAAAAAAACTTGTCGAACAGCACACACACACTTGTCAGATTTTATAAATGCGAGTGTGTGTGTGATTATAATTGATAGGGAAAAGATCTGGAAGGATAAAACCCAAACTAATAGCAGCAGTTGCTTCTGAGTAGTCAGACCAGAGGAGAAGAAAGATACTTGCTCTTTTTATCTTATATATCTATGTGTGTACTTTTTACAAAGAACAGTATTATTTTTGACACTTTTGAAAAATGGTAAAAGGCCTATCAATGTAAGTTTGATAACATTATCCTTCAGTGTTCTGAGTTTAGAAATTCACTAGTCTTTCACTGTTTTCTGGGAACTTAGCATTTTATTCACTTCCCTTAAGGAAATCCAACCATCTCATTCAGCATCTACTAGTATAAGGGATATTTTACTGTGTAACCAATTATCTCAGGATTTACCAGCCACAACAATAGAAATATATTATCTCATGTCATTTTGGGGGGTCAGGATGCCAAGAGTGACTTGGTGGGGTGCTTGGGTCAGGGTTTCTCATGAGGTTCAGTCAAAACGTTGGCCGAAGTTGCAATCATCTGAAGGCTGGACCAGATTGGAAGATTCACCACCAACTTCCTCATACAGCTGTTAGCGTGAGGCCTCTGTTTCTGGCTGGCTAGTGGTAAGAGGCCTTAGCCCCTCACTGCATGGGCCTCTCTCTAGAATGCTCACAAGGCAAGCTGCCTTCCTTTAGAATGAATGGTCAAAAAAAGAGGTAGAGCAATGAAGACGGAAGCTGCGATGACTTCTATCACCTAATCTTGGAAATGACAAACCATCACTTCTGCTATGGTCTATTGGTCACACAGGCTGACCTTGGTACAATGCAGGAGGGGACTACACAAGAGTGTGAATACCAGAAGACAGGGATCATTGAGGGCCATTTCAAAGATACTACAACTAAATTTTTCTCCACTCTCTTTCTCTTCTCCCTTTTAAAGTTCACAGATGTTCTAAAAACAACTCTATCCATACAGTATCACTGATTCATTTAGGGGTCCTGGAGCATTCAATCTTTCATCAAAAGAAAAGCTTATGGACTAATAAGGAACTCCAGTTTGTGTAGCTCCAACCTTTTCCCATGAACAAGGGTATTTTGATTTTCCTATAGTGTGATGATGGAGAGTAGGGGAAACTGCAAGTGTAAATAATTGACCAAAGAGAAAAACATAGGGAATAACCAGGTGCCTCAATGAGAATCTCTTCAATAGGGGGTCACATCATTCACACCTACCCTGCAGCCTCACCTTTAATCTTCACAAGTCAGGACAGGCATCTGTTCTCCCAAGTGGAATTTCCCATAAACCATGCAGACAAAGTAGAAATGCTTGCCAGCTCACACATCAACAATAAAGGCTACTAGAATCATCTGTCACTTAGAAAATGTTAGAAGGCAACAAATAAAAACTGAGGGTTAAAGGATACCTGTGCCTCTGCACTAAAATAATATGAAGTACTCCAAGGCAGGGCATAACTGAGCATTTGCAAGAAATTATCCTGACATGTGAATGCACCTGATTGCAAAAGATATGTGTCGTCTAACTGGGAGTATAATACAGTGTTATACTGTATACCTTAGGTTCACCCAAGCATTTGATTAAGGTTTTCATAATATGCCTGTAGGTATGATGGAGAAATACAAGGAAGAGTCGATTCATCATAGGTTGAGCAATCTATGCAAAGAGTGTTGATTGAATCATTGTTGTCAGCTTGAAAGAGATAATATACCTCAGGGCTTTGAATTTGGCCTTGCTTCATTCAAAATTTTTATAAACTATTTGGACAAAGACAAAGAAAATGCATTCATTAGATTTTCAAGTATTATGTAGTTAGGAGAGCCAAGAAGTTGAACAATAAAATCAGAATTCCCTCCAAAGGTCTCCAACAGGCTGAAAGGATAGGTCAGAACCCTTGAAAATGACTAGGAAGCAGCATAAAATCCTGTGCAAAATGGGAGAGACCTGATGCAACACTAGTTAATGCAGAAAAGCTTGAAGTCAACCACAAATGAAATATGTCAGCAGCTTGCCAAGTCTGCCAAAAAGGCAATGCAAAACTTCAGTCTGCATTGTGATGAATATAGTGCTTAGAATCAGGGATATCTAGTTGTGATGAACCCCACACTAAATATATGGCTTCCTAGAATGACTGAGAGATTCGTCTATGACCATATGTACCTTCTAACACCAAGATTATGCCATCCTCTGCTTATAACAGTCCCCTTTGTGACCAATCTAGTAATTTTATCAAAAAAAGAAAATGAGTTTGTTTTATTATTTTTGTATTCATTCAAGCAATATTTATCAAGAAAAACAAATTAGCCAGTTACTCTTCTGGAATCTAGGGACACAAAGATGACTGGGACACAGACCCTGAGGATTAGATTCTGGGGAATGAGGATGCCATGGTCTGAATGAGTCCCCCAAAATTCATGTTAAACCCCCAATGCAATAGTATTAAGAGATAGAGCCTTCGGGAGGTGATTAGGTCGTGAGAGCTCCACCCTCACAAATGGGATCAGTGCCTTTATAAAAGAGGCCTAAGGGAGCTCACTCATCCCTTCTGCCATGTAAAGACTCAGGGAGAAGGTGCCATCTATAAAGCAGAGAGCAGGCACTCGTCAGACACCATATCTACTGGTGTCTTGACTCGGACTTCCCAGCTTCCAGAGCTATGCAAATAAATTTCTGTTGTTTATAAATTATCCAGTCTAGGATATTCTGTTATAGCAGTCTGAATGGACCAAGACAAGAAGTATAGAGGATGTGGTAGGCAGAATTCTCAGATGGCCTTTCAAGATTCTCAGCCTTGGTGTACATATATCTTCTCCCACTTATTCAGCCAAACACAAAGATTGGTGCTGCTGTGAGTAATTTTGTCAATGGAATAGGGTTCCAGGTTAGTTGACCTTGAAATAAGGAGATTATCTGGATGGGCCTAACCTTATCACATGAGCTCTTTAACGGCAGAGTCTTCTGGGAACAGATGAGAAAGCCAGAGGTTCATAGCATGAGAAGGATTCCATGCATCATTGCTGGCTTGAAGATGGAGGGAGCCATGGGCTAAGGAATGCAGGCACTGCAGGAGCTGAGAGTGGCCCCAGCTGATAGCTTACAAGGAAACAGAGACCTCAGTCTTATCACCACAGGAAATAAATTCTGCCAATAACAAGAATGAGCCTGGGCCAGGTGTGGTGGCTCACACCTGTAATCTCAGCACTTTGGGAGGCTGAAGCAGCATAATTGCTTGATCCCAAAGTTTGAGACCAGCCTAGACCTCATCTCTAAAAGAAAAAAAAAAAAAGAAAGAAATTAGCCGGGCGTAGTGGCACATCCCTGTGGTCCCAGCTACTCGGGAGGCTGAGGCGGGAGGATCACTTGAGCCCAGAAGGTCAAGGCTGCAGTGAACCATGACCACACTACTGCACTCCAGCTTGGGTGACAGAGTGAGATCTTGTCTCAAAAAATAAAAGAATGAGCATGTAAGAAGACCCCAAGTCCCAGATGAGAACTGCAGCCCCAGCCAACACCTTGATTTCAGTCTAGTAAGATGCTAGCAGAGCATCCAGCCAAACCATGCCCAGACTTCTAACCGACAGAAATTGTGGGATAGTAGCTCTGTGTTGTTTCACAACATGAAGTTCGTGGCAATTTATTACAAAGCAGTAGAAAGCTAATAAAGGGGATAAATAAGCAGTGGCCATACAAGGAGATAAATGGCTATGAAGGAGCAAATTTGCAGTGTACATTGTTGGTTGTTGTTTCAGAATCTAGTCCCCCTCTCCTAGGCAAGTCTCAATTTTGCTCAGGTAGCTGCTCCTCACTCATATTCATGGCCACTAGCTGTACTCCCATATGAGTGCAGGACTAATTGGGCCAAAACAGGGCTTCTCAGCTTTGGCACTATTGATATTTTGACCTGGATAATCCTTTGTTGTGGAGGGATGTCCTGTACAGCGCATTGTAGAATGCTTAGCAGTGTCCCCAGCCTCTGTCCTCTAGAGCTAGTGACATACATTTTCTCTGTCTCCCTGCGGTGACAAACAGTCTCCAGATATTGCCAAATATACCAAGTTCAGGGCAAATAGAGGCAGGAAGCAAAAACATCCCCTGTTGGGAACCATTGATCCAAAGGTAGCTCATTGTCTTGCTGATGCTTGGTTCAGGAATAGGTATGTGACCGCTCTGGGAAACTAAGCTGTAAAAAGAAGTTTCACTGGGATTTCTGAGAAAACCTTCCTTACTCTTCAGGGTATGCTACTGGAAGTAACCCTGTTTCTCTTTCTGCAGAGGTTCTGATGCACAGATTTGAGTCCTAGCACTGCTGCAGCCATCTCAAACCCAGCTTGAGGGTGGAGCCAATACACAAAAGAGGACACAGCCAAGAGTACAGCAGGGACCTGGGCCTCTGGCCCCTGGCTGAAGCCAATTGTGAAGTCTACTCTACCTATAGACTTCTGGTTATAGGAGCCTATTAATTTCCTTATTGTTCAAGATAGTTCAAGGGATATCTGGTTTTGACATCCCACAGCAGCTAATTGGCACCACTCTATAAAGGTGCTAAGAAAGCCCAGAGAAAGACACACTCCATGAAGCTGAGTCAAGAAATTAAAAAGGATGGAAGGTAGGTCCAGAAGTGTACAGTTGACAGGCTGCTTTACCATGACACCGTGGATCCTAACGCTAGCCTGGAAAAATGGACTATTATCCTCATTTTATATCTCAGAAGAGTTCATGGTTTGTCCATGGTCACAAGGCAAGGATGAGTCAAGATTCAAACCCAGGCCTTCTAGTGCCACATGGCATACTTTCCCCCATATTCTCCTGAACCAGGACTTCTTTTCTATCATCCTTCTGCTCAAAAATATTTAACATATGCGCTTGTCTCTAGAGCATGTTCAAACTTTCTAGCTAAGGATTTGAAGTTTTCCACGAAGCCGCTTTACTCCAAAATATTTAAGCTCATCACTCCAGCTCATTCCTCCAATTGGACCTTCGCTTAGACTTCCCTCATCTATGCTTTCTTGCCATTTCTTCTCCATGTGTTTGAGTTCATTCTTTCATAAAGTTCAAGTTGATTCCTGAGAATATGCAAAACTGCCCCAGTTCTTGGTGAGGTTTCTTCCTCTTAACTCTTAGAGTATAAAACTAAGCACATGTTACCCAGATGGCCTCAGGTTTCACCAGATGGAGCCCTAATAGTAGTCACTATATTTAGAATGTTTACGACTTTGGTTCCCACCTTCTTTTGTAGACCCCATCACCATCAACTTCTACTAAGCCCTCCTCACTGAGGGCCTCCTCTTGGGATACTTTGCCCCCATCCCTGCACCCCCTCACTATGAGAACGTCAGGGTGTGATGCCCTGAGTCTTCACCCTTCCAGTTGCAGAGTGGACAGATGTGGTCATCCATTAAAAGAGAAAAAAAGAACATTTCTCCTAGTCCAGGTCACTCTTCGGCACCTGGAGGCTGAAGCAACTTTGCTTCTGCCTCAGCTCCTTTATGCTCATCGAAAAGACAGAGCCCTGTGAGAAACGGCTTCTTCCATTTCCACCTGTTGCCCTTCCTGATGTGGCATTGCTGGAATGGACACAGACCACATGCTGCTACCAACCTCTCTTGTTTGTTTATTTCCAGAAATGGTATCAGCCGCCAGGTTTTCACTGCTTTCTCTGGGCCAGAAATTATGTTAATCACTTGACAAGTCACTTTATTTAACCCTCACTATCAGCCAAGGTAAGTGCCCTTATTATACCCCCAGTTTACAAAGTGATCTCTTATAAAGAAAGAGTTTAGGTAACTTGCCCAAGGTCACCTGGTTCATTGAAGAATCCGGATTCCACAAAAGTCCTTGCTGAATCAACACAGCACCAAAGTCACAAGTTTCTCCCCTGTCTTGGCCAGTCAAAATGGAAAGCCCTTTTAAAATGAGATCATGCACATCAGCTTCTCTAGTGCCCACTCACCTGTTCTGCAGATGCACGCAGACATGCTACACATGATATCATAAATAATCATTAGCGTGTATCGAGTGCTTACTATGTGCCAGGCACTATTCTAAGCACTTTGCATTATTAATGAATTTCCTCTTCAAAATAACTCTGTTAGGTAAGTACTATCATTACCCTCACACCGCAGTTAAGAGGCAGAGCTCAGATGAGGATGCAAGCAATCTGGTGCCACTCTGTTACTAATTATTGGGCATACTCAATGTCCCAGATACCAGCCTGGGTCATCTGCATACATTTTCTCTAATCTTTACAATATTCCTATAAGAAAGGTATGTCCCCAATTTTACAGCCAAGGAAACTGAATGTCAGAGAGATTCAATAAACTTGCCCAAGATATTGTTTAGTAAATGTAATGTCCAGATTCCACCAGGCCTATGCTGTCTTGTAAAGTTATTTGCCTTTTCATACACATGTTTTTTTCCATAGCATGAACCAGACTCCCTACTTTATCCTCCCAGGACCTCTCTGAAAGCTATAGCCCAGGTCTGTGTTCTGGGCATGGGTAGGAGGAGGAGGGAGAGAAAAAAAGGTGGTGGCTGCCAGCTGCTGCTTCAAACAAAATATATCCACATATACAAAGGCACCAGGGCTGGTTGCCTAGCAACATCTTTCTGCCTCCCCAACCTGCTTCACTCCATCCTTACCCAACACATTATGCATACCCCTTGACCTGCAATGCCCTTCTGAGACATCCCCCTTCATGGCTGCCTTTGTTCATCTTAACCTGATTTGCCAGGCAAAGGCTTGCAGCTTGAAGCTTGCAGGGAGTCCAGGAAGCACACAATTTGTATCACAGATGGCCCTGGGACAGGCAAAACAGAGCTCTCCTCCCTGCATAGCCCATACCTTGGCACTCACAGGGTATCCAATGCTGCAGGAAGGAGGGGGTCTCATTTCAGGAGCTTTGTCATATCGCTAAAGGTTTAAAAAAAGAGTTTTGTTTTTCACATATGTCAGGTCCTTTAAATAGTTCTTTAAAATAAAAGTTTGATTGAGATAGAATTAAAGCAGGCTGTCTGGATTTCTTTTTTCATCTTATCTCCCATGTTGGAAGTTAGAGCCTCTTAAATTTAAAGTTATCTTCAGTTCAACCAGTCCAAAAGGCCTTGGGGATATATTTGTCCTAGAATCTTAAAAAGAGGCAGAACAAGGCAGATACCCAGTTCTCTTAGTTCTTCAAGCATAACTGAAAGGGTACAACAGTAGTGGAGCCCCCAACCCAGTCGAGAGCTTCTGACTTCGTGGTAAGAAGGTGATGCTGGACTGAGAGCCAGGGCTACATTATTGCTTTCATGGACCCTAGGCAATTTTGCCCTCATGGGCCCATTCCTCCATAAAAAGAAAGAAAAAATATTAAAAATTATATTTTATGACTGTGCTGGTATAAAGAAAACTGTACTCCACACTGTATTCATTTGTGTATATATTTATTGTTTTCATTATGTAATATTCATTTTTCCTGATTTTAAAAGAAACAAAGAAACTAAAATATATTTATGCACCCCCAAAAGTATTGTAGGTCCAAGCCTACTGTGCCCAGTGGATAAGATGGCCCTGCTGAGGGTATGTCAGCACACAGCAAATGTTATTGAGACATTGGTGCTCAGCCAGTGCTCAGAACTGTGGGGTAAGGATGCTGTGGGGTAAGGAAAGCACAATGCTCTGTGCCCAGAATTGTGGGGTAAGAAAAAAATTAAGGTGTGGTACCTGTACTCAAAGGCTTCGAGCCTAACTGCAGAAAAAAACAAAGCAGAAAACTACAATCACTGAGCTACAAAAACTCAGCTTGGCAACCACTAAGGAAATCATTGAAACCCTTTTCTTGCTTAGTTGTATTATCACTTAAACAAATAATACATGTTTAAAACACCACATACTGAGGAAAGGCCAGAGAGGTGAGAGACGACACTGGCAAGTGTAGTGATGGATTGGATACTGAGGTTAAAAAAAGAGTCAAGAAAGATTTCTGAGTTTGGGCCTGGGTGATCATCTACATAGACACAAAGTAAAGAAAGAGGAATAAGTTGGAGGAGGAGACGATGGATCCAGTGTTAGGCAGATTGGTTTGAAATGCCTCTGGGGATTACAAGGCAGAGACCGAGGCTGCTTTACTCCCCACTAAAGTCTCATCTCCTAGTATAAAACCTGACACTTCTTCTGTATTAAACAAATGTTTGTGGAATGAATTAGATACAGGTAGATAAATCTAGTGATTGATTAGTTATTTTTATGGGCCTAATACCCAGAACAAAGACCTGGGGTGTTGTGGCAGATGCTGGTCCCTGACGTTCACTCTCTACTCCAAATCTGCTTATGTGAACAACTGCAACTCCCTGCCTTGCCCTGGCCTCAGGAACAGATTTGGCTTAAGTACAGGACAAGCTGGAATCTCCAGAGACTTAATGCCTGGAAGCAACCTTCAAACAGTGATTGACAAGGAGTTAACATATAAATAACCCATCTTCTGCAAAGATAACTCTGAGGCATAGTCTATGCAATCTCCTAGAATTCTCCAGTGATGTTAAGTTTCTAGAGCCCTAACTGAGGCTGGAAATATCCTGCCACACCTTCTTTGAGTGAGAGGTTTCTTTGGATGAAAGGGCTGTGTAGCCAGCACCAGAACTATGTGCATACGGAAAGCAAAGGCTGATATTCCTAACAGATGATCATCCACTTCTACTGGACGATATATTTGCTCATGTAAAGAGAGCTTTATATTAATCTCTAATTTTATTCCATATGGCTGGAGAACATACTTTGTATAATCTCAGTTCTTTCAAATTTATTATGGCTTGTTTTATGGTTTAGCATTTAGTCTATCCTAGAGAATATTTCATGTGCTCTTGAGAAGAACGTGTATTCTGTGTTTTTTGCACTTGTTGGGTGCAGCAATCTCTTACATTTAGTTGGTTTATAATGTTAAAGTCATACATTTTCTGTTTATCGTCTGCCTAGCTGTTCTATCCATTACTGAAAGTACGATATTAAAGTTTACAACTATTACTGTTTGATTGCCTATTTCTCTTTTCAATTCTGTTGGTGTTTGCTTTATATATTTTGGAGCTCTATTGTTAGGTGCATACATGATTATGATTGTTATATTTTCCTGATGGATTGACTCATTTTTATTATAAAATGTCCTTCTGTAATCACAAAGGAAATTAGAAATTAGAAACAAATGAAAATGAAAACATTCTATACCAAAACTTACACAACACTGTAAAAGCAGTACTAATGTAATTGATAGCTATAAATGCTTACAATAAAACGAGCCAGGTATGGTATAGTGGCACACATCTTTAGTCCTAGTTACTTGGGAGACTGAGGCAGGAGAATTGCTTGAGGTCAGAAATTTGGGGCTGCAGTGAGCTCTAATTGCACCATTGCACAGCAGCCTGGTCAACAGAGTGTGATTCTGTTGAAGAAAGGCAATAAAGAGAAAAAAAGGAAAGGAAAGGAAAGGAAAGGAAAGGAAAGGAAAGGAAAGGAAAGGAAAGGAAAGGAAAGGAAAGGAAAGGAAAGGAAAGGAAAGGAAAGGAAAGGAAAGGAAGAAAGAAAGAGGAAGGAAGGAAGGAAGGAAGGAAGGAAGGAAGGAAGGAAGGAAGGAAGGAAGGAAGGAAGGAAAGAAGGAAAAAGAGATCGAGAGAGGGAGGGAGGAAGGGAGGGAGGGAAGGAGGGAGGAAGGGAGGGAGGGAGGGAGGGAGGGAGGGAGGGAGGAAGGAAGGAAGGAAGGAAGGAAGGAAGGAAGGAAGGAAGGAAGGAAGGATTTCAAATGAATAACCTAACTTCACAACTTAAGGAGCTTAAAAAAAAAGAATAAACTAAACCCCAAAGTTACTAGAGGGAAATAATAAATATTAGAACAGAGATAAATAAAATAGAGAATAAAAAACAGAGAAAATTAACAAAAACAGAAGTTGGCTTTTTGAAAAGATTAACAAAATTGACAAACCCTTATCCAGATAGACCAAGAAAAAAGAAAGAAGATTCAAATTTCTAAAATCAGAAATGAAAATGAAGACATTACTACCAATTCTATAGAAACAAAAAGGATTATAAGAAAACATAAATAATTGTATGCCAACAAATTGGACAACCTGGATAAAATGAATTCTTAGAAACACAAAACCTACTCCATCCATTTGTATTGTATAACAAAATACTTGAGACTGGGTAATTTATAAATGACAGAAATTTATTTTCTCACAGTATTAGAGGCTGGAAAATCTATCATGGCTCTGGCGGGTTCAGTGTCTGGTGAGGGCCTTGGTCTTTGCTTTCATGTTGGCACCCTAAATACTGTGTCTTCACATGGCACAAGAGTAGAAGAGCAAAAGGGAATGAGAATGGAGAACTTGCCTCCTCAATCCCTTTTATAAGGCACTGACCTCATCCATGAGGACAGAGCCCTCATGGCCTAATCACCTCTTAAAGGCCCCACCTCTTTGTATTGTACCCTTGTGGATTAAGTTTCAACATGAATTTTGGTAGAGACACAAATATTCAAAGCATAGCACCCAAAAACCGTACTTTCAAGAATCATTTCTATAGTTTGTTTCAAACCACAGCACCTACCAAGGCTAATTCACAAAGGAAGAGAAAATCAGAGTAGACCTATAACTAGGTATAACTAGGTAAGGAGATCAAATCGGTAATCAAAAAATCTTCTGAGAAAGAAAGCCCTGGGCCTAATGACTTCACTAGTGAATTATATTACACATTTAAAGAGAACTAGTAGCAATTCATTTCAAATGTTTCCAAAAAGAAAAAAAAATTGAAGAGGAGGGAACATTTCTTAGCTCATTTTATGAGGCCAGCATCACCCTAATACAAAAGCCAAAGACGCCACAAGAAAAGAAAATGATGAACCAATATTGCTTATGAACACTGATGCAAAAATTTTCAATAAAATACTAGCAAATTAAATTCAACAGACATATTAAAAGCATATAATAGATCATTACCGAGTAGGATTTATTCGTGGAATGCAAGGATGATTCAGCATAAATAATCAATCAATGCAATACACCACATTAACATAGTACAGTGAAAAAAACCATATCATTATCTCAATTGAGGCAGAAAATGCATTTGACAAAATTCAATATCCTTTCATGATAAGAACACTCAACAAACTAAGAATAGAAGGAAATTATGTCCACATAATTAAAACCATACATGAGAAACCTACAACAAACATCACACTTAATGGTGATAGACTGAAAGTTTTCCTCTAAGATCAGAGACAAGACAAGGATGCTCACTTTTGGGTATAATACTGGATGTTGTAACCAGAGAAGTTAGGCAAGAAGAAGAAATAAACATCCAAGTCGGAAAGGAAGAAGTAAAATTATCTCTGTTTGCAGATGATATGACCTTATATGTAGAAAACCCTTAAAATTCAAACAAACTGTTAGAGCTAATAAATGAATTCATTTGTATTTTGCAAAATACAAATTCAACACATAAAAATTAGTTGTATTTTTATACACTAACAATGGATAATCTGAGAAAGAAATTATAAAAATAATTTCATTTATAATAACATCAAAAAGAATAAAATACTTAATAACTAGCTTAACCAAAGAGACAAAAGCCTAGTACAATAAAAACTACAAAACATTAAGAGGTTAAAGAAGACATAAATAGGCCCGGGCGCGGTGGCTCAAGTCTGTAATCCCAGCACTTTGGGAGGCCAAGACGGGCGGATCACGAGGTCAGGAGATCGAGACCATCCTGGCTAACACGGTGAAACCCCATCTCTACTAAAAAAAAAAAATAAACTAGCCGCGCGAGGTGGCGGGCGCCTGTAGTCCCAGCTACTCCGGAGGCTGAGGCAGGAGAATGGCATAAACCGGGAGGCGGAGCTTGCAGTGAGCTGAAATCCAACTACTGCACTCCAGCCTGGGCGACAGAGCAAAACTCCGTCTCAAAAACAAAAAAACAAACAAACAAAAAAGAAGACATAAATAAACGGAAACACATCTCATGTTCATGGATTAAAAGATGTCAATACCACGCAAAGCAATGTACAAATTCAATGCAATTGAAAATTATTAAGGTGTTAATACTACCCAAAGTACAGATTCAATGCAATTGAAAATTGTTAAGGTATCAATATCACCCAAAGCAATGTACAGATTGAATGCAATCCCTGTCAAAATACCAATGATGTTTTTTGCAGAAATAGGAAAACCCTATGTGAAGACTCATATGGCATCTTAAGGGACCATGAAGAGCTGAAACAATCTTAAGGAAAAAGAACAGAGCTGGAGGAATCATACTTTCTGATTTCAAAACTACTACAAAGTTACAGTAATCAAAGCAATGTGGTATTGACATAAGACAGACATATAGACCAATGAAACAGAATAAAGAGCCCAGAAATAAACTCTTAAATAAACAGTTAAATTACTTTTGGCAATGCCAAGACCATTCAAGGGGGAAAGTACAGTCTTTTCAACAAATGCTGCCAGGGAAATTGGATATCCAAATACAAAAAAGAAAAGAAATTGGACCATTACTTGACATCATATCAAAAAGTTAACTCAAAGTGGATCAAATACCTAAATTTAAGACCTAAAACTATAAAACTCGTAGAAAACACAGTGGGCAAAACTTCACAACATTGGATTTGGCAAAGAATTCTTGAATTATGACACCAAAGGCACAAATAACAGAATAAAAAATAGACAAATAGAACTTTATAAAAATTTTTAAAGAGAATATCAACAGGGTGAAAAGGAAAGCCCAGAATGGGAGAAAATATTTGCAAATTGTGTATCTGATAAGGGATTAATATTCAGAAAATTCCTAAAACTCAATAACAACAAAAATATGACAAATATAGCAAAAAACTCAACAAAAAATAGGCAAAGGACTTATATAGGCATTTCATATACAAATGGACAATAATCATATGAAAAGATGCTCAAATCACTAATTACCAGGAAAACATAAATCAAAACTACAGTGAGATACCACCTCACATCCATTATGATGACTACTATTAAAAGAAACAAAAAGTAACAAGTGTTGGTAAAGACACGGAGAAACTGGAAATTATGTACACTGTTGGTAGTAATATGAAATGATGATATGGCACTGTGGAAAACAGTATGGCAGTTCCTCAGAAAATTAAAAATAGAGTTACTATATGATTTGTTAATTTCACTTCTGGATATATATCCAAGAGAACCGAAAGCAGGGTCTGAAAGAGATATTTGTACATCCATGTACACAGCTGATTTACTCACAATAGCTAAAATGTGGAAGCAACTCAAGTGTCCATTGATAGAAAAGCAAAATGTGGCATATACATACAATGATGTATTTTTCAACTTTAAAAAGGAAGGCAAGTCTGACACATGCTACAACGTGAATGAAACTTGAGGTTATTTTGCTGAGTAACTCAGTCACAAAAAGACAAATACTTTATGATTTCATTTAAATGTGATATTTAGAGTAGTCAAAATAGTAGAAACAGAAAGTAGAATCATGTTGCCAGGCGCCTGTGGGAGAAAGAGATTGAGGAGTTATTGTTTAATAGACAGCAAGTTTCAGTTTTGCAAGATGAAGAGTTTTGCAGAATGGATGTTGGTGATGGCTGCACAACAGTGTAAATGTGCTTAATAACACCTAACCATTCACTTAAAAAGGGTTACCAGCCTGGGTAACATAGTGAGACTGTGTCTCTACAAAAATAGAAACGTAGCTGGGTGTGGTGGTACACACCTGTAGTGTCAGCTACTTGGGAGGCTGAAGTGGGAGGATTGCTTCAGCCTGGGAGGTCCAGGCTGCAGTGAACTATGATCTTATCACTGCTTTCCAGCCTGAGCAACCGAGAAAGACCCTGTCTCATTAATTAAAGAAAAAAAAAATTTTTAATGGTTACTGTGGTAATTTTCTTTTTTTTTTCTTCTTTTTTTTTTTGAGACAGAGTTTTGCTTTTGTCGCCCAGGCTGGAGTGCAATGGCATGATCTCGGCTCACTGCTACCTCTGCCTCTCGGGTTCAAGCGATTTTCCTGCCTCAGACTCCCAAGTAGCTGGGATTACAGGCATGCGCCAGCACGCCCGGCTGATTTTGTATTTTTAATAGAGAGGGGTTTCACCATGTTGGTCAGGCTGGTCTCAAACTCCTGACCTCAGGTTATCGTCCCGCCCCGGCCTCCCAAAGTGCTGGGATTACAGGCATGAGCCACTATGCCCAGCCTGGCCTTCGAATATAAAGAGTCATGATATTTCCCCTTATCTTTCTTTCCAGGTGAACCATTCCAGTGACCATTAACTATTTCTTTGAATGACACGATTTTAAATTTTCATCATCCTGGACTTCCTACTCTCCCTGCCTTAAAGCTGTTGGAATAATAATCACTATATGACAGTAATAAATACTTACTGAATGCTTGCTGTGTCAAGCACTGTGCCAACCTTTTTATATAAATTGTTTCATTAATTATTATAACAAACCCATGAGATAGATGTTATTAACTGCATTATGTGTGGATGAGGAAACTGAGGTATAGAGTGGTAAAAGAACTTGCCAGGATCTTATAGCTAATGAGTGGCAGAGCCAGAATACAAACACAAAGAGTCTGGTTTGGGAGGCTTCTTTCTTAGTCACCTCCTAAAAAAAACACACCTATTCCATTAAATTCAAGAAAAGTTTGCTTTAATAATTTAATAGAAAAAAAAACACATATTGTATGATATCATTGTGCAAAATTATTTCTCTCTCATTGCCTGTTTCTGCCTGTCAATGTGCATTTTAAAAATATCTAGAATGTCCAGGTGTGGTGGCTCACACCTGTAATCCCAGCACTTTGGGAGGCTGAGGCGAGCAGATCACCAGAGGTCAGGAGATTGAGATCAGCCCGGGCCAACATGGTGAACCCCCATCTCTCCTAAAAATACAAAAATTAGCTGGGCGTGGTGGCAGGCACCTATAATCCCATCTACTCTGGAGGCTGAGGCAGGAGAATCACTTGAACCTGGGAGACAGGTTGCAGTGAGCCAAGATAGCACCACTGCACTCCAACCTGTGTAGCAGAGTGAGACTCGATCTTAAAAATATATATATGTGTATTATATATAGTGTGTGTATATATATATATAGAGAGAGAGACATATAGATACACAGATACTCCTTAAATATTGATCATGACTATTTCTGGGTAATGGAATTTGGGGCATTTTGTTTGTTTATATTTCCTTTGTTATTGTTTTTTTGTTTTCTTTGTTTAACTTTTTATGTTGCTTGAGTTTTTATGATGAACATGTACTATTTTTTCTAATGTCTTCATTAAGATATAATTTATATCTTATATAAATTAAAATTCACTCATTTCAAGTATATGGTTCAATGAATTTTAGTATATTGACAGTGCTGTGCAACTATCACTACAATCTAACTTTGGAACATTTCCATCACCCTAAAAAGATACTTTGCTCCCATTTCAGTTACTTCCCTTTCCTACTCCAGCCCTAGGCAAACCCTTGTCTACTTTCCCTATCTACATACTTTCCTATTTTGGACATTTGACATAAATGAAATAATGCAACATGCAGTATTTAATGTCTAGCTTCTTTCACTGAATAGAATGGTTTTGAAATTCACCCACATTGTAGTACATGTATCAGCACTTGTTCCTTTTTACTGTCAAATAGTATCCTGTTGTATGGATATATACAGTATTTATTCATTCATCAGTTGATGGGCATTGAGTTGTTGTTTCCATTTTGTGGGTATTGTAAATAATGCTGCAAGTTTTTGTGTGAGCATGTTTTCATTTCTTAGATCCCTAGGAGTCTAAGATTGCTGAGTCATATGGTAAGTCTATGTTCAATTTTTCAAGAACCCGCCAAATTGGTTTTCCAAAGTGGCTGCACCATTTTACAGTTCCACTAGCAAGGTATGTATCTTTCCATTGCTTCACATTGTTGCCAATGCTTGTTATTACCCATCTTTCTTATTATATTTATTCTACTGGATGTGAAGTGGTATTTCATTAAAGTTTTGATTTGCATTTCCTAATAACCAATGATATAGAGCATCTTTTCATGTGCTTATTGGTCATTTGTTTATCTTTTTCAATGTGTGTTATTTTTATAATAACCAAAACTATTATTTTTGAACAGATTTTGATATCTACTATTAGATTTATCATCTAGATGACACCTGACCAGCACAGAGTACAGTTAAATGTGGTTGCCTGTGACTTGCTCTCTGCACTTCCACTGATGCAGCCAAAATACCGAGCTAATATTTTAGCAGACACGTTATGCCACTGGCTCAAATTAGGCCTGCAGTCAACTAAATACCCCAGATTCTTTTCTCATTGACTATTGTAGAGCCAGATTTCTCTCATTCTTTATTTGGGCTATTGATTTTATTGAATTTAAATGCTGGAGCTAATATTTATCCCTGTTGAATTTTATCTTGTCAGTTTAAGTACATATTGTCATCTGTACAAGTAATATTTTATCTTAATTCTGTCATCTCATTTTACATACCTTGAAACTCCCTTTTGGATGTCAAAGTAACTAAGAAGGTGGATTTTTAACCATTATATTTTTGGTTTTCTGTTTATTTTATTTTATTTTGTTTTGTTTTGTTTTATTTTTTGAGACAGAGTCTTACTCTGTCACCTAGGCTGAAGTGCAGTGGCACAAACACAGCTCACTGCAGCCACGACCTCCTGGGCCCAAGTGATCCTCCCGCCTCAGCCTCCCAAGTAGCAGGGACTGTAGACGCACACTACCATGCCCAGCTAATTTTTATATGTTTTTTTAGAGATAGGGTTTTGCCATGTTGCCGAGGCTGGTCTTGAACACCTGAGTTCAAGTGATCTGTCCACCTCTGCCTCCCAAAGTGCTGGAATTACAGGTGTGAGCCACCACACTCAGCCTTCTGTGTTTTCTGAATCAAAATGAATTTATACTTTTCCATAAGCAACACAAGGACTCAATTACAATGCATGAGTTTGTTAATGGCCAGGCACAGTGGCTCATGCCTATAATTTTAGCACTTTGGGAAGGTGAGGCAGGCAGATTGCTTGAGCCCAGGAGTTTGAGACCAACTTGGGCAACATGGCAAAACCCTGTCTCTACAAAATATACAAAATATTAGCTGGGTATGGTGGAGCATGCCTATAATCCCACCTTCTTGAGAGGCTGAGGTGGGAGGATCACCTGGGCCCAGGAGGTGGAGGTTGCAGTGAGCCAACATCGTTGCTACACTCCAGCCTGGGCTACAGCGTGAGACCCTGTCAAAAAAAAAAAAAAGAAAGAGAGAGAGAGAGGAAGGAAGGAAGGAAGGAAGGAAGGAAGGAAGGAAGGAAGGAAGGAAGGAAGGAAGGAAGGTAGGTCAGTTGTTAAAAATAAGCGCCTCAAGAATAAAACTGAAATATAAGACTCTATATTTTCATTTTTCATAATCAACATATGTATCTCTAATACATATATGAAAAATTGTTAAAAGTAAGCACTGCCACTCAGCTTTGCATCATAGTAGAAGCCACTTTTAATAGATTTCTGTTTAAAAAGAACAAGACTGATGAGAAAAGAAAGTATATACAATGTTACTGAAATGTAGACATGTCTATGTAGGATTTTCTATTGCATTTTGATTGTTTCTAATTTCACTCTCAGTAAGACTTTTTGTCTGGACATTCTGGACGTGATTAACCATCACCTTTATGTACTAATTACTTTACCCATAACTATTCATATTCCAACTCTTTCTTGAAAAGCCTTTTGGATCTTCCCAGACCACTCTGACCTTTCCCCTCCTGGGAAGTTTCTACGCAGTACTGAATCACTCATTCTCTTAGGTCCACGTCATATCCTTCCTATTTTGTGCAGTGCCCCTTTTGGTTTTATTTTCTCCTTTTCACCCTCCAGCCTCAATTCTCACTTCTCTCCCCTCTCCAGCACCCACTCTACTGTATTTAATGTGTGTCCTTCCAGTCCAAATTGCAAATGTCTGCTTAGATAAATGTGTACCATAAGAAAGTGTTTATGTGTCTTTGCTTGTAAATTGCATAAATTACATTGTGCTAGAAATCTTACTTGATTTCTAACTTTAATTCCTTCAACACCATGTTTCTGAGAGATATCCATGTGTTACATGTCAATCTAATGTAATACTTCTGTATGCTGCACCCTTTTCTGTCAAATGCACACACCAAATATCACCTGTGTACTTTAGGATGGACCCTCATCCTGAAAAACTCTTTTATGAACTTCCTTGCAAATTTGCTGTACTTACTATTTTATATGGGGATCAGAGAAACTGTACATAGACAAAAATTTTCTTTTCTTTTTTTGAGACAGGGTCTTACTCTGTCACCCAGGCTGGAGCACAGCGGTGTGATCTTGGCTCACTGCCACCTCTGCCTCCCAGGTTTAAGCTATTCTCCCACCTCAGCCTCCCAAGTAGCTGGGACTACATGCATGTGTCACCACGTCCAGCTAGTTGTTTGTATTTTTGGTAGTGACAGGGTTTCACCATGTTGGCCAGGCTGGTCTCCTGGCCTCGAAAGATCCATCCACCTTGGCCTCTCAAGAGAAATTTTCAGTTTCCACTTATGGACAGTTTCTCTGAGGCATGTACTCAGGAAGGAGATTGCTGAGTCATAGGATCATGCATGTAAGATTTCTACGAAAATTGCCATATTGCTTTCTGGAAGAGCTACAGTAATTTACATTCCCATACCAGTAGGGCAAAAGTTTTGTTCCAACTTATACTCAATAGCACTTGGTGTTGTCTGATTGTATAGATTTTGCCGATCTGATGGATGTGAAGTACCATCTCAATAGTGCTCTGTTGCGCTGTTCTCTGATTGATGGTTAGGTTGAGTATCTGTCTTCAGGAGATTATTAACCACTCAGGATTTCCCTTCTGTGAATTACCTATCCGCATCATGGTTTTTTCTATCACTTTTTTCTATCTTTTTTATTGCTGACCTGCATTAATCTGCTGTACATTCTAGCTATTGATACCTTAAAAGTTTTAGGCATTGCAAATACTTCTAGAATGTCACCAGTCACTTGTCACTGTTAACTTTGTTCGCGATGCCCTTCATTGAACGCAAGTCTTTCATTTTTGATTATTGTACAATTCATCAATTCATTTATTGGCAGCTTGAGCATATGAGGCTTTATTTAATAATTATTCTACCACCCAAGGGCAAACAGATATTCCCCTACATTTTCTTCTATTCGCTTTACAGCTTTCCTTTCACATTTTGAAATTAATCCATTTTGAGCTTTTTTTTTTTTTTAATGGGTCAATATAGGGATTCAACTGTATTTTTCTCCCAATAGTAATACTTTTCTCCAAAGGATTTTCTAAATTGGCCTATTCTTTTGCTATGCACTTGTCAAGCTGTCCCCATCATTACTTATTTTTCACAGATGCACAGTTTGATTTGGGGACTTTTCATTTTTCCCTTTGGTCTCTGCTTATTCTGCACCTAAACTTTATAACATCAGTTACTATGTCTTTCTCAAATCTCATTTTCTAGTAAAATGGTTCTATTCTTTTGTTCTTTTTCAAAATTGATTAGTTACTCAAGAACCTTTATGCTTTCTTATAAACTTTAAAATCAGTTTACCATAATTTCAGAAATTTCTACTGTGATTTTGATTGGAATTGTCGTGAAATATGTAAAACAATCTGGAGACAAATGATATAATAGCAATAATAAATTGCCCTAGTCATTTATTTAGGTCTTTTCTTTTTTCCTTTAATAGAGCAATAGAGCTAAAATGTTTTCCTCAGTAAAGATTCATACATTATTACTAAAATACCAGACACTCTTGTTGCTTCAGTAAATGATATCTTTATATATAATTTTATAAATTCATGCTACATTTGATATTTGTACCCTGTGGTCTCTTCAGGGTTGCATATGAGAAGAGGGAGCCAACACCTGAGGGATATGCCCTCTTGTTTGTAATCATATTTAATATCTATATATTCATGCACATATTCAACATCTTGTTCCATTGGTAACTAGTGGTCCCAATAAAACTGGAATGTTCACTAAGATGGTTACCTGAATACTAAATGTCATATTACTTTCCTAAAGACTTAGTTCAGTGCTATATGCACATAGACAGGAGATAGCTATAGCCTGAAAGGTACACAGTTGAACTGAAATCAAAAGACTTGAGTGAAATCTTTTCTGTACCTCTGACTCTGAGCCACGCAATAATCCCTCTGAATCTCAGCTTCCCCATTCCTAACACATGATTAATGAGGTTGTCACAAAAATTCAAAGAGAAAATGGATTTATCATGCACAGAATTTGACACATGGAACCAATGCCCTGCTATTTGAATCTAAAGGCAAGAAATACTTAAATAAGCTACAGCCAAGAGAACAGTAATGGCAGGAAAGCATTATAAACTCCAAAAACTCTTTTCCAGGGATTAAAAATTATTACCAAAGTTACTCCAGTCAAGGACATCAAAGAAAATTTATAATCTTGTCTCCAGATAACATGTACGTTCATCAGTTGTGGCTGAAAAGAGAAGTTCTCACCACCCTGAAGACCATTACTGGCCCTGGACTTTCTAAAGTAGCCCAAGAAACATTTTCTCTGGAAATCTGGTCTTTTGTGTGAGGGTGAAAGCTACTGTGGGTGTTGCAATACTCTTCCTCTGCAAAGAGATGATTTTAGCAGAATCCCAAATAGCACAATAGAATTATCTGTATTCATATGCAAATATGCACATTTTAAAATATAGTTGAAACAAATAGGAATCCCTTTTATTTCCAATGTCATCTCATGTTTCCATAATGGAGATACTGGGATTAAAGATGATTGTAAAGCGAATGTAGATTTGTGAGAAGTAGGCTATCATGAGAAATGCTGCGGGTATGGAGCCCCTGAAAACCCTTCCCAGGATACCACAGCAGAAAGGATAGTGGAAAGGCATTAGACTAAGCCATGAGAGTCATGGCAGGAAAAAGATTTGAAGAATAAAGCTTGCAGCACTCTTGTTGAAAGACTGAAGGTAAATGGGCACCTCTTCAATAGCAGCCCTCCCTGACCGCACTAACAAAAATATTCCCCACACCGCCTTGCCTCCTCCCGAGTTACTCTATCATACCACCACCACCTGCTTCATGGTTCTCTTTAAGCTGATCACTATGTTGTATTATCTTGCTTATTTGTTTGCTTGTTTGTTTCCTTTGCTATTATTTATCTCTTCCACTAGACTGGAAACTCTAGAGAAACAGGGACATGACCTATCCTGTTCATGTGCCTCGATCAGTGCTAAGCACAGAATGGACATTCAATAAATGCTATTTGAATGAACAAAGGGAGTCCAGAGCTATCAGAAATGAGGTAATAGCTGTTTCTTGATTTTTTTACATCACACATGGGCATTAGAGGATCTTTGTGGTAGGAAGTAAAATTAGAGGATGGAAACTTGCTATAAGGTGCTTTGGTGGAACAAACAACTGTTCAGGTAAGTGCCATCTCAAGCAGTGCTTTGAATTGATCTGCCTGTAACCCTAGGAAAAAAAAAAAAGAATGACCATACATTGGCCCTGACTTGTGAATCCATACGTTCCTGGGTTTATCTTTCAGATAATTATTGTGGAGTAATACGAGACATAGAGTCTATGGCAATGGCCTCAAATAAATGAGTAATGCAACAAGTTACAAAGTTCTTATAAGAAAGCCTGAGTATATCTCCTCATTCTTTTGTGCTTCTCTAGCCTATTTCCTTTATATATGGTGGCTGGAGTTGTGAGGGGAGAATTTCTATAGAGTAATAATCAATTGTTCTGTTGTTCCTTTGCTCATACCCTTCTCACTTTATTTTTTGAGGGAGAGAAGGAAGAGAATAGGACTGGAAAAATGTCAGACTTCTAATGAAATTACAATTAAAAAAAAAGAAAGTGATAACACTAAAACCATAAGGCAAACCAGCAGGGGGTGTTAAAGATAAAATTACCACTCAGAAGTCAATGGAAATGTAGTTACAGGCAATTATTGCATGTTCTCTGTGTCTCTTATAAATGAATTGACCTTTAAAAATAAAATTGCTCTTGATTGTTTTTTAAATCTCATTTTCTGTGCTTCTGAGATTATTTCCAACTGATGCCCATATATTTTTAAAATCTCCAAATGGATTATTATACATAATAGTAACCAAAATTTCTTAGATTATTAACCTTCCCTTAAACTTAAAAAATATTTATGTTGTGTATCTAACAATGAATAAACAAATCATGGCACTGCCATAAAGCAGGCTGTCACACAGCCATGAAATAATCTGTTTTAAATGCCATTTTAAGATACATAGAAATGTTCATTATATAATCTTAACCATTGTATAAACAGGTATTAAACCACACATAGAGAATGCTTTTTGTGTTTTCTTGTGTTTAAAATGATTATGGAATTATGAGTGTGATTATGGGTGAGTTTGGTTTTCTTATATAACTATTTCTCTGTAATTTCTGAGTTCTCTTTAGTAAACACGTCAGTCTAATAATCAGAAAAAAATTCATAAAAATGCTCAGATACCTTTGAACAGAATTTAATTTATCTGTAAGGTATTTGTTTCGATGGGTAAGGAATAGAAACTATTCATCTTTTTTAAATGGAAATACTGAGGCATCATGAAATGCCCTGCTTCTAATCATATAATTCATGGCAAAGAACTGGAATCTGAAATAGAAACCAACCTCCTGGATTGGCAGGGTTTATCTTCCTCTTTACTTACATAAACCTGGTGAGAAAGGCGCAGGGACAGTCTTTCCCTGGGGCCTCTGGGTGGCTGGCCCTGCGGGACTGCCTTCCTCTCTGCACTGGGTGTCTCTGGAGGAGGCCCACTGTGTGAGTGAGCCTGAGGCTTTCCTTTCATTGGTCAGCTCTCTCTAACCTTCTACTAAGGGAAGGGAACAATCCTGGAATATAGCTGCAGATTTTCAAAACTTTTAAACAATTGGATCTATCTGGTTGAGATCATTTCAGATGCAAATGCTACTGTCAGCAAAGGGTAATGTTTCCATGTTGCTAAATTGCTGGAAGCCTAACTTCAGAATCACTGTGTTCTTGTCTCCTTGAACAATGCTTGAGAACAGGGACTATGCCTATTTTTTTTCCAAAGACTCCTAAACCAATCCCCCATACGGAGACATTATGCTCATCATGAAATATTTGTAAATATGTATTAACTCACTAGTCATTAGCCTTTGAGCATTGCACCTAGGGGCACTAGTTCACATGTTGGTGGACAGCACGTGCCGTATGCACTCTCTCACCACCATGTGAGATGGCACATTCATCAAATGTGGGATCTCTGAATTTCCATTTGGAGAATCAGTAAATCTTTTCACTTACTTTCAAGTGGTTCTTTTAATTTTTTAAAGTGCCAAATGACAACTATGTCTTTCTTTTGGTCCTGGCTCTTAATAAACAATAACAACAAAAGTGGTTACTTGACCCCACCCATAGAGATTTGGCTTTAATTGGTCCCAAATGATGTGCAGGCATTAGGTATTTTAAAAAATATCTTTTGACAATTCTAAGTCTCAGCCAGGGTTGAGAACTACTGATTTAAACTGTGAATCTTTGTGAATCTTTGCCTCTATGACATATTTAGTATCTGTGATTTATCTGATGCCAAGTCTTTGGTCAAGAAATGCAACATCCAATTATAACACAGATCCCACGGTAAGATCAGTTTTAGGATTTTCCATGTGGTTTCCAGAAATGTACTGCAGTATTGTTGGATATTTTATATTTGGCCAACGCTCCCATACCCTCAAAAAAAGTACCTAGGAGAGACCTGTTTCCTTGATGTTTGTAGAGGTTGTGGGAGTACCCAGGAAAAATCACAATATGGGTCTCCTACAAAAGCCTAATCTTTTATTATCAGTGAGATATGGTAAGAAGAGTAGCCTGAAGAAGGAAAATGAGGTTACCCAAGGAATTTCTGATGCCTGTGTTGAAAGAGGGGAGTTGTGCTGCTAAGACAACATCCCCTGTCCCTAGGGTACTGGGACTCCAGGTCCCTCCAGCTTCCCTGCATCCCTCTCCAGCAAGTAGACCTAGAATCTGTACTTTCCCCACCAGCACCCTATTCCAAAGCATGAGGAATCTGATTTTTTTGAACTCTAAGCAAGGATTCAGATGTGGGAAGATGGAGTCTTACCTGATTAAAGTCAGGAGAAGAGGCTATTCTACATAAAGGCAGGGATATGAATAGATGAATGCCACGGCATCAGAGAGAGAAGCAAGAGTGGGCCAAGGAACCAAGAGAGTTGAGATACTGTCCATTTGGCAAGAAGGAGGAGAATGAAGAGACAATAATGTCTCAGAGGCTTAAAATGTTAGTGATTCATGATCGATATTGAAAGAGTCTTATTGGACAGAAATTAGTTTTGAGGAGGAAGTTCATGAACTTAAATGCCTGAGGACAGGATATTGTGGATGAAATAATATTATGGCACCTTTTCAAATTTAGGCAAGTGGCCCTTTATTGGATTAAGAAAGGAGATCATGAGGCTGAGTGAGCCTGCTGGGAGTTGGTCCAGGCTATGTGAGGCTGTGTTAGCCTCAATCTCCATCCCCAGTATCTGCTCAGGCCTGCTCCACCTGCACACAAGGCCCAGGCCCTCAAGCCGCTACCCTCCCTGTCCTCATCAGAATTTTTCTGTAGGATCCTCCTGTTCTCCTTGGCTTCTACTGGAGCCAAGATGGCCATGGAGTGGAGCTGAGCAACATCACCCAGCAGCCTGAGGAGCCCCTGTGCAGGTGTGATGCAGGGCCCAGGGGACTGTCATTGGACGGAGAAGTGGCTTCTCAGGAAAGAAGTTGAGGGAGCTAATCCTGAGCTTGGGAAACCTGTAAAAAATTTTTAATTTAACCTTACCTTGACAAGGCCGGGCATGGTGGCTCACACCTGTAATCCTAGCACTTTGGGAAGCCGAGGCAGGCAGATCACTTGAGGCCATAAGTTTGAGACCAGCCTGGCCAACATGGCAAAACCCCATCTCTATTAAAAATACAAACATTAGCTGGGTGTGGTGGCACATGCCTGTAATCCCAGCTACTTGGGAGGCTGAGGCACGAGCCGAGATCACACCATTGCACTCCACCTGGGTGATAGGGCAAGACTCTGTCTCAAAACTAATAATAATAATAATAATAACAATATTTTTACCTTGATACAATTTTGCTAAAAGGAAGATGCTTCCATGAATTCTCTCAACTTGAAAACAGTTTGTGTGTATCTCTGTATGTGTGTGTGTGTTTGTGTGACACAGAAGTACACAGGGCGTCATGGAAAATTCTGTTTTAAAGGAGCTGGCCTTTTAAATTACATGTTTTGGATAAGCCTCATTTTTTTGTTTAGAAGCAAAACATTTCTACTCTCAGAATTGATCCTTTTCTAGTGGCCCCTAACGCCAAGGAAACAGCATGGTGCAGTGGAAAGAGAAGGGGCTGGGGATCTCGCTTTGACATTAAGCAGTAGCTCTGTGACCCTGGAGAAAGCACATGTATCCACTCAGCCTCAATCCCACCCTGTAAAAGAGGAGGGGAAATTTCTGGTGTAGAATTCTCATTCCATAAGCTCAGTGCTCTTTGTAAAACCCAACCTACTTGTGAACAAGAGTTCAATCCTATGCATAGCTATCCTCTCAATTCACGAATCCAACGTTGCCTGAGCAAAGCTCCCACTTGCACACAATTCTGTTGCAGACATTTCAGACACATGGGAAATGGACTCAAAGGACTTGCTCAAGACCACCCAAGTTCACAGCAGTTCTGTTTTATGCTATATCTTGTCCTAGCCAACCCTTTCTCTTGGCATCAGCTCTGTGCACGTAGATGGACAGCATCGTTGGCCCAGACAGCTCCGGCTGGAGAGGTGCATATTTGTCTTAATAAGTGAGAGTCTGAGGTTGGGGAACACGATGGCAACTTCCACAAACCATTCATGCTGCATGATTGTGCTTCCCCTGGAGGAACAGGAGTAACTGGCAACGAAGAAAGCAGCAGAGAAGGGTAGGATTTGGCATCCAAACCTAAGGTAGATCCTTGACATCTCTCCCAGGCTGCCCACTCCTCTCTCCACTATTGGAGAAGTTGGAAACGCTAAGCCTCTTGAATCCTCTAGGAGAGCAAAGTGATTTAAGTCACACATATTTCTGTGACATGAATGTCCAAACAGGAAGCCAAAGGGAACTGGCTTTGCAGTTTTTATTTTTTTTAAGGCACCATGTGGCTAGGAATGGACATGACCAATCATTACTGCTATAATTTTATGTGTCTGCAGTCAAAGAAATCTACCATGCATTGAGGTAACCTGATATAAAACCGCTCTCACTATTTTGAAATTAACGTTTTTCCACTGCTCATGGAATGTGAGCCTGTGTTTAGAAGTCAATGCAGGACCTTAGCTGACACTTCCATACCTGCCAAGAGCCACTGATGTGAACCAGGTGGCCTGCTTCAAGCAGAATTCAATTACCCAGATGGCAACTGTTTCTTAATTCAAAACTGTAACAGTGTTTTTTTCTTTCCATTATGAAAAATGAGAGGGGAAAAAGAATACATTGAGTTTGAGCACTTCTGGTTTATGAGATTAGAGGCAGGGGAGGGAACTGGGTCCCTGGCCTCTGCCAGCTCCCTGCAGCTCCAGCCAGCAGCACTGTGCCTGCCTGACTCGGCTGCTTATTCCTGGAGCAGGAGCGATGGTCCTGAAACTCAGCCTCCTCTTGGGTTTGTTCTTAGGAAGCTAGAATAACTCTCCCTCACTAATTAGTGATTGCATTAGCAGATGGTATCTTTTTATTTAAGTAAAAAGGAAAAAGAAGAAAAGGTTTTAAAGGTTTTAAATTGCATTTGGAGACAATGCTTTCTTTCTCCTGAGGAAGTCAGTGCAGTCTAGATCCTGGATAGTCAGGCTTCTTATTCTGAAGGTGAAAATCAATCAGCTGGGCGACGGCTCTGATATTTTAGTGGACTTATTTTCCTGGTCCTCGCCTGAAGTTTGGTAATAACCAGACCAGTTCAGACAGGTGGAGTGCTGACTGACCTCTACCTCCCAACTCGGTGCACTCGGCTGGCTGCGTTTCAGTAGATGGGTTCTTTGTTGGATAAAGGAGATTGATGTGGGAAGAGGTGAGCCAGCATAAAGTAAATTCTGTTCTCATTCTCTCCTCCTGTAGACAAATTTTTGTAACTGCCTTCATTCTTCCTTGGACTTTATATCTCCCAGACTGAGTAGGAATTTGGAATCAAGACAAGATCATTGCTTACACTCTTTGAACAGTTACTACATGGCAGGCAATGTTCTAGTGCTTTAAGTATATGGTGTCAATTGTTTCTCATAGCAGCCCACTGGTAAAGTTACTAAGTTGGTTTTTCTAGATAAAAAGCTTCATGCTTATACGCATTGTTTGAAGAATCTATGTGGTCAAATCCTGTCACGTGATCAACTATTTTGGGTCTACCACCTCCATCACCACCATCCCATTACCTCCTACCATCACCTTCATTACCGCCACCACCATCTCTATCTCCACCGCTATCTCTAACATTGTGTCCATGACCACACGTCAAATGTTAAGTTGACAGGGACTTGTCAAAAAAACAAAAAGCCACGCCCCTGTTTAGGCGGGGACATCTTTAACTTGAGCTATTTGAACTTTTTTTTTTTTTGAGGTAGGTCCCACTATATCACTCAGGCTGGTCTCGCATTATTAGCCTCAAGTGACCCCCTCACCTCAGTATTTGAACAATTGAAGCTAAATTATTCATTAACTTGGCCTCTTCCTTCTTTTCTTTATCCTCTATAATTTCAGTCTTCATATGTGAGATTGCTTACCAGGCAGCTTAACATTTCTTTAGTCAGTGGAGTTGCATCAAGCACTGGACTCTGAGAGAAATGGAAACCAACAAAGTCCTTGGCCTATTTGGAATTTGCCTTAGCGAAAAACACTGAGAAATCAGATAAAATGCCTGAGCCTTCCCCGCAAATTGAACTATCTTCTGAGGGCTAGGGAGTTATATGTTGACCAATTGTTAAAATTATGTCCTAATTCCAGTTTTTCATCATATCCAGCAATTCAAAAGCTTCTGTTCAAGGGATGTAGTAGGTAATAGGGATGGTAACGGGGGTTAAGGCATGCTACCTGTGTGTGCACAAGAAAAGGAAGAAAATAAAATTAGCATACTATGACAAAAATATACAAGGAAATATAGGTATCTTGAGATTCTGAATTCAATAATGTGATCAGAGAAGCTTTCATAAATGTGCTGGCTATGAAGGCATATCTACTGGAGAAATCTTTCCAAAGCACAAATCTGATCATGCCACGCCCCTGCTTAGAACCCCGTAGTGTCTCCCTATGGCCCATAGGATCAAGTCCAGGCCCTTTGATGGCATCCAAGTCCTCCACAATCTGGACTCTGCTCACCTCTCCAAGCTTATTTCCTGCTGCCATTCCTCTCACAACCTAGGCTCTAGCCATTTTAATCTACTGGCCAGTCCTCCAACACTCAGTTTGTTTCTGTCCTGAAGACCTTGCCCATGTGCTACTTTTGCTGGCATCCCCCTGGTCCTGCCTAACACACTGCCCATTCAATGAACTCCTATTCATCTTTCACAATCCCAGCCAGGGAAGCCTTTCCCATTCTGCAGGCAGAGCTGACCATTTCTTCCTTCATGCCCCCATGAAGGCCTGCATATATACAGCACCTCTCACTGTGTTACTAATATCTCTTTGCATGTCTTTCTTTTATGCCAGATGGTGAGGTATTTGAGGGTAGAGAATGTGTCTTAGTTATCTTTATACAACAGCAACAAGCACTGTGCTAGGCTCAGAGTAGATACTCAATAATGTTTATTCTGATTTTTTGCATGAACTAGTTCTTACTTCTGTTAAATCCTGTACAGTAACTAGAGTTAAGGATTGGAGTATGCTCTTTATAAGAGGGGGAAAAAGCGGGGAACCCTTCTTAGGGGCTTATTTGTAACAGTCCACATGTAGAGGTCACCATCGCCAAAATGGAAGCCTCCAGAGTAAAACATAAGCTGTTAAAAATGAATTGAGCTGGTTGCTATTTTTGCATCTGACCTACTTTTTGGTTACTTCTGCTGTTGCAAAAACTTCCATTCTTATAAATGAACCAAACCACTTTTTGATGGTTTTGTATTCTCTCTCTTAAGGTAGCTCTTTACTGAAACGAAAATCTGCACAGTCTCTGAAACCCAGCTTTAATGCAAAGGCATCTATGGAAAAGTATTACTCCCAGTAGGACCAACTTCCACAGAACTCCCTCAATTGTTTTTCCATGGAAGAGTTTAAGGCCAAGCATAGCAAATCTATCCACCACGATGATGGCACTTATTTCCTTAGTGCTTTGTGGTTGTGCGCCCTGGAGAGCAGGAAGGGTTAGATGCCAGTTACCTCCTGCCACCTCTTCCCAGCTTTGGGCTTGCCCTTTCTGA
Organism: Macaca fascicularis; assembly: GCF_037993035.2. NCBI lineage: Eukaryota > Metazoa > Chordata > Mammalia > Primates > Cercopithecidae > Macaca > Macaca fascicularis. The sequence goes on along the minus strand of NC_088375.1, from coordinate 118,028,854 downwards.
GCCATAAGCCTGCCTGAAGCCGTCTCTGTTGGCTGGATGAAGATGGGACTCTGGCAGTGGAATATTTTTCAGTCCAGATCCCTTCTTTGTTACCATTTGATTTTTTTTTCAATGCCTCAGTAGTTGTTGATTTACTGAAAACAATTGGTGAGTTTTTAAATGTAGCATATCGTAACATCACATAGTGTTGTGAACTTGGGTGAGGGGAGTAGAACTGTATTGGGGGAGTGTGCTAAAGGAGAAGACAGAATCCTGGCTCAGGATCTGGTATAAAACACACAGGAAACAACTAAAGAATCCTTTATTACTGTTTCATTTACAAAGAACGCTATTAATAAGAGCAAATTATTTAAAGGGCAGCTAGGTTAAAGGGATGCTGAGTAAAACACCAAGGACTTGATTCTGTTGTGGTTGGTGATAACCTATAATAGTTACCAAGTAAATGTGGACTCTTTCAAATTTCCCAATTTCCCAGAGGCACAACTTGAAGTTTTCAACCACCACTAACAGGAGAAAATATGTTTAAAAGAATACTAAGGAACTTTCTAAAAGATTGAGAAATGGCCGGGCGTGGTGGCTCACGCCTGTAATCCCAGCACTTCAGGAGGCTGAGGCAGGCAGATCACTTGACATCAGGAGTTGAAGAACAGCCTGGCCAACATGGTGAAACCCTGTCTCTACTAAAAATACAAAAATTAGCTGGGCATGGTGGTGCGTGCCCATAATCCAAGCTACTCAGGAGGCTGAGGTACAAGAATTCCTTGAACCCGGGAGGTGGAGGTTGCAGTGAGCCAAGATTACACCACTGCACTTCAGCCTGGGCAATAGAGTGAGACTCTGTCTCAAAAAAAAAAAAGTAAAAATGGAGAGTCTGGGAGGAAAAGTTATAGGAGTCAGAATTATTTAGCTGTCAGATTTTGATAGTCAGTAATGCACCCAGAACTGTGCTTTTAAAGACAGGTGATATGTCTGCTGCTGAACAGAAGAAAAGGAAATAGATTTGCAATGGATGCAAATTTGCAATGGAGACAGAGATTTGCAATGGAGGCACAGAGATTTGCAATGGAGGCACAGATAATGGCTAGGAGGAACTTTGAATGATGAAGAGAGTTGACTTTAAGGCAGCAAGAGTGGCTTTCTGAATAACATGGAAAATTCTGGATAATGTGGGAAATAGGTAAAGGATAAAGATGCATGCTTATGACTGTATCCATGCTAACCCGGGAGCACCAAAGCCAAAGAAAATTCTGTCCTTACAGATCCCTAGCTCATAGATCCCCCAAATTTTTGTGTCCTATGGAAAATGCTAAGTTGGTGTGGACTCCAACTCATATTTTAAAGCCCTTAATTGCAATGGTGTGTTTATTCAATTCAGCAAATACTCAAAGTGCTAGCATTCTTGGCTCAAAAAACTGACTTGCATCATATTTTTCATACATCTGCTGACTCTATTCACAATGACTGGAGCAACCATCCACAGTTGTGATCAAATTCTCCTCGAAGCCATCCATACTTGGCAGCCTTAATGTCTATAAATGGCTGAGTCTCCAGGACAATCAGTTTAACTGTGCCCCAAGCTAGGAGCTTGAAAAGAGTTGATAGGATAAGAAGCAGACAGAATAGAGAGTCTTTACTTTCTTCACCATCTCTTCTGGAATCCAAATTTGTCCGCTGCACTGGAATTAGAAAAGCTACCTGAAAGTCTTGCCACTATTCTTGGAATATTCAATAACAATTACTCCCCGGGCCTCAGTTTCTTCATCATAAAATGAGGGAGCTTGATGCTTCATCTGTAAAGTTTCATTTCATTCAGAAGCCCTCTTCCAAGGGAAGAAAAGAAGGCTTTTTCCATTTAAAAAAAAAAAAAAGACTTTTCCTCCTTTGGTTATCCATTTTCCAAGGTGTCTCTCTCACATCTGAGATTTCTTTCTGCACCTCAGTCTTGGTCATGCCTTACCTTTTTCTTTACCTCAAAGACTTGTGAGAATTCAAGGGCACTGTGCATCTGAAATTACTGTGTGGCATCAAAAGCAAAATACAGATTTAAGATAATGTTTCTTATAGTTTTTGCCCTTTCTTCACACCGGAACACAGATAGAACTCTGGGATCTTCCTGAAAGGACCTTCGGCAATTTTCAGTTGCCAAATAAATAGCTCTAGAGACAAAGGGAAGTGCCTTGATCTATCAGGGTTATTTTGTTGAGTGAATTAATGAGAATTTTACTTATGAAGGGAGAAAAAGGAGATCAGCTGGCAGGAGAAATCTACATTGTTCCGACTCTTGCTTTATATATTTAGTTGTTGCCACAGCACTTTTCCCACTCAGACTAGGGCCCAAGGAGTAATTAATCTTTTGTTTGTTTTATTTATTTATTTATTTATTTATTTATTTTGAGACGGAGTCTCGCTCTGTCGCAAGGCTGGAGTGCAGTGGCGCCATCTCAGCTCACTGCAACCTCTAATTCTCTGGTTCAAGCGAATCTCCCGCCTCAGCCTCCTGAGTAGGTGGGATTACAGGCATGCGCCACTATGCCCAGCTAGTTTTTTTGTGTTTTTAGTGGAGATGGGGTTTCACCAGGTTGGCCAGGATGGTCTTGATCTCCTGACCTCATGATCTGCCCGCTTCAGCCTCCCAAAGTGCTGGGATTACAGGCGGGAGCCACAGCGCCCGGCCCAGGAGTAATTAATCTTAAAGAAGCTATCTTTAGCAAGCAAAAGCATCTTACAAAGTACAGTAACTGAGGCTATCAGTTATATTTCCGAGCATGTAAAGAAAGCATTTTCTAGAAGCTTAGAGGTGGATCCCTGAACACTCTAACTCTCTGTTGAATTAACAGCCTAGGGAATTCTGTTCTGAATTTGGGGGCTCTTCTCTAGGCAGTCAGGGTTTTGAATTCTATTTACAATTCCTCTGCTCTCCATGGCCTGGACTGATTGAACCAAGTCTCTAGATCACTGTAGGAGACATCAACCCTTAAAAATACATTCTTGAGGAAGAACAGACTCCATCCAGTAAGAAACTGTCTTCTAAGAAGGGATGAGAATTACCCTAATGATGTAACTGACAACACAGTTTCTAGTTTTTCCTTTCTTTCCTTCCTTCCCCATTTTTTCCAGCGTCATATCCATGTTTGTTCATGCTACATGAATACTTGAAGTTGATAGAGTTGGCTTTAACTTAGGAACCTTTGCTTAGAAAGTCAATATCCTGGCCTTTCTCAGAATACTTGACTTCCTGCAAATCTTGTTAATAATACTTTGTTTTTTAAAATGTTGGAGAACTTCAGCCATTGCAGCCTCTTGCTAAGAAGCAAAAGCTATAACGACAGAGAAGCCCCAAAGTGCAGTGGAAGCAGGGATATCCGGGGAGAGGGGTACTTTCCTGCCCCACCTCCCCCACCAGAGATCCCAAGGCTGTGCTGGAGATGCTCCCCTGACAGGTGGAGTCGTGGAGAGGCACCTGGCAAGTCCTCAAACGCATCCCCCTTCATTTAGCTCCTCTAGCTAAAGATATGCATTCCTTTGGGTTTCAGGTTTTTGTTCCCTAAAAAGAGAATCCCCAAACTAGGCAAGCAGGTTACATTGACACAATAGCGTGAATGAATTCGCTGGTCGCCCTTTGGATTCTCATTTTGGAATCTTGAAGAAAGAGAGGTGGTGGGAGGAGGACGCTTGAAACTTCTGGCCATGCCAGTTCAGATCCATCCCAGCTATGACGGAGCGGGAAGTGGATAAAGAGGACCCCAAGTCAGAGGAGGCACTCTGAGAGCACCAAGCGCCTGGGGAGGCCATCCGCAGGTGGGCGCGGGGCCTGGATTCCACAGAGGGGCGGAGTCCCTCAGTCAGGCCTGGCTGCAATCACACCCGAGCGCCAGCCCCCTTCAGCATCCCTGAGTCCCAAAGGAGATCCTCGAAGCGCTGGAAAAGCCGTTCCGCCCAAGGTTTCTGGTGTCGAGTCGGCGGCGACTGGGGGAGCTCAGTTCGGAGACCGTACCGCACCCACTGCGGACCTCCTGGGCCCTACATAGCAGGCGGGTCATGCAGGGCGGCGGGAGGAGGGGCGTGGGAGGGCCAAGGCCGCCAAGTCCCTGCTACTCAGCCAGCAGGAGCGCCCCGCAGCCCTCCCGGGACACGGTGGACACTCTAGTCCCGGGCCCGGGCGCCTTCCTGCCGGGAGCCTGGACTGGCCGCAGCAGGCGCTGTCCGGGCCCGTGGGCGGGGTTTGGGGAGGGGCGGAGCCAGGCCCGCTGCCGGTGTCAGGTTGCTCCGGTAACGGTGACGTTTCGCGGCGTGGGCGGGGCCAGCACGCAGGTTGCATATTTTAGGAAGTGAGGAGGAGGCGCGGGCTGGAGCTGCGGCGGGGTCTGGGGCGCAGAGCAGCGGCGGGAGGAGGCGGACACGTGGCAGCAGCAGCGGTAGCAGCACCGGCGGCGGCAGCAACAGCGGCGGCGGCATCGGCCCGAGCCGCCGGCCGCCCTCCCTCCCTCCCGCCCCGCGGCAGCCCTAGCTCCCTCCACTCGGCTCCCCCGGCCCCGCTCGCTCGGCCGGGAGCTGCTCTCTGCTTTTCTCTCTGATTCTCCAGCGACAGGACCCGGCGCCGGGCACCGAGCACCGCCACCATGGGGAAGGGGGTGAGTGTCCGGCGCGACCGAAGAGGGGGCACGGGGAGCCCTCGAGGGGAAGAGGAGGAAGTCGGGAGGGCAACCGCGGCCAGCGGGAGGCGGCGGAGGAGGAAGCGGCGCGGCGCGGAGTGGGCTGGCAGAGCTGCGCGGCTTAAAAGACGACGCACTTTGGAAATGGAGGGAGCGCAGTAACGGGGGGCGGGGGAAGGGAGCGCCGAGGGGCTGGAGCGCAGCATTGCTCGGGGGCGGGTGAGCGGACCCCAGGCGAGGGCTGCGCGCCCCCGAAGCCGAGCGGGCCGGGGGCTCGGAGAGGCGGTGCTTGGGAAGCCACGGGGCCGGGAGGAGGGGGGCGACCTGCAGCGGGGCGGCCCCGGGACCGAGCCGGCATCCCTGAGCCCGGCTCCCCTCCCTGCGCCCGCCGTCACCTCCTTCTCTCTCCTTCCTTTTCCCTCCGCCCTCCGTGCCCTGAGGAAAGGCGCGCTCCTCCCCTTCCCCTGGGGCGCTCCGCCGGGGCCCCTCCCGGGCCTCCGTTCCCGCCGCGGCCCCGGCGCCGGCGGGGGCAGTCTTCGGGTTCGGGGCTTCTTCTCCTGGAGGCGCTGGGGCTTAGCTGGCTCCGCGCAGAGGCGGCCGCCCTCCCCCAAGGAAAAAACTGGCTTCTCCTGAGTGCGGAGCCGGCTGGGCGGGCTGGTGCCAGAAAGGGTGTGTCTTCACTGCCCTAAGATGGCCTTTAAGGTATACTTTTGAGGGTTTTATTGGGCCACTTTCCGTAAACACAGGATGCACCGATGGCAACTGGAGTTGTCATCCGACGGTGGGGAGAGGCGTGCAGATTTTTTTTGAAGGGACGAGCCCTGAAGGATAGGCAGACCCATCAGGGCCTCAGGGTACAGTAAACCCGAAAAAGGACTGGAGGCTGCAGGCAATACGGTGGTAGGAATGCTTTGCCAGTTTCCAGCGTCGCGGAAGCACCAAAGGGCGGTTCCTGAAGGAAACGAGGGGTCTTGGGGCTGGAGAGCAGCGCGGAGCGTGGTGGGAATATCATCACAACGCCCCTTTCCTGCATTTCTGAAGCGAAGACTTGATTACCCGTAGCTACTGCAGGAGACTGGGTCCCGGACCCCAAAGGAGCCAAAGTCCAGTTGAGAAAAATTTACATAAAATAACCTCGGAATTCATGGGTTGAAAGTGACCATGTCATGAGAATACAAATGGGAGAATACACTCCGTTGCCTCCAGGGTTTAGCACAGTGCAGACACTGAGTAGGTCTTTGAAGGTCCTGAGGCTTCTGGGTGTAGACAGAGTGACAGGAGCAGAGGGAGGCTGCACTCCTTGGGGACTCTAAATGAGTTTTGAAGGAGATAATTGAAAGGCTTGGACCTGGTGGGGAGAACAGGCACAAGTGGAAATGCACAACTCGCCTTGCTTTTAAAAGCATAAAGCGTGGAGGGCCGGTCCAGGTCAAGTGGCATCAGAGAGCAGAGCGGAGTGCAGGGCGTCTCCATTCCCCTGATGGAGACTGGGTTAGTGGCCTGTGCTTTTACCACACCATCAAACCCTTGGTCATTTCTGTAAACAAGCACTTTAAAGCTCATTGTTTGTCTCTCCTCCCTTAAAAAAAAGAAAAAGAAAAAAGTTTACTTCCTGAGCTAATTTGGGGGGGGTTAGAGATCACAGATGTGTGCCCCAGGCCTAGGAAGGTGAAGTGACTTGCTCAAGGTCAAACGGTTAACTAGTGACAGACCAGGCGTCCCTGATTCTTGAACAGCCTGTGGCCTCAAGCCTGAACATACATTTACTCTTTAACATTGAGTTCTTTATACAGAACTCAAAACTTATTCTTCAGATGAAACTGGGGTATTTGTGATGTTGAATTAATAGGCCATGGAGATGGTTTGGGTAATTAAGTTATGCCCACGTATCTAGATGTCTTTTTTCTAACCACACGCAGGCACACATGCACAGTAGTGATGCGGTAGTAACCCACCTGAATAGTTAGTAGAGCTTAAACCCAGATGTCTTACAATAAAATGTATAGTGGCTAGCAAACACAAGATTAAATTACAGCTGCGAACACTGGGATAATGAGCTGCTTGGCTGCTGGGTGGTAGTTAGCGTTTTGAGTATTCTGATACATTGAACATTAGTTTACTTGTGTGTTTGTGTGTGTGTTTGTCCAAGTGTGTTTGTCCTCAGTGACTTATTGTGATCGTCCAAATGTTCAGAAGAATATTTCATGTTGGGATTTTTCCACATGGGGATTAAAATGTGGGTGGAGTGGTGACTAAAGCCCTGCTGATAATTGGTTAACCAGGAAGCCTGTGCTGGCAGCTAATTTTTAAGGTCATTGTAAATTTCTTCCCCTCCTCTCCTCTATACCCTTTGTGGCCTAGCTTTTGATGATATTTCAGGTGGTTTTATATGTCCTTAAAAGTCTAGTTCCTAAGCATTTGGTAAGAAAATGAAAGAACAGCTCTTGCTGAATCATTCCTGGATGAAATAGGATTTTGTCCCTTTTTTTCTTACTGGGTTTTATTGCCAATGACTCGGCTTAAACCTTCAACTAGGCCTACCACCCGCAACTGTTTCACTCACCAAAGGTACACACCATAACTGTTGAGAAATGTGGGAAAGTTTATTTTCTCAAGTGTGTAAAAGATGAGGAGAGGGAGTCTCACCAGGTCCTTCACTACATTCTGGATTTAGTTTGAATATTAGTTACCTAAAAGATAAATCATAGCTTATGAGTCGTGATTTAAAGAGGGGCGGGGAAAAAAGGTTCCAGTGAAGGTGGCAGTGGGGGATGCACATGTCAGCAGAAATCCTGGTTGTATGGTACTGTTATCAGCTGCCCTTTTGGAGCTCAGCTTGAAAGTGTGACTAAAGCTCCTCTGGCTGCTATAAAGCTAGTACTTTAGACTTAAAGTATTGTAAGGCAGAGGCCTCAGAGTGGAAAGTTGCCCGGGCCTGGCTGGGAGCTAGTGGAGCAGTTACAGGAAGAACTAGTGCCTAGAGCTGGGGGGAGGAGAGAGCACTTGTTCCTCACCCTTTGCCTGTCAGTTGTTCAGTGTGTAACAGTTCCCTGCTTCTTGGGTTCTTTCTGTACCCTTTTATAAGGGTGTATCCCCTTTTGGTAACTTACTGTTAATTTGTAGTGTTCCCTGCCAGTAAGCTTGTAACACTCTAGTGACTCACCTTCAGGTGGGAGGGTAGGAAAGGGGGAGGCCTGCCTCCTAAACCTGGGAAGATGGGGAGAGAGTGGTAAACCTGAGAGCCCAAAAAAAAAAAAAAAAAAAAAAAAAAAAAGATGCCTTTAAAAATCCAGTTGTCCAGATGAGGGCTAACACTTCAAATACACAGATTTCTGGGAACGTTATTCCTAAGTTGCATTTAAAAATAAAAGTGAATTCAACATTTTATAGCACAATAGAGTTGGCACTCATCCATGCTCCATTCCAGTACCCTCAGTCATTGTTTTCTGATTATTTTAGCAACACATGAACAGATAAGTGACTTTCTATTCAAATCAGGCTATGTTCTTTTAAATATATCTAAACTTAAGAATAAGAAAGGCTTTAACTGAAATAGCTTTTAAGGATTTTGTATGGTAAAGTAAAATTGGTTTCTTCACTCAAAAACAAACAGGTTTAAAAAATAAAATAAAAGCCCTGAAGCTTCGGTTTCTCATCTGGCTCTTGGATAGAATGCTCATCCTGGGGATCAAGTGAAGTAATCTATGTTACGTTTATGGAAGGAGTGCCATGCCAGCCTGAGTTGTGGCTATTGTTATTGGGCTTACATAGGTACAGTAATTAGAGCCAAGAGAAGATCAAATCTTTACAGACTGGGTTTGCTGTTCGTCAGTAAGTCATTAGCCCTTTCAAAATTAGAGAGCAGTTTTTTCCTTCACCGTGAGAACATACTAAGATTTGAAAATAATGGGAAATAATGTTAATTGCCCTTCATAGGAAAGTCAAGCAGAGGTGTCAGTTGACATTACTGCAACTGTTATCTTTGCTCAACAAGCAAATCTCTTGTTTAATAGCATCTTTCTGTCTACTTTCACTTTTCAGGTGAAGGACTTTGTTTGCAGTTGATCATTTTTACGTTTTCCAAGTCTTGCAAAATAAAATGGGCTTTTCGGCCTTCTCTGATGAGAGGGAGCCTGAACATTTGTGCTGTGCTGACTTCTTCTAGCTGCCCAGGGCTCTCTGCCAGCCAACAGGCTAGAAGAAGAAACCCGAGTGTCAGATCAGATGGGCTCACAGTAATCAGAGTGGCTGGGTTTGGACGACAAAACACCAGGCAAAATGTTTCCCATCCCTGCCAGAGCTGTCCAATTCTAGATTACACTGAAAGTACATGTCTAGTACATGATAATGTGCAGTAGAGAGAACTGTAAAACCTACTCACTCATTTTTAAAACTCTCCTTCATTTATATATTTTGGAGGAAGGATATGGAACCTAGTCAGGTCTGAACTTTCTCACGTTGCTATGAATTGAGTGTATGAGAGGAAGTGTGTATTCTTTGGCTGGAGTCAGAGAGAGACTGTTCTTTGCATATGACTCACCTCATTAGTTGTGCTGAAAACTGTTGTCAGGAATCCACAAGAAGTTCTTCGTATTTATTTGGTGTTTTGGATGGCAGATTGTGTTAGGAAAGAAGTACCCTTTACCCTACACTTTCTCTTTGGTTTAGTTTTTATTTGGGTCCTGAGCAAAGAGATTTTTCACCAATAGACCGCATTCCTTAGTTCCTTTGTGACTTTACAGTGAATCTTTTTATCTGGTTTTAGACCTCACTCACTAGTTCCTTTGTGACTTATGTTGAAATATATCTGCACGTGATCTCTTTCTGGTTTTATTCAAACCCTATTTAGTAATGACTATTGGCTGTCTCGGTGATTTGACAAGTTGATTCATGGTAGCTTATGCTTTGTCTTTGGGACTTGTATTGTTTGGGGGCCTGATGATCAGTGTAAGATTTTGTGACTCAGTGGGCCTTGCTGTGTGGATCAGTGAGCTGTGATTTCTCTTTCTAGTCTGTTACCAGGTAGGGGCAGGTCCCTAATGCACTTTGGGGGTTATCTTCTTGTGTGTTTCTTTTATCTTCCATGTGATGCTTCCATGGCACCATATTTGTTTTATTACTTCAATTCATGTGACATTTCTTTAGGGCCTTGGACAGCCTTTATCCTTTTCAGCCTGGCAGTCATTTTCCTTCCTAGCCTAAGCTTCAGGGTACTAATTGAGGAGTGATCAGGACTTACTGGGAATTGTTCTGGTCCTCTCATAACGCATATGCCGATTATTAATCAGTTGTCTCAAACCAGAGCACTCTGGTAAAATGAAAAAAAGGCGGTAAGGTGGTCAGCAAATAGGGAGAGTTAAGGAATAAGCAGAAAGTTTTAACCCTTCATAACCCATGTGCCTAATGTAGAGGTAGAATATTCCATTGAAGAAACTGAAGTTTTTTTTCTGAGTCTTAATAACTGTTAAAACAAAAGTACATCTAAACTGCACTGATTCTTTACACCTTTTAGAATTTTTATTTTTTGAATGATCATGGATGTATACTACTCCAGGTAGGGTAGGCTGTCAGACTCATTAAGAATTGACATGCAGGCAGATTGGAGAGGAAGGTCAAGTCATTTTCTTTTGGGTTGAGGGAACTTGCTGGCTAGATCTGTCACTGTTCTTTGACCCTTGCTGGCTGATGGGCTGCCCAAGTTTGGATATACTAAACTGGGTTCACAAAGGGACCTACTGCTTTGGCCTTAGTAAATTATATTCTCCAGCATGCTTATTTGGATGGGCAAGAGAAGGAATATGAAGGCATGGTGGCCCCTCAGGCTCACCTCCTCTTCCTCTGCAGAGAAATGCTGCTCCTGCAGTGATGTGCTGCTGCTGGGACTGGATAGCAGCCATGGTACTATGACAGTGTCCTCCCTCAACCCCGGCCATCCCTTAGTCCTCCACTCCCTGGCTACACAATTCCTTGCACATAAACTAAACTACTTAGTCATTTAGGAGCAAATGGAGATGTAATAAACTGGGCCAGATCATTTTTTCGACTGTTATTTTCTTTAAGTTTTCACTGATAAGATCAAATGAAAAATAATGCCAAAGGAGTTTTCTCTTCAATGGTTTGAAAAGGATTTTTGTAGAAAGTGAAAAATGGCAGTAATGTATATGTTGATTAAGACCAAGTTATAATAAATAGCCTTTGTGTAGTGCTTTGCGAATACTTTTACATACACAATGGTGTTGGATGATTTAAAAATGTATCGTCCAGGAAAATGAGAAAGCACCCCTCCCCCATACCTATTATATTAAGGGGAGCCTAGACTTGGCAGCCTCTAGGGAACCAGCAGGGTCAGAGTCCATCACACAACTTCCCTGCTAAAGTGGTATTTGCCACATCATGTCCAGAGGTGCCGTTTCTACAGTCTTCTTGGCAACTCTGAAATGGGCTGCATTTGGGGCACTTCCTTTTGCTGTCCTGGCCCTTCTTGCCAGTCAAAAGCTTTTGTTTGTGGGCTTTGGAAATAGTCCAGTTTTTAGATGTTTTATTTTTCAGAGTTGATGGTTTCTTGACTAGACTATGAAAATGCCTTCTTTAGGTTCTTTAATAGTTATACCAAGTATTATTCCAATTTTAGGGATGAGGAAACTGAGGCCGACAGGCAAAGGTCATGTAGCCAGCATGTGGCAACACTAGAATAAATTGACAGACTCAACACCATTAGCAGACCTGTCTGAAGGGATTGGGGGGGGGGTCTTGAACTTTCAAGTACCCTCTAGACTTTTTCAGCAGGAATTTCAGAAGTCTGAAGAATTCTGAGCTCCCTGCTGGCCATGGGACGTTGTGCTGATATGGTGGGGAAAATGCAGGTTGAGAAAGCCTTCACATCCTGCCCTGTTGGAGGCTGGTATGAAGGCCTTTGGTGGTGGCTGTAGTTTATATAGACCTCAAGCGATACACCTCTGGGATGGAAGCTCCTGCTTATTTTGGGATAATTTCTACATCTGTCATATCTATCCCCAACCCTGTCCCTATTAAATGGCTAACTGCCAAAAAAGAGGAAGGAACATCTTTAGCTCTAGCAGGTCTTGGGGATGTCTCACTCATTGTGAGGACTGTGAGGATCCGGTATATGTTTTTAAGTGAGTGAACCTTGTTACATGTTTTAACCTTGGTTCCTCCTGTCAAGAATTTTATCTTCTTATCTCTCGGGCACCTTTTCCCTCTACCCAGATCAAATAGCAAAATGCTTAGTTAATCTTTGAGAGGATAGAATCCATGGGAAGCACAGGATGAAATGATGACGCTGTGCTAAGCTCTGTCACCGTGGGTAAACCCCTGCCCTTGCTGTGACTTTCCACTTCCTAAATTAGAATGGAAGGGCGGGGGGGGGAACCATAACCCAACTTCATTTTTATGAGTGGCCCTTTAGAGAATGGTGTAATCCATTGAGTTTCCACTGTACCTTTCCTCAGAGATGCTCAAAGGGGCGGGGGTGCCCTTACATGGAACATGGTGAGAGTGAGGATTAATCACTCCCAGTCCTCTGGGAGGGTGGAAGTGACCTGAACTTTCTAATTGAAAAAGTAGAAGTGTGTGCCCAATGCCCAGATGAGCAGGAAGGTCACTGCAGTTGATCGAGGAAATGCCGTATTTATCATTCACCCTTCCCATGACCTTTGTTTTTCCCAAATGCCTTAAAAAATAATAAGGAAACATTGCCCTGATTCTACCACTGTTCATCTCACCCAGTGTGTACTCCCTGACTCTGAATTTTGCAGCTTTGAGACTGCGGTAATTGAGACTGATAGGGACTTAGGTAATATTTGGTTCCCACCAGGGTAAGCTAATATTAAGTTATTATTTTACTTGTGAAGAAGAACTAAATTGTATAAGCTGCCTGGTTCTTCTAGACACACATTGCCTAGTGAAAAAACTAAAATTTAGAAGAAAAAGCAGTTTCACTTGTTAATACTTACCATGTCTCACTCACAAATGGCCTCATTTAAAACTTTGCCTTACCTAGCATGAATGGATAAAGAAAAGGGAGAGTTATTAGGGAATCTAGATTCCCAATTAACTTTAGCATTGATAGTGGTGAAGCTATGGGCAAGACATTTATTTTGTAAGTGGGGGTAAAACCTTGGAACGTGTTCAAAGCCTAGCTGCTCTAGTAATCCTCTCTCTTCTGGAGTGGAAGATACTGGAAGTCTGAGAATAAGCAAAGTATCCAGATGATGAAGCTGAGGGGTTATAACTATTTCATTTATTGAAATATATTTCAGTGATATTCAACTTGCTCAGAGAGAATCTGTGAGCTGTATTTTAAAAATCAATACAGGCTGGGCGCGGTGGATCACGCCTGTAATCCCAGCACTTTGGGAGGCCAAGGCGGGTGGATCACAAGGTCAGGAGTTCAAGACCAGCCTGGCCAAGATGGTGAAATCCCGTCTCTACTAAAAATACAAAAATTACCCAGGCATGGTGGCAGGTGCCTGTAATCCCAGCTACTCGGGAGGCTGAGGCA